>NW_022196891.1:85394211-85406126 GCF_008632895.1 Mastomys coucha
TCTGCTCTTTCCTTCCTTTTATGGTCTGTTCACTCAGGATCAAACCCAGATCATCAGTGTTGAAGACACTAGCCTTTACCCACTGAGTTTGTTTGGAAAGCAGCTGATGATACGCTTGCTCTGTAGCAGCTCTCAAGGATATGCTAGTTTTACTGCATCGTGTCCTGAGTTGTTTCTAAGACTTATTTTCTAAGATCCATATGAGTCCTTATAAATCAGCTGTCTTTACACTAACAATTTGTTCTTAAAGTTTTCCATCTAAATAAATCAGTGAGCCAAGGATAGGGTTTTGACCAAAGGTGACACAAGTGAATACTAAAATGTTCTCAGGTGCGAGAAATGAAAGGCAAGAGGGAAAAGGAGAATAGGGAGTTTTCTCTACTTGCCTTTTAATGAGCAACAACTTAGAAACATCTCCTACTTCTCAAGATTTCTGTAACTGTAAGTTTATAGGGAACAAACTGACTCTGCTTTCCAGACCATATTACATTTTTTTTTTTTAAAGATGAGAGTGACAGGTTACAAAGACTGTTGAAACTTAGGATATTTTAATGTAGGAGAGTATAACCCAGAGGTCAGAAATGACAACTTTGGGTGTATTAAGAAGCCCACAGACACAGTGGCTGGCATGGGCATACAAACACCCACATGCGCTTGCATTTAGGTGACTACAATTCAGTAGTCCCATTAGTCCCTGGTTGTTTCTCTGGGTGGTTTAGAGTCTGTGTTTAGAAATCCAAGGTGTATCTTGCCTAAAGTAGTCAAGCCCAGTTAGAACAGAGTGTCCTGAGGTGAGAGAAAAATCTCATCTATTGGCTAGCCTCATGCTGGCTCCTTCCTCCCAAAGAGGGAGCATGTAGGACTACCCATACAGTTGCTGTCTCCTAGAATCACATCTTTGTGGTTAGAGCACTGCATGGAGCGACCGTCTTAAAAGCGGGAAAGAGGAGGAGCCCGGCGGGATATTACAGGATAAGGTGTACTGCTACTTTAAAAATTAAGCATGCATGCCCCACCTGACTCCCTCCCACTGACTAAGGTACCAGCTTGAAAGCTGGAACAGCTCAGTTGCTGAGGGGCCACCAAGCAGCCTGCACTGAGCTACAGGTAACCTTTTAAGCTGTGGGAAAGAGTAACCTGAGCACCAAGTCTTACTCAGAGCCTTCATGTTGCTGGGGCCTATTTCCTAGATGTAATGGGGAGGGGGTGACAGCAGGGTTGCCAGGCAACATGGGACAGAGGTCCTGTCCGGGAGCTATTTCTCACACTGAGGGGACTGGTTGAAATGCAATAAAGGAATGGTAACTCAGCTTATTTATCAATACAATTACTTACCCGGTATTAGGAATCCATATTTAACCTCCAAATACAGAGTCATATGTGGAAACATTAACACAAATGCTTGATAAATATTAAGGCGCAGGGCAAGCAGATGGTGTTGAGTTTCTAATCAGCTTTGCCGTGAGCTTAAAGTAGCTGTGCAGGCTGGGATGAGGGGAAAAGGCCCAGAGTGCTTAGCAAGCTCCACTTTGGGCAAATGCAAGTTAGCTCTGGTCACAACATATGGTGTTCGTGAAAAGAGCTCAAGGGTGCTTTACTGCATTAATTAGAGTGGGTGGTGCCAATTCTCTGGGGTCGAGTCACAGTTCAAAGTAGCTATGAGCCTCTGCAATTCGCAGTCCTATACAAATACATAAACTGGTCGTCCTATAGATGGATGATCGTGATTTGTCCAATAATGTTAAGATCTTTATCATAGTCTTTGACTCTTAAGTTGGATGATTCGGGATGTACTTTGAGAAGTTCGCCATTGTTTTCGTAGGGGGGCATAAAATCTTCACACTCAGAATAAACTCTTAATTTCGTGTGTGTTGTTCACCAGGCACTGGCTTCGACTCCTGTTTCTGTCCTCTCTAAAGACAGCCTTGCTTTGCCTTCCGTATGAAAGTGTGTCTGCAGTCTCCCCGAGATGGAGCTTCTCAGTCAGTATGCAAGTGTCCAGCCTTTCCACTGTTTCTGATGAACAGAGCAGGCCTGGATATTAATTTAGGAAGGCTTCATCAGGTGAAAGATGCTTTTTTGTAATCATGCATTACCTGGCTCTCTCACCGGGCTTCCTGTGTCACGCCACTAAAACATTGATCCTTGCCTATTTGGCTTCAGCGGTGTTGGTTGCCTCGCAGGGCGTTTTCCCAAGGCTAGAGAATGTCAGTGCTTTCAAGAAGGTATCCACTGTGCCGACCCACGCCACGTGTGGATTCCCAAGCGCCAGCACCTTTTGTCGCGGTGTGGAGGCTGCTGAGCATGCGCAACTGTGTACGGAGAGGCTGTGTATCCAGGACTGCCCCTACCGCTCTGCCTCTCCTCCCTACGCTGCCCTCCTAGAAGACCTCCGGAGCTGCATCCCTGTAGACCATGGCCATCTCCGCCCTTACTCCAGAAGCAACTCCACGAGCTTCATATTTGGAAGCCACAAGAGCTGCCCCTCTCTACGGGCTCCAAGGCTGGCTGCAGAATTTACCTTAGCTGTGTGGTTGAACCTTGAGCAAGGAGGCACTATGTGAGTAACACCAGCTATATTTCGGTTCTAGTTTTCAGTTGGCCTAGAACCCCTGTGAAATGGGAATTTGTGAAAGTTATTGAAATCTGAGGTCTCACTTAGAAGTTAAGGTAACGGTACAGCTGTGCACCTGCGGGGGCCTACACTTGAAGATCAGCCGCTGTGTTAGTCTTCCCTTTTCTGGCTGTACAACCTAAGTATTGTTTCCTGAAATGTTTTCAATCCATTGAAAACGGAAATGGAAAATGAAAGTATTGAAATAGTTGCACTGGGAGGGAAATATATCTGAGCATACATCAAGTACATATGTAATATATGTTACGTATAACACTTACACATAGTATAATACACAATGGAATTATATATTGATAAATATCAAACTCGTTTATTATTTATTCTTTTATTTCTCATAGACTAGCTGAAATGTTGGTCTTAACCTTTGGAGTCTAGGCAAGTTGATAGTCCATTTGTAGGCACAGGTGCCTGTAATAGAAATAATTGTTTTGTTTGAAGTCTTGATTGAGGCTTCTGTATACAAAATGTCCCTACTAGAAAACAAAAATTTTGACTAGCCTTTGAGCATCTCTCTGGCTCCCATTGATCTTTATTTGTTTAATATTACATTTGCTTTTGCCATTTTCTTCCATGCACGATGTGCGTTCTAGTTACTCTCACCCCATCTTTTGTCTCCTAGTAGTGTTGGGCACCTGCCTTTGGGCCATTAGCTTTGTGGGACTGTGTTGGGGGATTATCTTAGAACCTATGAAACAAGGAAATCTTGCCACCTCACCAGCGAGTGTGACTTAGCATCTTAGGCACTCACGTTTCGCCTGCCAAGGGAAGGTTCGTCGTGCACTTTACCTTTACTTTTGTTTTAAGTTTGGAGTTAAAATAATGGGAGTCCATTATCCCTGTTTCAATCGCTTGCCCCTCCCTCACCAAAAGAAAAAAGAAAAAAAGAAAAGAAAAAAAGACTTCGCTGTTTTGTTTTACTGTTGGAAATTGAAGCTACTTGTCATGCCACCAGCATCCGGACCCTTAAACCACCTTTTCAAGTTTGCAGAGACATCTCTGTAGCAAACACCCCTTTTGTCACCTTCCTTTCCTAATGATAAGATACAGGGGCATTCCTAGAGGTGCTGGCATGAGGTTTATAGTTTGGGGGATCTGTTGCTTGTATCAAGGTCATTTCATTCTTGATGCAAAAGTACCTATGGGAATTGGGGGAATTTGGGGGTGTTTGCTCCAGATAAGTAAAACAAACAAAACGTGGATTATCCAATTACTGTGTATTCAGGAGCAGAATAAATCCAGTTCCTAAATATTTTACTACCTGCCTCCGTCTCACATTTATTATCTACCAAAGCTAGAGTGTTTACAAGCAAACAAAATAGCAAGGGAGATAATCAATAACATATTAAGAAAAGCATTTTCAGCAAGCTTGGGGGAATAAGTCTGCATTTGGTAAATACATTCCTGTGTAATGATTGAATTCTCACTTGTAGATTTTATACTCAAGACAAATGAACAAAGAAAAACTCTCAACGTCCCAGAGAAATAGGATAATGGCAGATTTTTTTTTCATGTCAGTAAATCTCAAATATTCAATGACTGAAGCATTAAAAATAGTCTGCAGTAGAGTCTATATATGTATGCATATGTATGCATGCATGTATGTATATATGTATGCATGTACATATGTACGTAGGTAGGTACGTACATATGGATGTGTTTAAAAGCTTTTATCTAAAATTATTTGCCAGAAATAAAAATGCCTTATTTCATATCTCACCAAATGCAGGCAAAAAGAATAGTAAGTTAGTATCAATAAAGGAGAGACTGGTGCTCTGCCATCCTACTCTGTCTTCCACCTTGTGGGGAAACATAGACAAAGGGAAACAAGACTTTTAACTGCTCCCTTGTGAGGATAATTTTGAAACATTGTTTGCAGCCATTCTTGGGTGGCCCAACATTACATTTGCCTGCCGCTGGGATTCTCCCGACTGATTTTGACTGCGTTAGGGGAGCAAAGCATGTAGTATCCGATCTATCCTTCAGGTCCTCAAAATTCTGGTGCTCCGATGGAAGGAGTCTCATTCCTCCCTAGATGGCAAAGTGTGCTTAGTGAGCGGGAAAGAAGGCTGCTTCCAAGTCTCTGAGCTGTAAAGATGGTTTTGTGATCAGTGATGCACGTGGAGGTGCCCGGCCCGAGTAGATGGCAGTCAGGTGAGGGAGGAGCCCTGGGCTCTGAAAGACACACCAGACAACCCAGAGGGGAGTGACCTTTGAAAAAAAAATTTCAGCCCAGAATGGCGTCACTCATTATCTCAGCATTCAGGAGGTTGGGTTGGAGAACCTGCAAGATCAAACTCATCTGGGGCTGTGTATCAAAACCCAGTCTCTAAAGTAGTTAAGTGTGACTCAAGACCTTAAAGTTGTTTTATGTCATCAAAATCCTACTTAATCTTGTTCTTGGAGAGGAGGCTTCCGTCTAGAATCGTTACACCATGTCAGTGTCTCAGCTGGACTGCAGGCACGGAAGACGTAGGTGGCCATCTTGCACACGCAGCTCCTGGCTTCTGGCCAGTGCATGATAAAGAGGAAGAGACAGCGGTTGTTCAGTCTCCATTTCATCCCAGGAATCAAATAGAGCAATTCTGACTTCAGGGCTGATAACTCAGAGCTTTCCATGGACTCCAAATTGATTTGACATTAAAAGAAGAAGAAAGATTTGCCCTGGTGCCTCAATACCCATGTGGGATATGGCATGTCCCACCACTTCCTATAAAAGGAATAGCAGGGAACTAATGGGCCAGTAGCCCAAATGTTAGTTTTCCAGTAGGACGTGACTACTTTACTTTCTGTCATGAATCTCTAATGAAGGGTGTTGAGGCTCTGGGTAAAATATTGTAAATAAGAATTTCATTCTTTTTTCCTGAAGTAAAATGACTTCTGTTGGAATAAGGGTTTCTAGGAGTTGTAATGAGGTTCAAGTATTTACTCCTAGCACACCACTTTGGGTGGAGCTGGGGTCACTTTAACAGGACAGTGCCTCGCCTTACCGTTCTGCTCGGCCACTGACCTTCTCTGTCTTTTCTGGTTGCTTTCTTAGGTGTGTGATGGAAAAGACAGTGGATGGGCAGATTGTGTTCAAAGTTACAATATCCGAGAAAGAGACCATGTTTTATTATCACACAGTAAATGGTTTGCAGCCTCCAATAAAAGTAATGACACCGGGGAGAATTCTTAGGAAGAAATGGATTCATCTCACTGTGCGGGTGAGTAAAATAAAAAATATTTAACATTTGGTTAAACACGGAGATCCGTCTCCCTGTCTTTCCCTTCAAATGGCACCTACCCAGAAAAGCTAAAGCTGTGTCTAAATCCTGGGTCTATGCAAATGACATCGGGGGAAGACAGATATTTCAATGACCTCATGGTATAGCTCATGATGTGTTAGCCGTTTCTATGCGCCCCACCCCCAGCCCCTTTAAGCTGCTGTAAAATTCTCAGCCCCAGAGCTGAACAGTAATGATGCCTTGGGCACTAATCACATGTCCAGAGAATTTCTGTTTTATTTGGTCCCTGCATTTTATGTTTAGATGTTAAGCCCTTTTAGAGTCCAATACTGATCTCACTGGTTGTGGCAGGGCTTTAAATCCTAGCTCGGCTCCTACAGCTGTCTTTCTCAGATAGTGTCTGTTGATGTGAATGGAACTTGGCTGTTGCGTTAAATCGGTGACCTTAGAACTAGTGAACTTTGCACTTGAGGCACTCAGAAGGTGCTATATGATCATTGTCATTGTCACCCACAGTTTGGAAGACCCTTGCAGGCCGTCAGATGCTAAGAGAGCTGTGAGATGTCTGGCATTTGCCATGTCTAGAATAGAGACAGACCCGCCTTTTGTTTCTTCAGGGCTTCCTGTGTCTCAGCACTGCCAAGCCCACTTTGGCTTTTCAAAGCAGAGGTAGAGCATGCTCCGTTTCCCAGGAAGTGCTCCCATATGAGCACTCACACAGGGACCAGCAAAATTCCTCCCCACATTTTATGGAAATGATCATTGACTTCAAATATACATGCATGCACATGTATATACATACATAGATGTGTATATACTTATATATACACACACATATATATTTATCTATGCCTATATATGAAGTAAGCACATTACTGTGTATCCATATGTATCTATAGCTATCTATCTATAGTTACCTAACTAGAAAGATAGATAGATAGATAGATAGATAGATAGATAGATAGATAGGTAGATGGAGGATGGATAGATAGATAGATAGATAGATAGATAGATAGACAGACAGATAGATGGATGGATGGATGGATAGGTAGGTAGGTAGATAGATGGATGGATGGAGGATGGATAGATAGATAGATGGATGGATGGATGGATGGATGGATAGGTAGGTAGGTAGGTAGATAGATAGATAGATAGATGGATGGATGGATGGATGGATGGATGGATGGATGGATGAATAGGTAGGTAGGTAGGTAGGTAGATAGATAGATAGATAGATAGATAGATAGATAGATAGATAGATGCTTGACTATTCCCCTGAATCAGGTACTAAATAGATTTCCTTAGGTGGTCCTGAAAATTCTTAATTTGATTTAAGTTATTCTTTCAACAATGTAGCATACTTGATAATTTCAGAACATACTATATATACATTTTTCTGATTATAACTATTTAAAATATAATACTTTGGCACAACAGTGCAGTATTGACCTCTAAAAGAAAACACACACACACACACACACACACACACACACACACACACACGCATGCACGCACGCACGCACGCACGCACACACATCCACAGTTGGTGAATAGGTTTTGGGAAGGCATTCAGAAAGGCTTCCTACCTACTCGAGGTTTTTGACTAGAATTTGAGCTTAGTCACTGTGGTTGGTGATGATCAGGGTTCTCTTGTGTTCCTGTGCCACTGGGATAGGTACAGAGAGTGGAGCCACCCAACAGCAGCTCTAGAGTAGCAGCCAGACTCCACCCTGGCAGTCCTCAGTTGATAGTGGTTCAGTCATTAACAGATAGGGAGCCACTTGTCTTGTCTCGAGAAGACGCCTGTTCTAACAATTGATTGGTGCAACCCAACTGGGCCCTAATTTTTAAAATGAGGACATAGGAAATTTTGTATAAAGGGACTTTGCAGGCAGTGCCAAAACATCTGACTGTTCCTGGCAAAATTTGGTGTGTGCAACAATGAAGCCAATCTTTCTGGTTGCCTTTGTTTCGGCTGATCTGTGAAAATGGGCAGAGTTTTAGCAGACAGTGGTTCTTGAAAACTTCAAGAGGCAAGTTCCAAGCACAAAGAGGTCGCTGTGTCTGAATGACTATCCCAGGAGCCCAGACTTGGGGGGCGGGGCTCCACTAGAGTCACACAATCGTTTTCATGTATGTAGGTGAAGTAATCTATCTTACTTATGTAACATTTTCTGTTTAAATCTTCCTCTCTTTAAAGGGTAGCATACCGATGACTTAAGTGTTTTTATTTTTATACTTCATGGGTATGAATGGTTTGCCTGCGTTTAGTAAAGTGTACTTCTATGTGTATAGTGTGCCAGAGGAGGCCCGAAGTGGGTGTTCGACTTCCTAGAACTGGGGTCACAGGGGTTAGAAACCACCATGTGGGTTCTGGGAACTGCACCTCAGCCCCTTGGAAGAGCTTCAAGTTGTCTTAACTGCTGGGCTGCAACCCGGCTTCCAGGCCCTATGATTTACTGACATTGCCTATAGTTTAAACTGTTTGTCTACCAAGGGACAAATTATCCTTTCTGATTTATCCATGTTTTTCTTGCTCTTTGTTTTAAATTTTTAATTGAGTTTTTTGAGGCAGGGTCTTGACTGACAGCACAGACATTAAGCCGTTGCCCAGACTGGCTGCAAATTGCCAGCCCCTTGCTTCTGTTTCCTAAGTGCTGAGATTATAAGCGAGTGCTGCTGTGCCTGGCTATTAAGTTTTTAGAATAAACTCACTGGACTCTAATTAAGTCACAAATGAAAACATCACACAGCCAGATTAATGACGTTGATTAAAGCCCTTGCCCATTCCCAAATCCATACATGTCATTGAACCTCTCACTGTAGGAACAGCCACTCTGTAACTCTAGGCTTCTCTGAGGGTCTTAGACGTTCACTGTCAATTATATTTTTATTCACTTATTGACAACAAAAACCGAAAGCATAATTAGTTTAATATCCTCTTTTGTGACTGCTGTGTCTGTTTGTTACAATGAGTAAACTGAAATAATAAACTGGACAGCATTGTAACATTGTAATACTTCTGTGTGTGCATACAACATGCTCTGATCATCTTTCTACTTTTAATCTTTGGTCTTGCATGTGTATACATGTGTGCATATGTGTGCACTTGTGTGGGTGGACGCAGGTATCCATGAGGGCCAGAGAAAGGGATCAGATATTCTGTTCTATCATTCTCTGCACCTTGTTCCCTTGAGACAGGATCTCTCACTGAGCCAGGAATTTGGCTATTGGGCTAGCATGCTTAAGTCTCATGTCTCCATTCCTGGCCAGCATGCTAGGCCAGGTGCACAAAAGTCTAATGTTTTATGTAGGAGTTTGGGGATTGAATGAAGACCCTCACACTTGCACAGCAATCTCTCTTATTTATCCAAGAAGCCATCTTCCCAAGTGTCTCCATTTTTTTCTCTAATGCTTCTAACATTGTGTCTTTTGATTTGTTTGTTGTATTCTACATATGACAGTATAATGTCTTGTCTTTCTATTTGCTTTTTGAAAACAATGTGATTATATCATAATCTCAAAATTTACAAAAATTAGAGATGACAACCAAGTACCTACTATAGGAGAATAAAAACATTAACTAAAAAAAAATCTCTCACACACAAAACCAATCAACAACAAATTAGTATATATACACACATGCTACCAATCAACAACAAAATTATATGTACAGACATCTGTCAAAATAAATCAAAGGGACTAAATACTATTGCAGGGATGGTTGTTAATACTAAAGTAGATGTTCACTTCTGCCCCAAGCTTAGCTGTCTTCTCGGGCTAAACACCCCTTGCAGAAAGGGATGCTCGGCTTTTCCCTCTGTGTGGGATGCTTCCCAGTGAGTCAGTGGGAATAGCTTGGCATAAGAACTCACTGGAATAGCTCCCTTCCCCTGCTCAGTAGCGTAAGAAAACCAGAACATATCCTGGGATGCAGCTTACTTGGGACAGATTGATGATTTCCCCCAACTCCCCAGGACCAGCTTGCACGGAACTCCTCTCTTCCCCGCAATCCTAGTTCCCTCACGAAAGTTCACGCCAAAGGGTGGACAGCAAACCCACTGAATATAGAAAGTGCTCCTGGACATTCCACCACCCACAACTGTTCTTTTCTTTTGGTGGCCCTGTGTCTGTATGCATTTGTGCAGTCATGCCTAATCCCTAGCCCTATTTATCAGCCCCCTGAGCGAGCTACCAACCATTTCAAACCTTATCTGCTATGTTCTTCAATGAGCTTTCTTCAGTGGTATTTCCCTAGGGCTATCCTGGGCCACACGGTAGATGTTGGATAGCACAGCACAGCGCTACTTGCTATGATCTTCAGAGAAATGAAATTGTGAACTTCTCTCTCAAAGCACCACCTGTAGTGAGACCTTCTCAGGATGGTGCCCCATGACAGCCCATGTGTATATGTGTGTGTTTTCAGACACATGGGCATGTCTCAATCATTAGCTCACCCTGAAGCTGCTGGGTCATGGGAGTTCAGACAACCTCTGGATTCCGCATGTCTCTGTGTTGAGATTTACTTCCTGTCTCCCCAGAGCCTTTACCTTCTTATGGCTTCTCCTTGATGCTGAGTCAATGTAGGCTCAGTGCTCGAACAGTACTCCCTTCCCTCTGTCCCTGTGACCTGTGTTCAGAGGGTTGATTTATCATCCACTTCTCACAGACGAAGTGAGAATATTGAGCAATGAAGATGGCACTTGTCACCAAATATGATGTAATGAGTTGAGTCCCCAGGGGTCTGCAACATGAAGGGAGAGAAGTGTGTCCTGAGAGTGATCCTCTGAGCGTGTGCAACTTGCCTTCTGGTCATCAAATGCATGCCATGGGATACACATACACACATACAATGAATAAATTCATGATGTAAAAAGCAATTTAAGAACTTGGAATGTTAACTTCCCCAGAACACTTTTAAATGCCTTTAAATGATTAAATCCCTGGGCAATAAAGATACCAGGAAGGGCCAGCCATAGGAAACAGAAGAGACCTAATATCCTAAACACACAGACTGCTCTAGTGATGGCTTCTAGTGATGGCCTTATCAGCATTTGTGTGAAAGCCAGCATTTTGAGATAAGAACCATTGGAAAATGGGAAGTTTATAAATTAATATTCATTCAGGGACTTCAATCTTAAATGGTTGCTGATTTAAATTTTGTTTTGGGGTTTAGCATATTGGCCATTTTAGATTATGTAATAAAGAAATTTATTAAAGCATACTTTTTATACTGAAACTTGGAAAACTAGTTCATGATTTCATTAAGCACAATAGGGATAATCTTTGTAGATCCTTAAGGGCTCAATATTAATATTGGATTCATATATATTGTCATTACTCTAAGATAGGTATTTTAAAATTTTGGAATATATGGAGGAATTTCATTGAGTATTTTGTTGTGGATTGGCAGGCACTACTGCTTGGAAGCCTTTAGCTAGCTGCCTGTCACTAGAAAGTAGTCCCCCTCAACCCCCAAGTCTCCTGTGAAAATTGTCTTTGCCATATAAGTGATTCACATACTTCACGGAACTTATAGCTTCAAGGGTTCGCCAATAGAATCTCTCTAGGAAAACATGCTGGATTGCACTAAGCCATGAGTTGCCATTGACATAGTATCAGGAGAGTTTATCCTCAAGGACTATTTTAGCTATAGGGTTGTTCACATGGTCTATGGCCTCTCAAAAGCCTCTGGGTACATTGACCAAATGAGTATCAGAAGAGCCTAGATACGACAAGTATGAAGAGGGGGCATCTTGATACAGTGGGAGAAGAAGGTGTTGGTAAATCAGCTTGAGCAGCCAGGAGGAGGAGGGGAGGGGTTATAGAGTTCTGGTTTGTTTGTGAAGTATGTTGTTTAGATTTATGTCTTCAGTTTGAAAAAGGAAAACTATTGAGAGCTCTGAAGATAGGCATGCAGTTTAAGAAACAATTTAGTAGAGCCGGGCAGTGGTGGCACATGCCTTTAATCCCAGCACTCAGGAGGCAGATTTCTGAGTTTGAGGCCAGCCTGGTCTACAGAGTGAGTTCCAGGACAGCCAGCGCTACTCAGAGAA
>NW_022196891.1:85406141-85452615 GCF_008632895.1 Mastomys coucha
AAAAAAAAAAAAAAAAGAAAAAAAATTTGTTAGATTAGATAGGTGAGTATCCAGGCCTTGGAGTATCTATACATACACACAGTTAATAAGGCTATTTAAATGCCCCTGGTGACAGGGACAGGGCCTGGAACAGGGATGCAGTGGAAGCTCCCTCAGGTGAGAACACTATCTAGCAGTGTGCATGGGAGTTCTGTCTTGACCCTTACCCCCATTTCAAGGTCTCTCAAGCATACTGCTCCCTTAATAATTCTCATTGATTACATTTGTGGTAAATACCATTACACACTAGCAGCCCAAGGTAGATATCCAGAACCCACATGATGGAAGGATAGAACTGACCCATGTAAGTTGTTATCTAACATCTAGACTTGCCTTATGATATATACACGTGTGCACACATACGCACACGTGCACACACCCACACCAACATTTCAAAAGGAAAGAGAAATAATAGAAGGCTTACTGAACCACGTTCTACTGTAAGCCTTACTTGATCACATCTACTCAGCCATTGCATGGTTCAGCTTTATAGTGGCATGCTTAATATTTTAAATTTTGATCTTTTCCTGGGATAGCAATATATGATACATATTTTGTTGGGATGCTGGGAAGTTATAACAAGCTGCCGCTTCCAGTTATTCATAGGATTCTAAGAGTAACCTGTCCATATTCTCCAGTGTCCTGGGTAGTACAGCCATCATGACTGGAAGACTAAGGTATTCAGAATGCATCCTCACCTCCATTCACACTCTTTCCACCTGGATTCTGGGTTGCTAACCCTCTTGTAACCGGAACATCTGCATTTCCAGAGTTCATATGTATGCAATAGGATACATCCAACCAAGCTGTTACATAGAGAATAAACATTCCACATACACGACATACAGTGGCAATGCCCTTTAGGACAGGGAATGTTTTGTATCTGGGAGATGCTGAGGCCAGTGGCTTCAGCACAGCAGGCAGACTATAAAGCATGGTATGAAATGAAGAATAGTAGACAGATGAGGCTGTACAATGAACAGGGTGTAGAGATGATGGGCAGGGGACAGTGATGGAGGGTGAGAGGGTGAAGGGACACATACATGCCGTGAGCAGATTACATTTTGCTAAGCACTACTTGACTATAGAGAGGGAGAACAAGTCATCCTGAAGACCAGGGTGAAGTCAGGCCATGGGAGTCCAGACGAAAGTACTATGTGAGTAAAAGAGTCAGTGGTTCACATGCTGAGAACAATTTAGTTACAAAAATTAGAACCATCGTTGATAGAAGGAATGTAGAGTTGACAGATTCTAGTATTCTGGTGTGTATAGTTTCATGAAATCTAATTTACCTAAATAGAGGCCCCAGAAAATAATCATATTTGTGATACATAGCACAAGCTGGGCCTCAGTTCTCAATCATAATTTCCGTCTTTGGAAGATATTAGCATTAACAAGAAACTAACGACCCCCAAGCTCATAGGCCATCATGTCTTCACTGGCCGAAAATGAGTACTATGTGTTATTTCTTTCCACCTCGATGATCTTACAAGAGTGTAAGAATATACAGAAACCAGAACCCAGTGCAGGGGAATTACCAGCCTTAAGTAAGGAATGTTGGGAAAAGTGCTTAAAGAGTCACATTAGTTAATTCTTAAAGACTAATTGGATTTTGGTTGGTATAGAAGAGGGAAAACAGAAAATCCTGTCCAGAAGAAGTAGGGGAGTGAAACATGGATACTCAAAATAGGGAAAGTTATCAGTGAGAGATAGTGAGTTATTTAGAAGTATGTCATTGTGTCAAGCAAAAATAGCTCAGGAAAACTAGCTTAGACAAAGCAATAAAGAAATTTTTTTGGGGGGGAGAATATCTCTTTTGATACATTACTTATGTTTTGTATTAATGGATTCTAAGCATGTTTAGTAAATTTTATTATTCTGCATTGTCATTATTAAAATTATAAATATTTAGACTATATGATGTATACAACCAAAACAGTCTTGTTTAACTCATGTGCATAACAGAAGAGCACAAAGCCCACTGTAGTGTTTACCTTGATAAGTTTGAATGTCATCAAGATAATATTTTACAGCAAAGACATGAGACCAATGAGATAATTTCTACTGGGACACTTCTAATCAAGACATACAGAAAGCCATGAATAAATTAACATTTAAACCTAGAAACTGATATTTGAAGATGAACTTACCTCTTTATTTCTGCAAGAGAATGGCTGGCCCTCAACAATAGCTATAAAATATATAATATATATATAAAAGAAATATATACAAATATCATGCTCTATGTTGATTCTGTAGAGCACTAAAATTGAAATTTGCAATAAAAAGTGTTTTTCTGTGCCTACTTAGTTTTTTTTTTATTAAACAATGTCGAGTCTTGAAAATGCCACCATGGTGATTCTGTCAAATTTATAATGGTTCACATCCTATGATGGCACTGCTTAAACCCGTTCGCCAAATGGAATTGCTGTTCTGAGCATCTTCCCCTAAAAGCCAAGTGTAATAAGACTTGGGTGATTTTCGCTCTTTTGTGGGTAGCTGTTTTTGCGCCCAAAGGGCTAAGTGATGCCATCGGTTGTACATCACTAGGCAGAGCAGTGTGCACACCCCCTTAGGGCGGAGCTGGGCTCATGGTATGCAGCATTTCACAAAGGAATAGAAACTATGGCTGTTCTTAAACACAGACTTGAATAGTTTTATTTCCCCATCTATTTTCTTTGGTATTTCTCTCTTAAATATAATATTCTAAATTATTCAAGGTTTCTCTGTGGGTTGTATCCAAGGCTAAGGGAAAATAGATTTAAAAGACATATTTGCAAGAATGGAGAACTTATAATAGGTCAACCTACTTTCAAGTGACCTATTTATAAATTAATAAGTATTTATAATGGGTATAGAACATTCATCCTTTTCCCCCAAAATCAAAAGATAATATGACTCTGAACTGTATGTTTGAAAAGTGGAAAAATAAATAGATGTATTTTTTTGTGCTTAGTATTCAACTGCTTTTATTATGGGGATTGGAGAAGGGTAGAAAGGGGCAGAAACCCTCCAACTTAGTCAGGGCTTGAGAGCAAAGCAGAAGGCATGAAGAGAAGCTCCAGACTAATTGCTCATGCCAATGCAAACATGGAGGAAGGAGCCACAAGATCTTTGATTACAAGTGCATGCTACATAATTCACAGTTGACTTTAGGGAACGAAATCCATTGTGTTGTTCTAGTTATTTGGCAAGAGTGTTCCATACGAATAATTTGGAGGTATTTTTTTTTTTTTGCTACAATGATTTTACTGAAATAATTTTATTGAATTGAATTCAATGTTTGGGTTAAAAATGAGACACAGAAAAGGAAGGTTGAAGGGATGAGCTACAAGTGAGGTGAATTCTGAGACCTCACACCAGTGGACAAATAGTGACACCAGTGAATAAATTCCTCCCAGCACTCCTCAGGATCACACACAGAACATATCAAAATGTGTGGGAGAAAGGCTTTGATCAATATTGAAGCAATGCATGTTGTGAGAATATCTGAAAACTGAGGGGCTCGGAGATTGTGAAATGTAGATCTTGCATAGATAGTGCTTCTCTGTGTTCTTGTTGATTGATATTTTAATCATATATATATATATATATATATATATATATATATATGAGATACATCATGATAATTTGCTACATGTATGCAGTGGGTGAAGATTGAATTATGGTAATTAGCATCTCGGCCTCTTAATAATTTAATTAACATAATTCTATGTATTTATGAACCGGAGTGTGATGTTTCAATGAATGCATATGATATGTGGAGTTCAAATCGGGATGCTAACATTTTTGTCTCCTCATGTTATGAAGTCTTGAGCCCCTCTCTTCATTACACAATGCTTGGTAGGTTATTGTGGACTTTAGTCACTTCAGTGTGCGGTAGAGAATGAGAACACGGTGATTCTGCCTAGCTGCAGTTTGATTTCTTAGCCTTTCCTTCCTCTACCCGTCTGCCGCCTGTAATACTCATAAGTACTGTTTCATATTCAGATCTCAATTCTGAGTGTGGTGTTCTTGTGTCTGATTTGTTTCACTTAGTGTGATGTCTTATAGTTTTGTTCATTTTACTACAATGATGGCAGTTTTCATGTATTAGAAGAATTTCAATGAACTTGAAATGCCACATTTATAATCGGTCCATATCTTGATGGGTGTCAAGGCTGACTGCATATAACACACCCAGAAGTGAGATGGCTGGAACTTGCAATAATTCTATTTTGATTTGTGTGTGTGTGTGTGTGTGTGTGTGTGTGTGTGTGTGTACAACCTCTATTATATTCTCCATAGTGACTTTACTAATCTATATTCCTACCAAAATCTTAAAGTTTTTTCTCACATTCTTCTCAATATTTTCTAGTTGTTTTAAAATATATCATAAACTAATGTCAATTCTAGTAATCCTATTATGCTAGCTAGAAAAAGTCTTCCCTATTTGACTACATTTTGGTCAAATTATCCATTTGCTTGCTGCTCCTCCTCCTTACTCTTCCAGTATCAAGTAATTTCCATCCTATTTTGCACATTTCAGACATCAGATGAGATTAGGTAGGTTCAAGGTCATTAGGGCCATAGACCTTATTATCTCGAGGTCAGTGTTGATGACTATTTTGGATGGTTGAGAGCATGCGGTATTGTTCTTTCCATTAGCTTATTTTACCTAGAACAATATCACCAGTTTCCATCCTCAGGGCCGCAAATCAGTTTAAAGTTTGTCCCACTGAGTGACATACAACCAACCATACGGACATCTTCTTTGTTTATTTAGGAACAGGCTGGATGGTTCCCATTCTTGATCATTGGGCGTGGCCAATAAGGATGGGTGATGGGACTAAATCTTCCAGACCTTCTGTGTAAACAACTGTACGATGTGAAATATAACATTGATTGTTCATCTGTATTTTCCTGTTTCCCTTGTAGCATGGGCTAAATTTCCTACAATTATAGTGCATTACACTATCCATCTTTACTGTTCTTGTTCCTTATCTCTGGGAAAGTAATTGAGTATCTCATCACTGAACGGGATGCTAGCTGTAAGGACTTTTGTAGGCATCCCTGTCTAAGTGTATAAAATTTATCTTCTATTTCTTTTATCTTGAAGTAGCATTAATATTAACAAATTTCAAATATATTTTCTGAATATGATTTTTGTTTAATATATGCAGTCACAAACTTTATAATGTATACAACTATCTAAATATTAAAAGAACCCCACTCCTGGTAGAAAGATGATTATAACATTTTATTGACTTTAAAGTGTGCCCATTTCCTAAAGCCAGTAGATGAGATAACACTGTAAAGTCTACCTATACACAAACAACAAAGATTTGGTGTTGATCATTGTACATCTATTTCCAATTATGAATGAGTTCTGGGTTTGTAAGAGGCTTCTTATTTCCATGTATAATCATTCAACCACACGGCTTCTCTTTAGCCTGTCATTGTATCAATGACATCAGACACTGAAGGATTTTCAAATATTAAACAAACACTACATAGCTGGAACAAACCCTACTTAATCCTTTTCAATAATTTCATGTGGTACTGGCTTTGATTTTTGTTTAAACTCTTTTAAAGTAGGAATTTAAAGTCAAGAACCTTTTGTTTTTTATCATTAGCACTGGCTTTGGCATTGTTCTATACTCCAGTTGTGTAATTCTATATCAGCATTACTTTAGTTACCCCATGCACATTTTAGTGTTATATTTACTGTTGTTCCCTCCCTCCCTCCCTCGCTCCATCACTCCTTTCTTCCCTCCCTCCCTGCCTCTCTCCCTCTTTCTCTCTCTCTCTCACTCTCTCTCTCTCACTCACACACACACACACACACACACACACAGAGTCTTGAAGCATTCTCTTTTACTTCCAATTTGTCTTGAATTGTGTTATATATTCTCCAATCATTTAAAGAATTTTGAAATTACACTTCTGATACTGATTTCAATTTTGAATCCATTTTAGACAGAGAACATAATTTGTTGAAAAATTTCCCAGTGGATCAGTTTGTCATTGGTTTTGAGTAAATGTTCCCTCTTCAATTGAAATTCCCATATATTTTTCTATTGTTTTCTTCATTATATATTTTTGTAGACTTTGTTTTTGTTGAAATAATTACTTTTAAGCATTCTTAAGTGTGGTTGGCTAATGATAAATTCTTCCTCCTTCTCTCTCACAGACATATTCTTGAAGTTTAGGTTTCCTGAATCTTGACAGTTTTCTTTTAGGCAATTAATATCATCTAGTCAGGCTTGCCTGATAAAACATAATTTGTGCATTTTCTTCATTTTTATTTGATGCTGTATCAGCTTTTGTTTCATGCATCCAGAGATGCTTTCATTAGGTCTGTGTGCATTACAGTGATTATGCCTTTTACCTCAAACAATCTTACCATCATGTTGCAGCCATCCTTTATCTCTAGATGCTGACTTGTTTTCAAGTCTGTGTTGCCTGATAACAAACATGGCACCGCTTCTTTGATTTGAATGATAGCATAATACCTCTCCCCCCAAGATCTTAATAACAGTTTTGTGTTATTGAGTGGCGACTCGTTTTCACATACATAGTGTTTATTTTTCAGTCGTGCATTTTGATGATTTTAATCTGTTTGTGAAGAAAGAATCTTGTAGTATACCCTGCACTGGGACTCAGGACCCTCCTGTCACTTGCCTCACATTGCTAATGTTACAGGAGTATACCTCTGTGCCTGGATAAACTTTAATATCTTGTTCTAATCTAGCACTCCTCCATCTTTTACTAGTTAGTTATTCAGGCTTTAACAATCGAAGCTTCTTAGTTGTACTTTAGCCTTGTGCCTGCGACTTTTATGTCCCGCGCTACCTCCTGCCAGCAGGAACGACGCGGCACACACAGGATCCTTCTGCAGTACAAGCTTTAATGCATCTTGAGAGCGAGATCACAAGCTTCAGTTGAGGAGGACCCCGACTATCTCAAAACCCTTCCCTTATATAGAGCTCTATGCCCGCCTCAGATGTGGCAACTCATAATAGGCTGTGGGACGATCAGGCCATCTGACGTGACCAAAGGCACTCCGCCGCGGATACAGGGGATTTACAGGCACACGCGCACAAGGCATTTTTATGCCAACGGCAAGCCGGATGTCATCGCCATCTTGTAATGGCGATGTGCTTACGACGTGGCTTCCCACACTTTTATATTGTCTTGTGTATTGTGGCTTCTTCGGTTATTTTTTCCTTCTGCCTATTTTCTGTCTTTCTTTCTGTCCCCAAAGTACCATGTGGTCCTTGAACAGATTTTACAACCCCTCCTTGAATTTTATAATACCATTCAAGTATATCATTTATAGAGCGTTTTAATGACTCTAGGTGTTTACATACACACAATTCACTTCCCACAGTCTACTGACATTCACACCTTGTCCTTCTGCCGAGGGCAGGTGCCTTACTTCCACTCAGGCCTTTCATTTATCCTAATTTACATCTAATTGTCTTGAGTGATTCCCGCATGTGCCCTCAGCACACCTTCATCATCTCACTAACAGAGGAGGATAGTTATTACCCAGAGTACTACACTACTGTTTCTTTGTTCTGTTTGTTTCTTAGAAAAACAATTTTAAAAGTCATTCTTGAAAGCTAAGCTGAATGAAGCTAGCAACCTTACATCCTCTCATGTGACGGTGTTCTAATTCTCCTCTTCATTGTTGAGGGGCGTTTCTTGCTGGATGTGATTTTGTGATCGATGGTCAATGTCCCCATCACTCGGAGTTCTATACCCTGCTCTGTCCTGCTCTGCATTTGACCAGAATCTGCTGCTCTGTCAGTTGCTCTGTACTTCAGTTCTTTCATTCCTCTCGTGTCTATTTTTTTCCCCATAGTAGATTTGCATGTTTTCCCCCCTTTTCTCCCCCTACTTTCTCTGAGCCTTGGGGGTAGGGATACTGTTACAGATATTTCAGTTGGGATAGACACTCATGGGCAGTTCTGTGTTTTGGCCACTTATGTGAAAAATACAAAAACCAAAACACCAGGAACAACAAAAACAAAAACAGGATGGAATTGCTACATACTGAATCATAGACAAAAAAAATAACAGGAAGTAGAAGAAAGCAGAAAAGGGGAAATTTTAGAATATTTATAAGTATAAACAGTTGTACTAGAAAATGCTGGTTTAAAATTGATTTCTCTAGCTTCCATTGTAAGATATTAAAGGAAAAAAGAATCGATTAGACCCTAAGATATGGAAGGGAGGAAAGAGTAACAATAAGGTCAGAACCTAGTAAAACACAAAATAATGGGTTCCTTGAAAGACTGATGAAAGTGAAAACCTCTCTAGTTACCTGATACAGTATGGGTCTTATAGATTGACTAAGAAAGAAAATGGGGGAAATGCAAATTTATATCAGAAGGACAACATAAATACTTCTTGCTCAAAAGTTTCTCTAATGGAGTTGTCCCTGCCCAGTTATTTACAAGAAACAGTATTTTGGAGTGGCTATTTTATCTCTGCATGCTGGAAACTCTAGTTTAGAGGTTTCTCCAGTGTGCTAAATAAGTGGATGTTATCAAGAAGACATGGCAGTTGACTACTGTGTTGCTCCTGCAGCCTTGGGATTTTACCACCTTTATCTTAGTGAAAGTGTTCTGTACTTGCTTGCTGTATGTTATGTTCATGCCCTCTGACTGTAGGAAGACAGAAGCTGAGGAGAGTGAGGCTGGGTTGCAAAGAAATGTATTAAGTACTCGTCTATCATTTAAACTGCTACTTATTCATAAACTATTGACCAGGCTTAAAGAACACTGGCTGATGAAATGATCCTTAGGAAATTTTCTAAAAAAAAATAAAAAAATGAAAACAAAAAAAAAAACAAAACAAAAAAAAATAAAAAAAAAAAAAACAAAAATGAATTCAACATGGGGAGCTTTAAAATAGGAGAAGTTATGCTGATCAAATAATCAGACATTGATTCTGGCAAAGCTTTGACATGGTCTTAACAACATACAAAATTTATAAAAGACTGCCACAGCTCTCAGTGAACACTAACTAACTGTGAAGTGCTTGAGAGAAGACTGTCCTGAACATCTTCAGACTATGAGAACATTTCTGCAGCTCTATGCCAACTTTCTATGGAAGTTGACAGGCAGCTGAAATTCAATCTAGACTGAATGGCCCATGGAACGCTTGTGGAATGACTGTTGTTAACTACCATGGTGGATAGAGAGCTATTCTCATGATTAATTCCCAGTGAGAGGTAAGCCTTGCTGTGAACTCAGCGTCTAGCCTAGCATTGGCATCCGTCACGTTCCTGCTGCTGTGGTAAATAGCAAGACCAAAAGCAAATCACAGGAGAACCAGTTTATTTTGGCTTAAGGTTCCAGGGGGGATCGTCAAGGATGGTGCACAAGGCATGAAAGCTTGCGGATCATAGTTTCACACACCCACAGAAAGCAGAGAGAAAGTTAGTATTAGGGCAAAACTAAAACTTCTCAAAGGCTGCTCCTTGAACGAGCTTCTTCTAGTTCTGAAAAGGTAGACGATAACCTTCCCATGGTGGATTGAATAAGAGTGTCCTCCATAGGTTAATATGTTCTAATGCTAAGTCATCAGGGAGTGCCACTACATGGGAGAGATTAGGGGGTGTGGCCTTGTTGGAGTAGGTGTAGCCATTTTGAAAGTATGCATTGCCTTGTTGGAAATATGTTGCTGGGGGTGGTCTTTGAGGTTTCCAAAGCCTAAGCCAGGCCCACCGTTGCTCTCTCTTCCTGTTGCTTGTGGATCCAGATGTAGAAAGAACTCTCAGCTACTCGTCTAACACCATGTCTGCCAGCTTGCTGCCATGTTCCCTGCCATGATAATATTGGATTAAACATTTGAAACTGTAATTAGACCTCAATTAAGTGCTTTCCTTTATAAGAGTTGCTGAGGTCATGGTATCTCTTCATAGCACTAGAGCACTGAAAAAGACAAAAGTTGGTACCAGGGAGTCTGGTATTGCTGTGACAGGCCTGGCCATCCTGACCATTGGCAGGGTGAGGACTTTGAGACTTTACATTAGAATGTATTAAGTAGTGCCTAATGGGCTATGCTAGGTAGTGCATGGAAGACAGTGGTGCTGAGAGCAATGTAGATTATGACAGCCTGGCTCAAGAGATTTCACAGGAAAAGAATATTAGTAAGTGACTTAGAGACCATTTATGTGATAATTTTTGCAAATACTTTGTCTGCTTTCTGCCCTTGTTCCAAAAAAGTCTGCGAGAGGCTAAACTGAAGAGTTTTGAGATTGGTAATGTTGGCAGATGAGATTTCAAGACAGCCTAGTGTTGACTATGTTGCTTGGTAGTCATTCTTATACAGACCTAAAATAAAGAGGAGCAAGCTGAGTGCAATGGAGTTAAGTTCTGTGCCCAAGGTGATAACACATTTGAAAACATCAGATGCTCCATGGAATAAAAGGAGTGGTGACTTTAGGGCAAGACTCCATCCAGTTAAGCTTCCAACTTGTGAAAAGGAACTAGAGAAGTTTATAGCAGAAAGCTGATAAAGATATATTTGAATGAATGGGCCAGGTTCCAGCCCCAGCAAATAGAAGAACTTAGGAGCTTCAGTCACATGGTTTTGGTTTTAAGCTCAAGAATACCAGAAAGCGATTGTGGAATCTTCATCCGCCATTAAGGAAAACCACGGAGGCTAGATGTGTGTCAGAAGTGTCCCTGCATGGAGACCCAGAGAGGCAATTGTGTGAAGCTATGAAAGTGAAGTCTGTATTTTGTGAGAGATCCAAAAAAGTTGGAGACACCATAGCCCTGGGGTATCTAAGGAGGTAAGCTGCAGAATGGGTGTGGAAGCAGCCCAACAGAGAAGTGTGCTGCGGTCATACAAACTGAAAGGTTTTGGAGATCTGAAGAGCACTTTGACATCAGACGTAGAGAACAGGATTTGGAGTTTGTCCTGGTGAGTCATGGTCTTGCTTTGGTCCAATATTGTCTCACCATGCTCCTTTCTTCTCTTTTGGAATGATAATGTACATCCTCTGCCGCTGTAGGTTGGAAGCGTGTGATCTTCTTTTTTATTTTATAGGGTGTTACAGTTAAGAGATATCATTGAGTCTCAGAAGGGACTTTGAACTTTAGACTTTTAAATGCTGTTGAGACTGGTATAGACTGTATGAAGTTTTGAAGTTGGACAGAATAAATTTTTGCATTATCATATGGCTACAAGCTTAGGGGGCCAGGGAGTAGAATGTGGTGGTTTGAACAAAAAAAAAAAAAAAAAAAAAAAAAAAAAAAAAAAAAAAAGGACCTGGTAGGCTCACATGTTTGAATCCTAAGTCACCATGGAGTAGTGCTATATGGAAAACTTTAGGGGTCCCATGTAGCCATTTTGGAGTTGGTGTGGCCCAGTTGGAAGAAATGTGCCAATAGGGGTGGGCTTTGAGGTTGCAGAAGCCCAAGCCAGGCCAAGAGGCCTGATCTCTTTCTATTGCTTGTAGATTCAGATGTAGAAGCTCTACTATTACAACACCATGTGTGCCTCCATGCTGCCATATTCCCTGCTATTATGACAATGAACTAAAACCTCTGACACTCTGAACAAGTCAGTTAAATGCTTCTTTTATAAGAGCTGTGGTCATTGTCATTTCACAGCACTAGAACATTGACTAAGACACTCCCCACATAGCAACACCAGCTCGGAACTGTGTGTTCAAACACGTGAGCCCATGAGGGGCATCATCTCTCATTCAAACCACAGGCAGAATCAATGTGTCAATATTTCAAGGAGTTTACCTGACCAAACAGTCTTCGTGGAAATGATACATTTTTTAACATTTCATGTTAACTTAGTGTTAGAGTTTAGAGAGAAGACATGATTTGCTTCCCCCCACTTTATTTTACTTGGTTTGGGCAAGTTTCATTTTCATACAACCTCAGATGTCGAAAGTCAGCCCAAGAACCTTAAAAACTTGTCCTTTTCAATGTTGTAGTCCCCCATCAGCTTACCTTAAGTCTGACTGGGTTTGTGACTTTAAGAAAGTAAATTTACTACAATGCTATAAGGTAGTTGCTGTCATTTCTTGTAGCCCTGGTGAGGAGGGCATTTTGATTTGTTTTGTTTTTTAAATATGTACTGAGTGTGCATGTGTATTTTAATATTTACTTGTACCATCTGTAACTAGCCCATGTAATGATTAAAATAATAAGCACAGTCTGATCATGGTTAAGATAAAAACCAAGGATAAATTATTCAATTAATTAGAGCTAATCCAAATTAGCATCTTTAATTATGAGTTGTTGTTAATTTTTTCTACAATCTGTTAGATATACTAGCCCAAATCACTAATGCTACCATAACTGAGCTCTGTCCTAGGCGACTCATACTTTAATGTACAACAGAATTACCTATGTATACTTTTTAGTTTTTTTTGTTTTTTTAAAGATTTCTAATTTTATTTTTGAGAGTCTTATATATATATATATGTATATATATACATATATATATACATATATATATATAAGCATATATATATATATGTATATATATACATATATATATACATATATATATATAAGCAGTTTACATAATTCTCAACCTTTTTTTCCACCCTCAACTCTTCCAATGCTCTTTCTGTTATTCCTAAACTTAGGATTTATTCTTTAATTATTATTGTTACAAATATGTATTTGTATGTATGTGTAGGCATACATGTGTTTGTGTACCTATGTGTGTGTGTGTCTATGTGTGTGCATATGTGTGTGTGTCTGTGTGTGTGTCTGTGTATGTGTCTGTATGTGTGTGTATTGTATGTGTATGTGTGTATGTCTGTGTGTGTGTCTGTGTGTGTGTCTGTATGTGTGTGTATGTGTGTGTGCCTGTATGTGTGTATGTGTGTCTGTGTGTGTGTCTGTGTGTGTGTGTCTGTGTGTGCATATGTGTGTGTGTATGTGTGTGTGTGTGTGTATGTGTATGTGTGTGTGTATGTGTATGTATGTGTGTGTATGTGTGTGTGTATGTGTGTGTGTATGTGTGTGTATGTGTGTGTGTCTGTGTGTGTGTCTGTGTGTGTGTATGTGTGTGTATGTGTGTGTATGTGTGTGTATGTGTGTGTGTATGTGTGTGTATGTGTGTGTGCATATGTGTGTGTATGTGTGTGTGTGTGTGTGTGTGCACAACCTCCTGAGTCAGTCTAGTGGTGTTAACATGTACATGTGTCCCTGGATAACTATTTGGGATTTGACAATAGGAATATTCCCTGGGGGAAATTGAGTCTCCCTCAGGGCCATTTATAGCCAATATGTCTTCATCTAGGAGCTAGGCCTTGTGAGGTTGCCTTTGTCCGCATTTTCATGTCAGCTGGGTATTGTCCCCATGCTGATTTTGTCCAGGTAGCAGTGTTATTGAGAGTTCGTGAGTGCATTTTCCCTTTACTGTCTAAAGGATGCTATCTAGCCCCAGACATCCTGGTTCTCTGGCTCTTAGAATTGTTCTCTAATCACCCACAGTTTTCCTTGAGCCTTGGTGTGAGAATTAGGTTGTAGATATACTTACCAGGGTTGGGATTCTCTGACACCTGATTTTCTACATTTTTGACTGGTTGTGAATTTCTGTAATACTCTATGTCTGCCACAAAAATAATATTGTTCCTAGCCCAGTGATTGCACAATTCTGCAGGATTTAACTGAGTAGGACTTCTGCTATTTTGGATAACATTTCAGATAGCATCAGAAATTTTCTATGGACATATAGGCTTACTTGGAAATAAAAATGTATTAAATTTACCTTCTTAGCCAAGCTTTCTACAGTGATAGTCTTTGGGACGAGAACTGCATTATTTCCTGAGTGTAAGGGTAAGTGTTTATAATACAGTTAGGGATTATATTAATAGAGGAAATGGTGGTAGTTGGTTCTCCTCTAGGGTCTGTGATCTTTGCAACCCAGGTTAGTGGTGAGGTTTACAGGTTAGAGGCCGGGTACACAGTACCAGGCACAAATTCCCTCCCATTGAGCTGGTCTTAAATCCAATTAGAGGATATGTGTTACTTACAAGATAAAAGTGTCATTATTGTACCACAGGAGATATCTTACTGGCCCAGTCATTGTATAGTTTTGCAGGCTTTAACTGCGTAGAGCTACTGGCATTTTGGATAACCTCTTGAATAGAGTCAGGAATGTTCTGACGTGCGGACTTACTGTAAATAAAAGTGTATTAAGTCTACTTCCTTAGCCAGGCTTCGGACAATGATTACCTGAATTCTTTCCCTATACAGGAAGGCTTTGAATCACAGTTTACTCACGTTTGAATGGCTTAAGTCCTTATATATGACGTTGATTTCCATTTTAAATGTTAGGCTGGTTTTCCCTTACGCTTTTCTGTACTGACAGAGAAAATGCAACTATGGTGCCTTAATATTGAAACACGTCAGATTGACTGACCTGTGTATGCAATTGTGTTAGAGATAAAACAGAATAAATGGAGTGTGTTTTGAAGTCTTCCTGAATTTGGATTTTGTTGGTGCTTAGGTTTCTATTGCTATACCAGACACCTCTGTCTACCAATGCTAGGTCCCGAGACACCCAGTGTTGTCTGGAAGCAAGGAAAGGACAAGCTGTATTACAAGCACTACACTCGCTCCTGAAAATGCATACATGCTTACTCTGTGATGTTTACTGTGTAAACCAGGTACCATGAGTGGTTAGCAACAAGCAGCATTAAAATAGAATGACCATTACACAATCATAATGCGTTTCCCAGCATCCCCACTCTTGCCTTTCAGAGCTGTTATTTGGAAAATGATGGTGATTTCGATGCAAATACTTATGTGGTGATAGCTGTTTTGACAACCATGATGGCTGTCGAGTGGCTAGCAGGAATAGATCAGGCTCATGCTGTAAGTGCTGGACAAAAGGACAGCTTACGTGGGGTGGAGGCAGATAGCATGAGATGTTTTTCTCATATTCTTTGGAACAGCGGGCAAACTGACACTTATGCATCAATTACTTCTAGAATTATTCTCAAGATTCTCCTAGACTGTTGTTAGTGACATGGTTAACTGAAATGACATAAAGTGAGATTTGTGAATTAGGGGATTCCACAGAAAGATTGTATTAGGTCAATTTATCAGTATCAACATTCCTGAAATTGATCTAAGTCTTTGGGTTTTATTGGGGGAGGGTGTTTGGAGGTTTTCTGTACAATGTTCTATGTCTATTGCCATCCCCTTTGTTGATAAATACACATGCATATTACCTAATATCTTTTAGTAACAAAAGCATCCTTAATTGAGAAAAAGAGTTGCCAGGCCATATCCTTCTAATTTAATATCTTTTAAAATATTTTCATGGTTAATGTAATGGAGCATATATTTTCACATCATGCCTATAAAAGGAAAACTTTGCATTTAAGATTATAAATCACAAAATTAGGAAAATGGAGGCAAAAAATTAAAACTGAACCGTGCTTTTACCTAGGATGATCACTAAAAATATCTGACTATTAGAGAGGCCTTTCCATTTTCCTGGTAAAGTGGAAAATTCAAAACCCCAAGGCTTTGAAGAAACAACCAAGGTAATAAATTGGTACAAGTTGGGTTCGGTGGAAATGAATGTCTTAAGTCTGTCAAGATGTCCACAGGGAAGCAGGCAAGACGCTCACTATGGTCATTCCCACCATGAAGCACTGGCGAGGTCAGTAGGGAATCAAAGTCTCTCCACCCCACAGTCTTGCTACACGGAGAGTTAGTGGGCGGGCTAGGGCTGGGCATGCTTTTGGTGGTGCGACTCGGAAATGGAAGAGCCAGAGACGTATTCAGCATGAACACACAGATCGCGGGGATCAAGGGAGCGGCAGGACAAAAGCATTCACCCTTTTCCCATTTTTATCAGCCTATCTCCAACAACTGGAGAGAGATGAGCATTAGAGTCAGGAAGTCCTAGATAGATCCTTGGGAAGAAGAACCCAGGGATAAGTGCAGAGTGTGGAGTCAGGCTCCATATCCACGCTGATATAGAAAACCTCCCCGTGGCTCCCACTTGAGGTCAGTGGGAAATGGTAACAAGAGACCCTACCCTCCCTCACCTGGTGCCATACCGCCAGTAGTTGAACTATATAGACTCAACCAAGGAAAATCTGTAGACATAGAAACCAAGGAGTTAACTCCAGAGATTCACAGATTCACCTCAACACCCAGTGCAAAAACAGATTTAAACTGTTCAGCCCAGTGCAGTTGCTCTGGAATCTCAATTCAAAAGGTTGCTTATTTAAAGTCCACTGGGATGCTACATACCACAAGTCAGGCTTGATAGGTGTGGACTCATGCTGCAAGCTGTACCTGTCCAATCATTACAGTCCGCTACCAGAAACAGTAGGGGAGAAAAACATTTCAACCCTTTACATCAGAGAAGCAGCCCTCAGCGATGGGATGCTATTTCATGACCTAGGGTGCTTATGTTTCACTTGTCTTTTCGTTATTTTAAATCTTGCCTAAGTTTTCTTCTAAGGATGTTCATTCGGTTTCTTTGTTACGTGATTAGGTATTGTGGTGGGTGTGTTTGTTTCTGAACCCATTCATTGAATATTCTGCACTCATCTCCCTAATTATAGCCCATATTCTTTCCCTCTCATTTCCACCTCATTACCCTTTCTCTTCCTCATATCTTCTTAAACTATAACCTGTCAGAACTTCAGCGATTGTTACAGTCTGTGTATTCTAATGGTAGCCCTACTTTCTTCTTCCAGTTGTTCTTTCACCTGAATTTTTCTGTGTTCTTATACCAATCTCAGCCTGCTTCTCTTATATTCCCAGTCTCAGTAGCTTACACCTCAGTTCATCAAACTTCCTGTCCCCTTTGATCTTTCAACAGGTATTCAAGTTAAAGGGGTTGCTGCATTTTTAGCTATTAGAATATTTGCACAGTGGATCTATCTTGTGATCATGGTTGCTTCTTAAATCGATACACTACTCCTAGAGTAATAGAAGGGATCACACTTGTCAGTGTGAACTTAGAGCTTGACAATATATTATTATAACACTAGTAAGACCTAGCTCTACTTGGTTGCAGATGCTCCAAACTACAATTATGATTAAAATGAATTCAATTAATAGAATAAACAAAAATGTGCAAGATCTCATGCAGAAATGTAAGAATTTCCAAAAAAATCAAAACAGTATGATTTCGTCAAAAATAACATTTCTACAGGACTGGATTCCATTGAGAGTGAAATAGGTTAAATCCCCCAAAGAACAACTGGATTAAAGGAGATTACAGGGAGTAGCTGAGTGAAGTTAAGAGTAGGAGAAAGAAATAAGAGTTCAATTAAGAGAAACGCTGCCAAAAGAAAATCTGAATTCGTAAAATCAAATGTTTCTAAAGTACTTAGAAAGCAGCTTCAGCAAGAAGGAAAATGCTTCATGGCCAAGGCAGACGATCTGAAATCAGGCATGAGAACCCACGTTCACAAGGACCCACACATTCACACTGTACAATGACTTCCATGTGAACCCCACAGCCTCCTACTCAAAAACCTATCCAACAGAATAGACCACGTGGTAAAAGACTTTTGAGGATGGAAGACATGACAGACAAATGGCAAAATACAGACACTGACAAAATGGGATAAGAAGATGTCACAGTGTATGACATCTATAGCACTTCATCGAAAGACCACAATTCATGAAGGGAAAAGACAATCTTTGGGTGAGCAAACAATGGATTAAAAAAAAACTCACTGTGTCAGAGTCCTCAATTATGAGGAAGTAGGTGACTGTCTGGTTTAAGGAGGCGCTTAGAACACTGGACAGAAAAGACCAGACAGGCCAGAAAAGAAACTCCCGTCACATTTTGACTAAGAGGACTAAAGGAAAAGTAAGAAAAGTGGCAAGATGGATGCATCAAGTCACCTATGAAAGTAAATCCATCAGAATTATAGCAAATTTCTCAGAAGAATCCATAGAAGCCAGGAGATCATGGGATGGCATATTTCAAGCTCTTGAAGACAGTAACCCACAAGCCAGGTTAGTTCATTCAACAACCTGTGTCATAGCTGAGGAAGAAAATCTGACAATCAAAAGAAAGAAAAGGAATGTTGACCTTTTATTGAGTACTCAAGAAAGTATTTCAAAGACTCCTTCCAACTGTCTGGAAATACGTATGCTTCTGTGATTCTAAAGGGAAGAAAAACTGAAGCGTAGATAATGTAGAAAACACTGAATAGAAAAACAGAACACTGCAGAAAGTAACAAAAATAATTTGCATACACAAATAACTTTGGGTATTAGGGGCCTCCATTCTATTATCAGACTCCTAAAGTGGTGGACTGGTTTAAAGAGCAGGAACCATTTACATGTTGCCTCCAAGGACATCTCAACTTAGACAGACGCTCCCTTGCAATGAGGGGATAGATAACAGGGTTTCTGAGCAAGTAGGATTGGAAAGCAAGCATGGCCACAGATCTATTATGACAAATGAAAATTCAAATCAAAACTAGGTGAGCTGTTCACTGTGACCTAAGGAACCAGTGAAGAGGAGGATCTCGTAGTTAGCATTATTCTTACACTGAACTCTAGAACATTCAATTCCATAAGGTATTTGGAACTGTACAAGAACACCAATTAATCCCGTACTATAGCAGAAGTTTCAGGGCCCTGCCATAGCCAATAGGATGTCTTTTTAAAAAAAGAGAGAGAGAAAATCTTAGTTGAATCACTTGATAGATCAACTGGTCCTAACTGACATCTGCTTAACATGGCCTCTAAATGCTGCAGAAGATACAATCTCCTCATCTGAACATGGCACTTTCTCTGAAGTGCATCAAGATATAACTCACAAACTAATTTTACCATTGAGAAATCAAAAACAGAAGCAGCAGGACTCATGTAAGTTCATGGAAATTATATAACACAACTGAGTAATTAGTGGGCCATTAAACAAAGAAGAAAATAGACACACGCGGAGACAATCTGCTTAAGTGCGTTAAGTCAGTCTCGCCAAGGTAAATATTTGTTTGTTCTCTGTTGTGAATCATACATTTTTAAAAGATAAATTAAATCATGTACATACATAAGCCATGAAATGGAAGCAAAAATTGCCCTAATGAAACAAAGGGGGTTAGTGAGAAAGCCAGCGAGTGTTGAGAGGGCATTTAGGTTTGTGGAAATTATTCTCAAAGTTACCATATTCTTACATGGAAAATATCATTATGGGACAATATGCCAAATATTGAGTATACGACAGTTTAAAAATATTATTAGATAAAATATAAGTGTTTCTAAGGTTAAAAAAAGGAAGAAAAGCAAGAAAGAAGGTCTGAGCACCACCAGGTGTGTGGGGCTGGGAGAGTTCCGGTGGGAAGCAATTGTCAGTCGTCTTCTGGCCTCTTGGTTTAATCCCCAGTGCCATAGAAAGAAGAAAACCATTTCTCGGCATCTATTTTATGCAATACTTATTATATGCCTGTGTTACAATACTTCACAATATCCCACAAGGGACAGATAATTTTTGTACATCAGTTATATAAAGTTTCTAAGTTGGTGACAATTTGAGAAAAGGGAACTCTTCAAAGAATTTCAGGGGCTGAAATAGAGTTTAATGGTGGAGAGTGCGCATGCCAAGGATAAGCACTTGGATTTTATTCTCAGTACTGCATGCCTGCTGGGCGGTGGTGGCACATGCCTTTAATCCCAGCACTTGGGAGGCAGAGGCAGGCAGATTTCTGAGTTTGAGGCCAGCCTGGTCTACAGAGTGAGTTCCAGGACAGCCAGAGCTATACAGAGAAACCCTGTCTCCAAAAACAAAAACAAAGACAAAAACCAAACAAAAAAAGTACTGCATGTTCCCCCCAACACATACACAAGTCAAAACAAAAAAAGTAAAAGAAAATGTAAAGACAAATTAAAAATGCTTTTTTTGTGATTAAATGTGGTAATAAACTGGCTTACTCAGCCTGCATTTTTATAAAGCCCTGGTTCACCTGCCCAGGGTGGCCTCACACACAGTGGACTGGGCACTCCCACACTAGTCATTCATTAAGAAAATGCTAGACAGACCTGCCTACCGGTGAATCATAAAGAGACATTTTCTCAAATGAATTTTCTTGAGATTATCCTAGCTTGTGTTGATAGAAGAAATGACTTCAGCACAGTAGTCATTTGGGACACAGCCATAGCAGCAAGCTCCTGTGCAGAAGTCAGGGTGGGCCACAATATGTTCTGCCTGAGTCAGGGGATAACATTAACCACCGTGGCCATTTCCTAGCAAACGAATCCAGTCCTTTTGCTTGATGCACTTTAGCTTGATGACCCTGAGAGGCGGTCACTCTGTGTGGAAGTTGGTGGGTTTGAGGCAGTTCTCTCTAAGATCCACATGGGAGAAAAGAACAGCTCTTTGAGCACCATTTTCAAATGCTTGGAAAATAAAACAGGAAAAGAAGAACCAAGTAAGTTCCCTCTAATAGTAACCAATCTCCCTGCAACTTGTAAATGCGTGTTTTTACATAGTTCTAGACACAATTCATTCTTGGCCCCTAGGACATCCACCTACACATGCTTTTACTTAAACAGTGCACTGGGGTGAACTTCCACACAGCCTTGTGTCTTAAGGTACAGGAGTAGAAGCAGAGAGTCCCTGGGGGAAGACACAGGGCGTTGTTAAGGGAAAGACTGGAGTGAGAGAGTTCAGAAAACTAAAGCACTCTGGATTATCCCTTTTTCCTAATGTGGAAGTTTATAGATTCATCCTTAATTGAGCCATTTATCCTACAAACTCCTGGCAAATGGTGGTGTTTCCATAACACTGCTGATGAAGCTATTTGCCCCTTTGAGTCTCTGAGCCCCTCATCCAGTCAAGGCTCTCTCCATGTAGGCGCTGGCTCTGAAGGAGGCAGAGAAAAGACGTCTGCAACCGAAACCTCAGACTCCGTCAATCTGTTTTCATTGCTATTACGGATTACTAATGGCTTGTTACCCGGACATCGTGGTGATTGTGGGAGCCATGTGATGAGATGTGGGCTTCCTATCACCATGTAATGCCCGACTGAGGCACTGGATGAATGAGAGTGTTGAACAATAGCAAGCAGGTATCACAGACAATATGGTAGCCAACAGGGCTTCCTCGATGGATAATATGGACGGGTGGGAATGTTTGTTCAGTGTAAGATTAAGACCTGGTACAAAAGCCTATGGGCACTGGCAGACTTCTGCTGAAGAGGGAGCAAGGCCCAGGGTAAACGACTCTAAGAAAAAGACATTTAACCTCACCCACCTTGGTTCTCTTGGTGGTAGAACACAGTGCATAGACAAACTTCATACATGACAAAAGCTATCTGGAAAACATTGTTTAAAATTGACCCTCTGGATTTCTCCCCCCAGTGCCTGGCAATTATTTGTTAAGATGTACTAGGGAGCAGGTCTCTAATGGAAACACAAAAGGCAAAGGAAAGAAATGGGATTATGCAGGATGCAATAGAAGCTGTAGATTAACCCAGCCGACTTGACCTGTCAATCAAATCTATAGTCATTATTTTTTTTTTTTTAAAGACCAATACTGATCTGCTAACGGGGCAGCCTGGCCACTGTGAGCAATAGGACAGAATTTCCGGTCTTCTATGACCAGTTGACACCTGGCTGACCCACTTTAGCAGACAATGTTGAGGATCAGAGAGTTGAGTCCTTGTGGATTCTGATGAGAGTTGCATCTATATTTAAAGCTCGATGTCACTGGGAGCTCTCTTGGTTTTGTCAAACTGTCTACTGGCCCAGATGAGCTGCAACTCCTTGCAATGGAATGTCAATAAGACCAAAGCAATTCTGGTTGATTCACGGCACCAGCTTAAGCATATTCACTCGCGCAGATTACATTTGACAGATAGTTACCTTCCACTGAACTCCGTGGTTAGCAGCTTGGGCGTGCTCTTGACAGTGAGCTAGGAGTTGATGCCTAATGTTTATTTCATATCCTGTTTTCCCTTCCCTAATACTGCATGTGTGAATCATATTTAAATATATTCTCAGCTGATGTTCTCGTCAGTCCCCTTTGCTTCTCGGGACAGAAGGTCTGATGACTCGTTCTCACTATTTTAATAAGTGTAATGTGTGCTCTCCACTTTTTGGGGGATTTGGTGTGTGTATGTGGGTGTGAGCTCTCCAGTTTTAATTTCATTAAATACACTAAATATAGACTAGATTTTCAGGAAACTTAGTGAACAATTGTCACATTCTACAGCAGAAAAATGCTCAGTTGCTTGGAGGGGAGAGGTCACATTCTAATAAACTGTCTTCAAATTTGATATATTATTAGAATTACTAGTCAGTAAACCCTCACTTTCTATATCACAACTCCTTTATTTTCATCAGTCTTTTAACTTTGGCAGTATTCTTTAAATATTTACATCTGAAATTATCCATTTCAAGACTATTTTGTCGTTTTAAGATGACTATAATTTAAATCACTCGTTCTAAAATATCTCTATTGAAGTATTGAATGTACATTCAAGCACACTATAAGACATTGCAAAACAGTATCATTTCTAAATATTAAACTGGGCCATAATCGAGTGTAGTGGGTTTATGCTGAGCAGGGAATATGGTGATATTGGGAATCCACTCATTATGGTATCATGCCTGGATGTTACAGTTTCCTTAAACTCACACAGCAGCTGACCGGGAAACTTCAGGGATGCATAGATCTCATAATCTAAGCCTAATCTCCTCCTCTCTACAAAAAAGACTGCAAATCCCCAGAATCCCTTTCTCTGACTGGCTGAGTGGCAGCAGTATTTGCCTCGCCCTGGCCCTGGCTTCAACACTATGATTTTAAAGCAAGCACGTTTTGCTCACAGATTTCAATCTACTTTGGAACCTCCGGTTTAAGACATCAAACAATTCCAGCGATGTAGTTAGACATTTCACATAGGAGAAGAACTTAAGCTCAAGTGGGGAAAAGAGTTTTCAAAATTACTTCCTCTGCGTTTCCTGGCATTCCTTGTCTTATTCTCTTAAAACTGACAGTTTTTAAATTTTTGTTTCTCTTTTACTGACAGCAACTAAAAGCACTGACAGGTGAGAGGCGGGAGGAAACTCAAGTCATTATTTTGTCTGCCGATGCCTTGCCATCAGGAGGGGCGCTGCCTAGATCTTACAAACCAAATTGTTTTGCAGTGGTTCTTAAGTCACAGGGGCACTGTGCAGAGTGAGTGCCTGAGGGAGGACAGGGTGCGTTTGACACCCCATGCTCTCCTCAGAGGGCATGGTTGGAGACTGGTGCCAAGTAAATAATTGGTGTGTGTGTATGTGTTTACTTCCTATAGTCTTGGCTACAAATCTTTTCAACATGTAATTTTTTTTAAAAGAAACTAATGGCTATTATGCAAGTATCGAAAAGAAAGAAAGCAGGTTAAGAAGTTAATGAATATGCAATTAAGAATCTACTTTAATGAAATATGAGATTCAAGATCAAAAGATAAAATTTGTTTTATTATAATGAGAAAAATCTTGTGTAGTAAGTTTATCCCTTGCAGAAATACTTTGCAAGTAATTAAATGGAGAGAACTGTACTCTATTGATAGAAGTGCGTTGAACCAACCAGGACCAACAAACATTTTAATCATAGAAGGGCTAATTTGTTCTTTTGAAAAATTAAGAGACTGAAAGATGGCTCAGTTGGTAAAGTTCCTGCCATATAAATATGAGTTTGGATCAACAGCACCCATATAAAAAGCCAGATATGACTGGCTGTAACTCAGCCAGTCTCAGTCTGTAACTGTAATCTCAGTTCTGGGGAGATGGAGATGGAAGTATCTCTGGAGTTCACTGGTCAGTTTGTCTTGTAGAATCGCTGAGCAATCATTGAGAAAGTCTGTCTCAAGAAATAAAGTAAGGTGATAATCAACCAAGGAAGAAACACTCAACATCAATTTTTAGCCTCTACATACATGTATATACATGTATAAATGCTCCTATACACATATGAAAACACATATCAAACACATAGAAAAAAAAGAAAACATAACAATTATATCTCTCTCTATCTATCTCTCTCCATCTACTTGTCTTATCTATCTATCTATCTATCTATCTATCTATCTATCTATCTATCTATCTCAGGAATCCTTTGTTATACAAACACATACACATACACAGGCATGACGTTATAAACTACTCAATTTCATCTAAGAATCTTTTCTTTTTTTCTTTATACTAAACATCCAAGGCCCATCTTGTCTGGTATCTTTGAATTGTTTTGTACCATATTGACCACTGTTTTTGATGCTTTTGTTCTTAGGCTGTGAATATGATACAAGTACACATACTATACACATATATGTTCAATGTACTTGTATATATGTATATATATGTGTACACACACACACAATTACTATATATTACTCAATGTTAACACCGAGTTACCTTCTTAGTCTGTCTTCCATATACTTCAAGCTGAAATGGCAAGAACTCCTAGCAGGAAATAGAATCTAAGTGTCCCTGGCAGAAGCTTCATCAAGTGGTATGTGCACATGTGCACTTACGGGTTCCCTCTAGTTTCTTCTCCGGCTTCTCCTGAGGCATTCTTTGAAGCCCATTCCCTACGCCTGTTAACACGGCATTTGGGTTTTGGTGCGACTGAGAGCAAGGTCATGTGCAGACCTCTCATGAAGTGTGGGAGGTGGCTCCTATATACAATAAGTCACCTTTAGATTAAATCATTTGGAATACCCTCGTGATTTGGATTTGTAAAGTCTTGACTATTGTGCGTACATGTGTGTGATATATACATATGTATGTGCGAGTGCATTCAAATGTGGATGCTACCAGTGCATCCTACCGTATCAGTCTCTGCCTTGGTCACTTGACACATGATCTCTCGTGAAAGCCAGAGCTATGCCAGTAGCCCGGAAACTCCAGAGGTTCTGATCTCCAGCCTCCACCTCTCTCAGTGCTGCATTTACAAGCTGACCACTCCCAGCTTGTTACACAGCCATTGGGATCCGAACTCAGTGTCTCATATGTGTCCCTTGAGAGCTCTTCTCCGCTGAGTCATCCCTCCAGATCCAATGTCATGATATTAATATACAGTATTAATTGTCAAACAACGAGGTTGGCTGGCTGTTAACAGCAATAAGAAGCATCATGATAAATGCTTGGTGGGTTTCCCAGAAAGAGAAAACTCCTTAGATAAAGACTTCAAACATGGCTTTTGATCAGTCTTTTTCAACCTTTTTAGTGTTGTAGCCCTTTAATATGGTTCCAATAATAAATTTTTTTTGTTGCAACTCCATAACTGTAATTTTACCATTATTATAAATCATAATGTACATATATCTGATATGTAGGACATCTGCTATGCAATCCCCATGAAAGGTTCATTTGACCCCTAAAAGGCTTGCAACCCACAGCTTGAGTTGATTCTTTAGACTTCCCGAGACGATAGAACATTAAAGCCACTTGAGTTAACAGAACAAGTGTTAGTGCCTTATCATAGCCTTGTTTCCTCATTTGGAGACGACCTTTACATCCCTTTGCTTTATGTAAAAATTGACTTTGTTTTATTAAAGACAAAATAATAGTTACAACTATATTCATCTGTGAAAGTTTGTCTTTACATAGCTTACTATCGGATGTAGTCTTCTTTTTTCTTTCTCTCTGACGTTGTTTAGGAGAGAGTGAATTAAGTGTGACACAGCTTGATTCTCAGGAGGTTTGGACAAAAGAGAAAGTTAGAAGTTCAGAAGAGCCTGGTGCTGTTCAGCTGGGTGGTTTTTAGTCCCCCTTGAGTATCAGAGTTATCCTTATACTAATGTAAGAGAGAGGAAGGCAGGAGCGGGGCACACAGGTGGATCACTCTCTTCAAGTTAAATGTTAAAACAAGGTCCTTTACGTCTGCCTCTGCCTCTGGTGGACTAGGGCACTAAAGATCCAGTGATAGATGTTGGAAGTATAGCTAGCTATAAAATAGATTTTAATGTTTAAGAGTCTGTAAAGGGCATCAAGTAGCTCATTGATTGATTGATTGATTGATTGATTGATTGATTTGGCTTGCTACCTAAAGCCTCCATACCGTGAGCATCTCCTTCATTAAATTTTAAAAGCACGTGTCCCACTTGGAGGCTACATGTTCTATTAAAAGTATTCCACAGCCAGAGTTTTCATGCCCGCTATTTAGAAAATAGTCCGCATCTGAAGAAAATTGCCTAACTGCAATAGTATTGGTCTTGCCTGGTCTCCCTTGCGAGGAATCAGCTCTAAATAACTGCGGATATGGCAACAAAAATCTCTGGATCGAGGAGATGAATCCAGCTGTAAAGTTCTTTGCCTTGTAAATGAGAGCTCCAAAAAGCTGAGCTTGGGTGGTGATGAGCACTTCTAATCCCGATGCTGGGTACTGGGGGACGGGTGGATCCCTGGGGCTCACTGACCATGTAGCCTGGCTGAATCTGTGAGGGATTCCTAAGGAGCAGTCTCTAGATATAACGGACATTTCAGTTTTAACCCATACGTTTCTCTACATAATCAACTTTTGGTCAACGTGATGCCTACCTTGTCTGCGAATTGCACCATATTGGGAAATGTCTGAGAAGTAGGGTCTCATTAGAGGGGGTAAACACTGGTAGGAAATGTCCTGGTGGGCATCTTTCTTTTCAGCTCTAGTACTGCTCTGTTCTGCTCTCTGGCTGCCAGGAGGTAAGCTTCTCTGCTGTTCTTTTCATACACTGACAGATTAAAACCATTGACCATGAATGGAGGTATCTTTCTTTTTCTTGAGTTATTTTGATCAGGTGTTTGGTCTCACCAATGATACAACTGAAAATACAAAGAAATGGAAGTTGAGTACCAAAGCAACAGGGGCCTTGCTGTGACTGCCTGGCAGTGGGATTCGGAGGCCCTTGGATCTGGTTTATGAGATGAATACGGGAGAGTTTTCTAAAGCTTAGGAATATATATTACATATATTTTATTATATATTAAATATATTATATATATTCTGTGTTTAGACACACTAGAAGAGGGCATCAGATCCCATTATAGATGGTTGTAAGCTACCGTGTGGTTACTGGGAATTGAACTCAAGACCTCTGGGAGAGAAGGCAGCACTTGTGACCGCTGAGCCATCTCTCTAGCCCCGCCTGTGCTTACTCTTATCAAGAAGATTAGGTTGGAAAGTGACAAGGATATGAAGTCGACCATCAGGCTGTACTTAGGGGCTGGATATCTGTCCCAGGACTCCCATAGGGGTCTTGCTGTCTGCATGAAGCCAGTGGCCTGCATTCTATGCTTCTACCAAGATGGCATGCTTCACCCTGGGATGCAAATCAATGGCTCAAATGCTCAAATCCTTCTTTTCTTAAACGGTCATTCAAGTGACGGCCATGCGTTCTCATTTTGCTAATTTTTAAAATCATTCAGCCGTAGTCCACACTCTCTTTCTGAAGACATATCCACTCCTAAAGTAACTTTTGGATGTAGATGGATTTGCAGTCTGCAGGCCTCGTCCTGTCTTGGGATCTCTGGTTCATAGTGGAATTCCTATTTGTCTGTCTGTCTGTCTGTTTGTTTCCCCGTTCTTTTGTCCTTTACCATTACAGATTCATCCTCAGAACTGACCACTTCCTGAATTCCCATGCACAGCCTTCTGAGTAAGAGAAGGGAGTGATCTGAGAATGCTATAAATTAATGATTTCCACCTGGCACTCTCCTCTCAACACACTGCTAGGGTAAATTTCAGAGATGCAGTTGTTGACTCGAAGAGTGTGCATAACTGTGTTTTGGGTACATATTGACAGACTGCCTTCAGCCTTCAGAAAATGTTTGACTACAGCAGAATCCTACGGAAGGCTGCACCAGCATGTCTGACCCTTAGGTTCTTGTCAATAGAAGGAATTGTCTCTTGTTGTCTTCCATCTGTTGAGGCACATAATGTGTTTTGCAGTTCTTACCCCACCTTGTTCAAATACTTCGAAAGATAATAAAACTGGTCTATAGTCTTGTGCTCATTGAGATAAATGGGCTTAGCCCAATATACAATAATGGAATCTTTATATTTGAATTGTCCTTATCATATCAACACATCACAGAATATCATTAAATATTTTTGTTACTCTGTATTTATTTATTTATTGTGTGTAGGCACATGCATGTTTTGTGGGTGAAGTGGTAAATGCTATGGCAAGTATGTGTAGGAGAACTTGCAGGTATAGCTTCCTGGTTTGCATCACAGGGGTCCATAGTCAATGAATTCTTAGTCTAGGAGGTGAAGATTGAAGGCAAGTGAATTTAATTGCTTGACTATCTTGCTGATTGGCCCTCTGTAACTGTTGTTTTAAAAGTCAGGATAGTGCAGTAGAGTCAACACTCACTGACTGGTCTCCGTATGGTTTACTTATATAATTCCTTAAGGTAACGCGAACGTTTTTTGGTTTGACTGTTGTCTTTTGCTGGCATGGAGTTAGGTGGTGATCAACCTTTGAATGCTTACCCAGCTGAGAGTAATGTCTTGTATCTGTGGAATTCTTTTTAGATCCCTTCTTTTCTGATATACTTTTGATAAACTTATTTTCATAAAGGAAAACATGAGAAAAGCCTAAGAACTACTTTTTTTTCCTGTAGATGCTCATGTGTATGTGATTGTGTGTGTGTGTGTGTGAGTGTGAGTATGTGTGTGCATGTGTGTGAATGTGTATGTGTGTGTGTGTGTCTGTGTGTGTGATGCTATCATATCCATGTGAAAGTTAGAGGACAGTTTGCAAAAGTCTGTCCTGTTTTTTTCACCATACGAGTCACAAGGATCCATCTCAGATCACCAGGCCCATAGCTCTATCCACTGAATCATCTTGCCAGCCCATTTTTGTGAGGGTCACACAGTATTCTAGACTAGCTTCAAACTCTGACTTTGACATCAAAAAAAAGAATTTATGTATTATTTTATATGTAGGAGCATTTAGCTTACATGTATACATGTGTGCCAAGTATATATCTTTGGATGTCAGAAGAGGGTATTAGAACCTCTGAGACTGGAGTACGAATGATTATGAGCTAACATTGGGTCCTAGGAATTGAAGCTGTGTATTCTGGGTAAGCAACAATGAATACCCTTAAGTACTGAGTGAACTCTCCAGCCCCTTTCCTTGAAATTTTGCTGCTTCCATGTGAACTTTCCCAGTGCAGAGATTATGTGTATCCACTCCAGTCTGTGGTTTATATAGCGCTAATGATTGAAACCAGAGCTCCCTGCATACGAGACAAGTACTCTTTCAACTGAGCAATATCCCCAACCTTAATTCTTAATTTGTTTTTATTAAAAATAGTTTGTAAATGTAGAAAGCATGCATGCATAAACAAACAAACAAACAAACAAACAAACAAAACCGTTCTACCAACTGAGTGTTCAAACTCAGGAATTTATGGAGGACATATTTGCTTCAAGCCACCACCCTGTGTTTGTGTTTGTGTGTGTGTGTGTGTGTGTGTGTGTGTGTGTGAGTGAATGTGTGTGTGTTCATGTTGAAGGATGAATAAATGAATAAAAGAGCAGAACCCTAAATCAACAGAAAATAGAAAAATGGAAAGTAAGGAAACCAAACAGAACAGTATGATAAAAGGTCAGTAGGTGATGATTTAGCGTCCCAGAGCTCCCTGGGGAGATGCAGGTCTGTGTGAGTATCACAAGGCTCCCTGGGGAGATAGCAGTTAAGCTGAGAATTGACTGACAACATAGTCAGTTAACCCCACATCTCTTAATCCTTACACTTCATTATTAAGAAAAGAAAACTCTCATAATTATTTAGATCACAACTTAAATTAAATAAATGTAAATTCTAACTCTGGGGTGAATTGGTGGAAGGTACTAAGCTACTGCATAAGCCTAATTACATTTCCATGGGCAGGAAGTCATACTAATTTATAAATATCCATTGTTGTAAGAATTAGGAGATCTGCTTAGCTGGAAGCATCCTGGGGAGACAATGGGTGCTATGCTGCTCTTTCTCAGTTAGATACTGTAGCCATGGTAATTCTCCACCTCACCTTTTAATTGTCTCCTCCTCTAATACCTCCCTTCATGCTTGATTCTCTTTTAAACAATTATGAAAGTACTTGTAAGCTCATTACTTTTCCCTTCTAATGAGCAAAATAAACAAATGAATGCTTTTCATACTAAGAATTTTTATCTGGCCCTCACACATCTGAGGTCTGTTTGGCCTTTATGGACATTGCAAGTGTACCAACGCACAGTTACACTGAGTCTCCAGATAGCTTCAAGCCATGCTGCATACCAAGGGGGAAAATAGCTTGGGACAAAATACTTAGACTAAATAAATAAGTATGACTTATAAGAGAATACACACACAAACACACACACCCATATCTACATTTCTATATGTGTGTGTGTGTGTGTGTGTATATATATATATGAAAGTTTTATATATAGTATATATGTTAATATTGTATTAATTATATTATTAATAATACATAATTATATATTACTATTATCTAGAATACATATTAGATTTGACAATATATGTTATATATTATATACTAGTATATTATATATTATATATAAAAAATTTTCTAGAATATTTATGTATATAAACAAATTTTATGGGATATATATGTATTCCATATATATAATATACATATATAAAATATATATGTGTGTGCATATATATATATATGTAAAATACTCATTAAATTTGGCAATCCAATTCCACTATCTAATTTTTTATAATATTATAAAATTTTTGTTATAGCAAATCAATGGCAAAAGATAGTTTCCCCTCAGTAAAGAGTAAAAGATTGGACAGCATTAACTATTTCTGCATTTGACCCACACCTGCTTTTGTATTCAGGCTTTAATTTAAGACTGACCCTTTAAGGGCCTAGAGAGATGGCTTAGTCATTAGGAGTGTTTACTAAGCTTCTAGAAGACATAAATTCAGTTCTGAGTATGTATATAGTGTGGCTCACAATTGTCTGCAACTGGAATGGTGATGGAATCCTCCTTTGTGGGCATCATGGTCTCTCTGGGGATCTACACACACACACACACTCACATGCAAACACACACATTCACACTATACACATGTACATGCCACACACACATACAAAGACACACACTACACAAGCACATACACACACACACAGAAGAACATACAGACACATATGCACATACACAGAGGGATACACAGACAGACAAATAAGTTTTAAAAATTTTATTGAGTGACCTTTAATAGATTCTACTTTATTTATACATTGTTCAAGGCAAATTAAATGTATGTTCTTTTCCATTGCTGAGACAAGACTCTAGTATGAACTGTCTAACCTGCATCAGGACAGAAAGAGCTCTAAACCAAGGCCACTTTGAACCCACATCCTTCATTCTAGAATACCTTCAAGGTCAGGTTTCATGACCCAGGTGTCTGAAAGAGGTTAACTAAACTTGGCATCTAGGCCTGAGGGAGGTATACAGTCCATAACATGCTTGCTCTGCAAGCTGGAAGATCTAAGTTCATACCTAGAAACCAGGTACCAAGCATGTGCTTACAGTCGAAGCCCTGAGCAGATGAAGACAGAGGATTCCTAGAACTGGATTGCTGGCCGGTCTGGCTCAACCAGTGAGCCATAGCTACTATAAGAAAAACTGTCTCAAAACAGTAGTGATTCGTAGAGGAAAGGTACGAGACATCAACCTCGGTTTCCAAATGCCCCTGTGCATGAGTTCTCTCTCACACACATATACACACATACACAGACACACACAATCGCAGTAATAAAACCATTTATTGAATAGAATAGTTCATCTTAAAATTTCATCAGCTGTAACTCAAGCAGCAAGTGGAATTTGATTCTGTTTGTTGTTGCAGCTCTGTCTCTTCGCACAAATGACATGGGATCCTTAAGACAGCAGTTAGGGCTGAACTGAACAAAGACATGATTATGTCTGTACATGTGGAGGGACTTGATTGAAGGTCATTTGACTTTGGGCAAGCAGTGAGCTCATCCATTGGCAGAATTACTTTGTTCTCCAAATTCAGAAGGACAACACCTGCCATTTTCATTACCCTCCTTCAGGCACAAGGGGCTGGATGGTGTTCTACTTTATTGCTACCATTTAAAGATATATAAAAGCATAACTGGATAGAATTTGAAGGAGAAAGGGTGACTTTGAAACCCACACATTCAAATGTTCACTAAGTTGGATGTGGAGACCCATGCCTGGAAACCCGTCACTCTGGAAGTCGAGGTACGGGAGGATCGCCACAAGGTTGAAGCAAGCCTAGGGGTACATTGTTCAGGGACAGTCAGAGCTGCTGAGTGAGACTCTGCGAGAACAAAACAAAATGAGACAGACAAATAAACATGTTCAAAATAGCCATCTCTTACTACTAAAGGGTCATGAAAGGCATGAGATTTGTGTAGGGAAGGGAACGTCCCGAGTTTATATAATGAAAGTATGTCTTCATTCTAGGCTCACAAAGGCAATCGGATCTTATGAGGACAGAAAAGTAAAAAGAGAGAGGTGTGGGTTCAGCAGCCCTTGAAGGCTTGGAGAATATTTCCTCGCAGCCAGTGAGCTTTTCTGTTCTTCTCAATCTACTGGCTTTACCACTCTCATACTTTGATGACATTAGCCACAGAGCTTTATTCTTCCAGAGGAAATTGAGCAGCTGCCCAGCAGGTAGTAATTGTACTTCTCGGGAAGAGAGGAACAGCAGGGAGTAACACAGAGAAGGAAAACAGAAAACGCCTTTTCTGTAGCTTCTAGTCTAGATAGAGAACAAGATGCCATAAGACTGGCATGGCTGGCCTGGATAAAGAATGGTCTGAGAAGAGAGGAAGTACGTGGGTGGCAGGCCACACAATGCTTATAGCTCTTGGCCCGGAAGCATGAGTTCAAATATTCATAATGTAAGGAAAGTGAGTCAGGTCCTGTCAGGGCTCCTGTGGGGAAGGCTGGAGGCAAAAAGGCAGGATTACCCCTCAAGGGCCTTGTCTCAAACTAGAAGAAGGGGAAAGACAGACAACCAATGGGGCTTACTTAACTCTACGTGTACACCACAATATAAACACACATATATACAAAAGGATTGAGAAACAAAAGGTAAGATACAGAAAAGGAAGGAAGGAAAGAAAGAAGGGAGGAGGGAGAGAGAAAAAAGGAAGGATGTAAGGAAACAGAGGAAGGAAGGAAAAAGAAAAGGGATGAAGGAAAGAAAGACAGAGAAAGAAGGAAGGGAGGAAGGAAGAAAGATGGAAGATAGGAAAGGTAGAAAAGAAAGGAGTAAGTAAAATAGGGAGGGAGGAAGAGAGGGAGGAGAAGAGGAGGGAGGGGAAGGGATGAGGGCAAAGGAGAGAGGAGGACCTTAGCAGGGGCCGAGTCTAGAATGTTCAGGCTTTCGGTAGTGTGCTAGTTAGTGCTAGATCTTTTTGTTGACAATAGTGGATTCCTTTGGCTTTATTCTTGTTTTTATGTCAACTTGACAAAATCTAGCGCTGTGTGGGAAGAGGATTATCAGCTGAGAAAACGCCTCCAACAGGCTGCCTGTAGGCAAGTCTATAGGACATTTTCTTAATTATGATTGGTGTGAGAGGGCCCAGACCCCTGTGGATGATGCCAGCCTGGTGTCCGTGGGCACTTAAGAAAGTAGGTTGAGCAAGCCCTGGGAAAGTTAACAGGATAAGCAAGCCTCTGTCTTGGTTCCTGCCTCCAGGTTCCCATCTTCCATTCCCTCTGTGACTTCCCTTCAAAATAGACTAAGAGTTGTAAAAAGAAATAAATCCTTTCTTCATGAAGTTGCCCTTGGTCATGGTGTTTATTGAAGAAATAGAAAAGTAATCAATACAGGAAGACCTGAGAAGGACCTTGCTAAGCAAATATTTGAAGAATAACCTGACATCTGAAAGGCATAGGGATATCCTAACAGAGCTGAACTGCAGAGACCTTTGGTGGAGGTGGAGATGGTGGTGCTTTTGTTTTTTACATTGAGTATCAGCTCACATTCACTTCTAAATAGCCCCTATCACTCAAGTGCCCCTATCAGCTGCAGTTCCTTGGAGAAAAAAAAAATTACTGACTTTAGAACTAAAGCAGGAAGGTAAAAATAAACAGACCTTGATAACCTTCTTATATCAGAAAGCAAGAATATGAGAAAAAGACAGAAAGAGAGAGAGAGAGAGAGGATATTGCTGTGACCTAGGATCTATAGGGTTACACAATTCAGCTTTACAGAGCCTCTACTGTCCAAACATGGATCCACATATATGTGGAATTACGGGTTGAAGGCAGGCTTGGTGGTGTTGGCCTGTCATGGTGGGTATTTGACAGGCTGAGACAGGGAGATTGCCAAGTTTGAAGTCAACTGGGGCAACCTAGTGGGACCCTATCTCAAAACACAAAGTAGAAGGAGAACTAGAGACACAGCTTAGTGGTAAATTACTCGTCTAATGTGTATTCAACTCAGGGCTTAATCTATACACTGAATACAAGAATACACTGAGCAGTGTGCTAGTTTGAATAAGAGTGGCCCCATAGGCTCATGGTTTGAATAAGAATGGCCCTCATATATTTGACTACTTAGTCATCTGGGAGTGGATTCCTATGATTAGGAGGTGTGGTCCTGGAGGAAATCTCTCTTCTCCTCCTCCTCCTCCTCTCCCTCCTTCTCCTTTTTTCCCTCTATCCCTCCCTCCCTCCTTCCTCTTTCCTTCCCTTCCTCCTTCCCCTCTGTCTCCCTCTCCTTCCTTTCCTTCCTCTCTCTTTCATGGATCAGAATCAGGATGTAGCTCTTAGCTACTGTCCCAGGGCTAGGCTTGTCACCAGGCTTCTTACCATACCACTCCATAGAGTCACAGAGGAAAGACTCAATGGATGGCTTTAATGAACTCAATGGCTCTTCCTTCCAAATGCTAACTGAACTTAAGTGTCCGGTTATAATTGGATAATTCAAACTGGCTCTGGGACACTCAGACTTCTGAGACCCTGAATGGATTTTGTTGTTTTCAATTCTCTGACTAATTCTCATTAGCAGGTCAGATGTTCTTAATAATCCTAAATGTTCAGACAAATACCTCTACGGAAACAACTTGCTCTCATCACAGAGACACTGACTCGTAGTGCTTACGAGCCAGTGAGACACTGTCATCCATAAACTGGAGGTTGGCTGATGGTGAAAGTTTGAGATACGATCCAATAAAATGAGTTAGAAAAAATACATTTAGATTTAAAAATGGCAAGTAGTTGTGTGGGGTGGAATTCCACGTGGTCTCAGAGAAGGGGATATAACATACGTGAGATTTTTAAAATAACTTTATGGAGCTTGGGGACAAATTGTCTTATGCTTAAGAATTATAGGCAGTATTGTGGGAGCTTTTATGCAAATCTGTTTTTTTTTTTCACTTAGAAATAGATGTTTTATTTTAGGACAATTTCTATTTCAGAAAGTCTCAGACTGGTTTTCCCCCTATTGAGTTGGTTTTAATTCTGGTTCATGCCACGATGGGATGGTTTTCTTTCCGATTGAATTCCTTAACACTCAAGATGGCTTTCAGTGTATTTGTATAACCCATTATCTCTTAAAGGTGAATTTGAATTTCGGTTGTGTTGCCAAACACTTCATGTTAAATCTATTTAAGAAGATGTTATTCTAAGGCTGGAAAGATGGTTCAGTGTTTAAGAGCACTTGCTGCTCTTGCAGACCTGGGTTAAGTTCCATGTGATGGCTCACGATTATCTGTAACTCTAATTCCAGGGAATCTCATTCCCTCTTCTGGCCCCAAGGGTATCAGGCACACAAGGGATTCAGATGCTTGTAGAAAGGCAACACTCATGCTCATAGAATAAAATAAATAAATATTTTTTAAGAGAGGTTTTTCAGAATTCCTAAGATAGTTTGACTTTAAGATGAGGCCAGCTGAATTAAAGAAAATGGCTTTATTGAGATGCTATCACTTTTCTCAAGGAATGTTCCAAATACATGTTGTATGCATGTACTACACACATGAACCCTCTAAGGTACCTTGCCACAGGATTCCTTCAAAGGACATTGCTCTGTTGACTACACTAAAATTCAGTATTTATGTTAAAAAAAACTAATGTCATTTATGATGATCCAAACATCACCTGATAGGTGAGATGTCTTGTTATCACATAGAGCCTCTTGAGAGAGTGGTATGTGGGTGGTATTTCTATTCAAGATGGATTTATCTATATTTTCCTTTTAGTAACTGTCCACTAGTGTATGTTTATGTGTATATGGGTATATCTATAAATTCAGGTCTTGTTTAGGCAGACATGTCGATGAGACTTTATGGGTGTAGCCTCTGACCACTAAAAGACACAATCTCATATCAAGCTCCCTATTCCTCTGGCCCTTACAAGCTTTTAATCCCTTCTTCTGCAATGATCTTTGAACCGTAAACGTGGGAGTGTTCTGTAGACATATCCATTGAGATCGGGCTCTATAACTCTGAGGTATTCAGAGGTAGTTTTGTGTAATGGTCTCTGCAAATAGAAGTTTCCTTGTGAAGAAGTGAGAAATACACTTATCTGTGGGAATAAGGACAAGTATACAATGTGGTTAGAGATTATGCCACTCTAGTAAAGTGGTGGTTGTAGGTTCTCGCCCAACATCCATGTCTTCTCGGGTCCTTGGTACTTGTCTAGGTGTCCAGTGCCAGGGATGGTCTCTCTCTTGTTGAGTGGACACTTAGTCCAGTTAGAGAGCTGTGGTTACTGGCAGCGATTGCCCCACTGCTTCATCCTTATGATCATTCTGTCATGCGGGTCATTGCTGTCAGCCATAACTACCATAGCTGGATACTGATGGTTCTTTCTGTCCTTCGGAAGCTTGCACGACACATCCTAGTACCATGAAAGAAGTCCCCATGGAGGAGACATTCAGGTCAAATCCAGCTTGGGTCCTCTAGGTTCCAGGTCCAAACTGCACAACAGAAACAGCCTGTGATGTGTGGAAGTCTCTTGAGCATCCCTGACCAACAATTCAAAATAAAACAAACAAACAAACAAAGCTTCTCAAACCTGGGGTGTTGGGGTTTTTGTTAGGTAGTCCATGGCTCTTGATGTGAGTACTGCTATCCCAGACAGAAAAAAAAAATCATTTAATATACATGTATATAATAAAATAAATATATAAGTATATATAAAATTTATATAAAAACTTACATGTATTCTAGGGTTTTTGAGAGTTACACCATGTAGTCAGCCCAGGCTGGCACTCATCTGTGCAACCTTCTGTCTTAGCAGCACAAGTGTTGAGATTGCAGGTGTGCACCACCAAGCTCTTCTTAAGTCCTTTGAAATATATTCTTTACTAATCACAAGCCCAGGCTGATAGTGCCTAGAACTCTATTGCTATTTTCATGTTCACCTTCTTTCACTTGAATAGATAAGTCTAGCCTCTTACCAGGCATATTATTGAGCACATAAGTAGTGGTTAAAATAGAATAAGGAGCTCCCCTGGAATAAAGGGTTGAGAATGGCTCATACCTATTTCCATGTACTTGCGGACCCCTTAAGGGGTTCGGTTTAAAGCCCTCTGCAAATGCTGCTGGATTTGCCAGTTTACTCAATTCAAAGCACATCAGCTAATATGTGCAGGCCGTTCTCATCTGCCCAGCACCAGAGAGGGAGAGCTATAGGAGGGTTTTGCAAGAAGCTATCTCTTCAGCAATCCCATTGTATACATCCCTATTCCCCTCAATAACCAGCAAGGGGGAGCCCTGGGATGAGCTATTACCAAAAGGCCACTATGGTCTCCATGGTGTCGCCGCGATAGCGCTCCAGATCAGAATTGTAAAATAGTTTGGACAATCTTGTAACATAAAACATGGTTCAGAAAAACCAAAGATTTAATCTTATTTATAGAAAGATGGTTGGTCGGGGAGGGCTTGGTGTTGGGGGAGTAGCTTGGGATCACCATGAATCATTTTTAAAGGACCAGGCAAGCGAAACCATCTTCTGGAATTCGCTGTGACTGACACTGAATTCTTCTACTAAGCAAAGGCGTGATGAGTTGATAAAAACAGAAGGTGATGAAGGTCTTGAACAGCCGTGGCAGATAGGACGCAGAAAATCAAAAGCGTGCTTTCTATCTGACTCGAAATAAAGGTAGCCTTAAACTTGTAAAAGACAACATTTTTATTTGAATGATATGACAGAGCTGTCACAGGAGTGCTACCTGCTATAAAGAAAGCACAAGAATTATCACCTTTATTAGAGCAGTGGCACCGGGCTTCAGCCATACATTTCTAACTTCTGTCCCTCTGCACAGACAATTTTCTTTTCTTAAATAAACTGTCATGCTCCTGTTAATATATTGTTGACTCTCTCAAGCTCTGAGAATACTGCTGATATAAAACATGTATATGTTAGATTGGTAATAGTATCTTTAGTGTAACTGACGAGAACAAATGTGTTTCCCTCATGGCTGTGCTAATGTGATAAAGGAAAATTGGCTGTTCATCAGTTTTTGGGCTGGGTAAAGACAGTAGAGATGGAACCGCGTTCTTTTTTATGCATTAATACCACCGGGAACTTTCCTCTAGTTATATTTCATGTAGCCTGCATGTTGTGCAAAGATGCTGTAAAACATGAGATAATACTACAAATAACAAACTGGAAGAGCCTGTATCTTTCATAATGATAACAGTCAAACACCAAATAACAGTAGCCGGCAGAGAAAAATGGGATGCAAGGGGAAAAACGGCGCGCCCCTACTATTCAGTGGAGAGAAATAGATCTGGGCTCATGAAGAACCAGTATATGACATTAGGTCTATTTCAGCTTTGTTTAAAATGGACTCTCATACAATGCCGACTCAGTCTATTTCAGAAAGGACACACTAAAATGAGAGCAGTTGGCTAGAAGGAAGGATTACAGTGGTGGCTAACTTTGTTTTTAAAAGGAGATTCATTTTACCAAGCAGTTGTGCCCCTGACCCCTAGGTTCCTGAGTTTGGTTTTTGAGTGGGGGGGGGGACTCTGGAAAGGTCTCCCTATGACAAGAACTCACACAATAATGTAAAGGTTTTACCTTGCTTCAATGTTGCAAATCCTTTTTAACAGAGACATTGTTGAAATACTCAGAAATACTTTAGAAGGGATTATTGGTTGGAGGAGAGCTACAGGGGAGGGTAGGGTGGCCTTGATCAAAATACATTATATACATTGTGACATTCTTAAACACCAATAAATAAGTAAAAATACATACTGACACAATAACTTACAAATGGTCATAGAGCCACCCCAGGCTCCTAGCAATGCATATCTGGAAATGGTCTGCATGCTCTCTGACCTCACATATGCACCCCTATCTTGACTGTTGAAGTCAGACATCAGGCTAGCGCCGTCTATTTTATCAATGAACCTACAGTAAACCTAACTCAAACTTCATTATCTGTCAAACTTCATTAAAGGATAACCCTGTTCTAGAATAATTCCCAAGGCTGAACTTCATTAAGGTGTTAAACATCAGCCTTTTAAGCGCATAACAGTACATCCCCAGTTTCTTCCTCCCTCTTTCTTCCTGTCCCTTCCTCCTCTCAAGCCTTTCTCTTTCCACTTGAGTTGCTTGGATAATCGGAATGTCTTTTTATAGTCAGCAACACATCAACAGACGGACTGTTTTGTAGGCACTAACAGTTGGGGCCTAAACAGCAGTTGGTTTATTCTGAATCTGTGTGTCATCATCAGAGATCATGACTAACCACAACCTAGAAGGTATTGCCTCCAAAATGTTGACTGATGGTGATTCATATCATACAGCATGTTCATTTCTTTATACTGTAACCCAGAAGTCAACAGACTGCAACCAGTTGGTCATATCTGACTGGTCACCTGGTTTTGTGCTTAGTGTTAAATTGACACCTAGTCAGGCCTATTTGTTTAAGTATCTTAAATGGCTTCCCTGCTGATGCTACATCAGAGCTGATGGCACATAAGGAACTACTTAGCCACCACTCCAAATTCTTTAACTTGCAATATCCTCTAGGTATTTATTGGAAGAGTTGGCTCTCCTCTGATATAGATAGTTGTCAGATTGATTTTTATCAGCTTAGAATGTGATTGGCAATTTTTTAATGTTATTTTATAGTGGGAAAGTATATTTAAAAATCATCAGCTATTCTCCAGTACTTAAAGAAATGGGTGTTTATGGTGAATATTTTGTACTAGTGACTCAGCTTATACCCACTTCTTAGGTATATCTAGGTTTGGATATCTCTCCCCTTATATATTCATTTGTTTCCAAGTACGATGTCATTAGCAGTTAAAAAAATAACACAACCCTTGGAAAGGTCTGAGAACCTTGCCATCAATCAGCACACACACACACACACACACACACACACACACACACACGACAACACTATGCAAACCCCATGAGGACCCCAGAATCCATCATCACAGCATGAAAAAAACCCCAGTGCATAGATTCATATCTGGGCTTGTAACATGCAGAGATACTGTCCTGCTATTAAAATAAATTGCCTCCATTTTCCGCCGAAGGAAGCTGAGAAAGAGTGACATGACTTGAAGAAGAGACAGAGAGGCTGTTGGCATGCTGTTTGAGCTGAGCAAAAGTTTGTGCGCTTGATGATGGCGATTACTCTTCCAGGTGCATCAGACGGAAATCAGCTTCTTTGTGGACGGTTTGGAGGAGAACAGTACCGCATATGATACAAGAACTCTCCGTGATTCCATCACAGACTCGGCCTCCAGCACTATACGAGTAGGACAGAGTTTAAATGGTAAGACTCTTGTCTCCAGAACCCTACTTCCTGTTAGCCAACTGCAGGTCCTGGTTTTGAAAAGCAAACAAATATTAAGCACCTATGTAGATGTATTCTGTTCCTAGGGATACTGTAACAGATTTACACCAGGGCATGGGAAGTTTAGGAGAATGGGGATTGATTCTCATGTGTTTCAATGCCTGCCACCTGTGGTGGGGATTCAGCACTGTACTTCCTGCTAGATGATCTGAGGGGGTCAATGCTCCACACCTCTGTCCTGGTTGCAACCAGCAGACCTAGCCAGTATACTCACCACTGTGCAGTCCCACTCTGTCTTTACTAGGTCTCCTTTGTGTTTTTGTCCCTTTATTTTCTTATAAGGAAAGGTCATCAAATTAAAGAGCCATCTCATTCAGGGTGAGTCCCACCTCAAGATCCTTAATGCCACTCGCAAAGAACTTCCTTCTAGGGAGCCACAGTTACAGACACCTCCTGGACACATCTTTTGAGGGAAACTTTAAAATGAAAACTCCATTCGGATCTCTTTAAAATAAATAAGAGCTGGGTGTATAGCTCAGTCAATAAGGGGACCTAAACTTGTATACCGAATGCCTATATTTTAAAAAAAATCTATGCCTGGTGCCCTGAGTCTGAATTCCCAGCTCAGAATAAAGAGGTAGGTAAACACAGCTCAGTGAGTTCCAGGATCCGCGAGAAACCCTGCCTCAAAAAATAAGCTGGAGAGCTACGGAGAAGACATGAAATGTCAACCTTTGGCATTCACATACAAGCAAACATATGTCTACTCTCCAGACCCACATATAGTACAGCAACATAGGATATTTTCCTTTTTTTGACTCACTGAATATTTATGCGGGTGCTACTAAATGAGAGCTCTGACATGTTCATAGAAACTGAGGCACACTCTCAAGATGCCCCACATCAGAGGTGTGGCCTTTCTACTTCCCACATTTATGGGGACACACAGATTAAAAGATGGCTCACACTACAAACTGAAAAGAGTAGAAGTCAACATAAAAATAGTCTTGAAATACCCAACGCCATCACCTTCAAAAATATTTGAACCTTAAGGTGAAAATACTATAGAATGCATGCTTGTTATCAGGAGGTCCAAAGAACAGGGAGCTCTGAAGAACAGGAAGTTCTACAGACTTCCATCCTCAAGACACAATTTAACTTTTCATACTCTCCCAGATTTTTTTTACCCATACAGTGAAATGTATGGTGACAAATATACTTTCCCCAAAAGGAAATTATGACACATATGCCTTCACTGAGCTCTCTAAAAATAGACCTTTCCCCTCCAAATGTTTAAGATCCACATGAGGTGTCAATGTCCTTCCCAGCGCGGTGCTTCTTCGTCCTCAAGGTTCATGTTGCACGCCACTGTGTACCTGCTGCATACTTCTAAAACAAGTGCCCGTAATGCATCTCTAAATAACATCTAATGTCTCCAAATTATCAAAAAGCTATTGGACAGAAAATAATATATTAATGTATATAAGCATCTGGATTTTCATCAATATATGTGTGTATAAATTCATATTTATGCATACTATATATTTGAACAGTTATATGATTATATAGTTTCTCGATAGTCTAGACTCTTGTGCTAATTTGCCTAAAGGCAAAATGGATGTCATCACTGATTGACTATATGACCAGGTAAAGCTACTATGACCTCAGTGTTACACCAACTTTAAGATGATGCTGATGCTGATGACAGTAGCCTTGTAAAGCTCAATGCAGCGATGCCGTATTAGTATGACTGATTCTCAAGCAACTGGCATGTCTTAGACACCTAGAACTGCTACTTAATTGTCAAATGAGCAAATGAAATTCAAACCACCACGTGCAGCATATACTAAATCATGTTGGTAAGTGCAGCTATTGCTAATGTCTGCAATTATTTCCTCAGATACATTCATAGAAGGAGAAGGGCTGGGTTGAAGTCTAGAGCTGCTTTATATTTTAATACATAGCATAAAGGTTGTTCTAACGCATACCAACAGAAAATTGTGATGATTTACAACCCTTACTGGAAAGGTAGTGTGTGTGTGTGTGTGTGTGTGTGTGTGTGTGTGTGTCTGTGTGTGCATATGCGTATGTGGGTGTGTGCATGTGTTTCTGTATATCTCTGTGTGTCTGTATGTGTGCATACATGTGTGTGTGTATGTGCGCGCATTTGTCTCTGTGCTTCTGTGTGTGTGTATGTGCGTGTGTGTGTCTCTTCATGTCTGTGTGTGTGCATATGCGTGTGTGTCTGTCTTTGTGTGTTTGTGTGTGTGTTTGTACATGTGTGTATGTGTGTGTGTGTGTGTGTGTGTGTGTGTGTGTGCATGTATCTGTGTGATACTCCTAAGGATTCTATGAAAAAAGTGCTGTTGGGTGTTGATGTAGACTGAGCGCAACTTTACTGAGGTTGACTAGTTTTCCAGACACCCCTTGATTTTTTTCATTTCATTTGCACATTCCTTATCCATGATATGTATCTGAAATTGTATCACATGATCCCTACTTATTTGGGAAATTCATTAATATGCCAAAGAATATCACGTTGAGTGTTTTGTCCAGTGTTTTAGGTAGACTGCTAACTTGCGTCAAGCACGGATTTACTACTGAATTCTTTGATTCATGTCAAAACATCCATACAAAGTAGAACATCAGTCCTAGAAGTATAGCTTGATGATGGGTTTGAAGATTCATTTCTATTACTTAGTCTCTATGTGCAGGTGGGTGGAGTATATGTACTAGAGTGCAGGTGCTCACAGCAACCAGCAGAGGGCATCAGATCCCTAGAAACTGGAGTTATGGATGGTTGTGAACAACAGACTAGGGGAATTGAACTCAGGTCCAAAGCCTAGGCAATCTAAACCACGGAGTCATTGCTCCAACCCCTACTTGGTAAGTTTTAATTGTATGCATCTGCACAGCTCTCATGTGGAGACAAACAAGTATAGAATATTTCCGCTGTCTCCAAGAGCAGTGCTAGAGATGCTCAGCTCTGTATGGATGTGCACAGAATAGTGTCAGGAGAGACTTTGACACTATTGATGCCTGTTGTCTGTTCTGGAACTAACATGCAGATGAGCAGGGAGCACGCTAACGTCTCCATCAGGGACTCAGGACTGTCTCCATCAGAGTTAGCCATATTGTATGTAGCAACATCTCTAGCTTCAGGAAACACTTCCAAATAACTTTCCCAAGAAAACGTCACAATTAGTAATACTGAGTATTGTGACAGCTCACTACTTACCATCATCACTGCCCTCCCTGATCCTTCCAAATAGCCCATGGTGGTGCATTTTCTGATGATTAATGACACTGGGAATTTTCACACACATGTTGCCATGTAAATATGCTTTCTTATTCTAGATGGATTATTTTTGGACCAAGTTTTGATTGGATAGTTTGCATTTTTCTTATTAATTTGTAGAAGTTCTTCGCTGTTAGATAAATACAGGATTGACAGGCATTATCTTTCAAGATATAGGTTATAGTTTCATTGTCTTTAAAGGAAAACTTTGACATATAGTATCACTGCATTTTAGTACAACCCGCTTTACGGATCATTCTTTCATGCCTATCATGTTTTGTGTTATATTGCTATAGCTTGGCACACTTTGACATCATGAAGAATGTATTCCCTTATATTTTATTCTGGAAGCTTCATTGTTCTGTATGTTTAACTTGGGTCTGTGTTCTATCTAGAATAGATGTATGGATGCCATGTAACAGAGTGGCTGCACTTCATCTTTTCTCATCTAGACAAGTAAAGCAGAATTCTTTTTAGCCATTTGATCACCTCTGCATATGTTAAGATGACAGGTTTGTTTCTGAACTTTGTCTGTTCTTATGACCCATGTCCATTTGAATCAAAATGTTTAGTCTCAGTTATCATTGCTTGAATTTTTATCTTTCTGGGGTGATTTCCCCAACTTTCTCTTTTTCTTTCATGATTGCGTGGCCATTCACTTACACTTTAAAAGTTGTGTCTCAGTTTCTGTTTACACTTTATTAAAATCAGAATCATTAAGTTTGAGGCTGGAGAGATGGCTCAGGGTTAAGAGTGCTTAGTGCTCCCCCAGGATGTGAGTGAGTTCCCAGCACCCACAATTGCTGGCTCACAACCCCCTGGGACTCCAGCTCCAGGAGATCCTATAGTTTCATCGACCTTCTGCTTGCTTCTGCACATGTCACATGGTACATGTCTCATGGTATATGTCACATGGTACATGTCATAGCACACACACACGCACACACGCACACACACATACACACACACACACACACACTCTCTCTCTCTCTCTCTCTCTTTTATAAATAAAAATAAAAGTAAACCCTAAAATCACTCTGTCAGCTTTGAGAGAATGGAGATGTATCGGTCCGTCCTGTTCTCTAACCCGCGGCAGTGATATTTTCTTCACGTCAGCATTTTTTCCTTATAGAAAACTTTTACCTGTAATACTTATTTCTGCACGCTTATTGGAATTTACTTTTAGTTGGCATTTTTAAGATAGAAGGTTTAAAGGAAACCCAAGAAGAACATAAGAGTTTCTGTTGACTCTGTACCTCCCGTGTTAAACCCCGGCCACCACTACCATTATGATATTTTGCTTTATAAAATGTTCATACTTTGTGGTTTGACTCCAAATATTTTAAAAACAATGACTTCATTTCTGAAGTTTTGTGTTCAGCAAACAGGAAGTGAGTTTAAAACAGTTGTATTTCTTTGATCAAAAATATCTAGCCCTGTTCAGTTTCTGATCTTCAATTTATTATTGTGCTTAATGCATGGTATACAAGTCTATTAGAAGAACCATATGAGATCATATACACTTAAAATATATTGCTTATTATATATTAAAAGAGCGATAAGTGACAACCAGCCTTTGGTGTGGCAGGGCAGGACATAATCCAGGCACTGAAGCAGGAAGATTCCATGCTTGCTGAGAGACTAGGCTAGGCAGATGAGTTCGAGACTAGCTTAGGCTATGATATGGAACGGGGACGTCTTCTCTGGACTATCCTTGACATATCTAGTAATTTGGATTATTAGTATCTTTGAATATACATTGTCTTCTTGTGAAACCAACTGCCATTGAGTCCACAGTCAGGCCTGCAGCAGCATGATGGGCTCTCTTCTCGAGGCTGCAAACTTAAACTCTCATGAACATCTTACACTGGTAAGCAGCCTTGCCATGTCCAGGTTCAGCTTTGCATAGCCTTCCTCCCATCATCTGACTCTTAACGACCTTTCTGCCTCTTCTTCTAAGATGTTCTGTAAGCATTTGGGGTGGAAGTGTTGACGTCCTATCAGTGGACATGCGTAGTTGCTTATTCTTAACATTTTAAACAGTTATGAGTCTCTACATTAATCAATGCTTTCTGGGGGTTTTGCTGACCAAGATTGACATCAGCTCAAACCTTTGATACGAACAAAAATATTCAGAAGGGAGTCTGATGACAATATGGGTTAGCAAGACAACATCAACAGGATCCCTCCCAGAGAAACTATGGCTTCCTTGGCCATGTGTCTGATAAGACAAGGTATGAATTCCCTCCTGTGGATCAGGCTCAAATGTACTCTGGAGAGCAGCTGGCTACCCCTGTGAAGTTAGGAGGGGTAGTAAGATGTACTGAGAGGAGTGGTGGAGAGCTGGGGAAGGGGCTGGGGGGGAGTGGCTGAGGAGGAGTGGCTGAGGGGGAAGTGGCTGAGGG
>NW_022196891.1:85452998-85460054 GCF_008632895.1 Mastomys coucha
GGGGAAGTGGCTGAGGGGGAGAGGCTGGGTTGTGGATATGATTAAGATGAATTGTATACATATATAAAAATTTTAAAAATCATTTATCTTTGTATATACTTTTAGAACTGATAAACATGGGAAAAGTAAACTCAGTAGTTTGTGTTTTCAGAAACTTGGTCTTACTAAGTGGCACATTGGGAACAAATTCAGTCCTCTGCACACAGAAAGTCTGAATAACACTAAACCCCGTGAACCTGATTAGGTGTTTAACCCCCACTAGTGTTTCTAAAAGTCTTCCCTCACATTAAGTGTTGCTAAGAGTGTTTGTGTTCACTATAAATTTGTCTCCTTTGCACTGTGGGGCTGAAATGACTGGACACCGTTCTACTTCAGTGCACTAAATGCGGAATTGATGCTTCAAAAGGCCATTCTAATCTGAAAATGATATTTATTTTTAAACTCCATGAAAAGGATTTTTTACCTATGATTAAAGCACAAGAAGTAGGAAATTGTTTCTCACAAATATCTGTTTTTTATTACTTCTTTTTTTTTTTTCCACTCATATTATAGGTATTTAGGAGCTAGGTGGAGGAAAGGCTGCTTTTGATGCCTAGCCGCACTCCATCAGCCTATAGGTGCGATGGTACCTACTGTATCTTTTCTCTAATTAGAGATGGCATGTAGCCTGGCTCATTACTTCTGCCTAATGAGCCAGGCTCCCTGCCACCTCTCTAATCAAAAAAGAGATAGGTACAGAATGTTCCTATGGACTTTCTATAAATCATTTTATTTCTCATGCTTTCACCATTTTTAATAAAAAAATTAAGTCCCTGTTTACCATAGTTTTGTCCATATCCAATATGGCTTTGTTTGGCGAGGACAGCTATGGAAGGCATCTCGGCAGCTAAATTAAAGGCGCTGTCATGCAGGACTAGGCTAACTGCCTCTGCTCTCTGCAGACTGTCTCTGACATAGGACTGTGCAGTGGGGCCTCTAGGACATTGAGAAGTGTCTTTATTGGTCCTCCGGCCTCTCTCTATCCTAGCTGCTGATAATTTCTCACATGAGTATTGATTGCCATAGAGATTCTCCTAAGTCATATCCGTATTTATCATTAATTGTTCTGGGGACACATTTAGGAAATTAATAGGTAAAAAGAATGCTTTTCATTGGACATGCCTCTATGCATATTAATGTGGTAACTTGATTTGATAATACTGCATTTTGAATATGAAAATAAACCACCCATTATTGTACAAGTTATTTCTCTGCTGTGGTCATAAACCATGGTGACCAAGGCAACTTAAAGAAGAGTTTATTTAGGCGTATAGTCCCAGAGTCCATCCTGGCAAAGTGAAGGAAGGTGTGGAAGTAGGAAGTTGAGGGGTTCCATCTTGAACTGCAAGTATGAAACAGAGAGGGCAAACTCAAAATGGTGCTAGTCTTTAAACTCACAAACCCTACATCCAGTGACACCATTCCTCTCACAGAGATGTGCCTCCTAGCCTCCCCAACCAGCAGCACCAACTGAAGAGCAAGTATTCAAATGCTGGGAACTCTGGGGACATTTTCGCACAAACTGTCATACACACCAACCAAGGTATGACAGCTCCTTCCCAAGGATAGATTCTTTCCATTATAGATTTAGCTCCACGCTTCTAGCCTATCTCTAGCCTTAGAGAGCTTACGTGGCAAACATGGAGTTAAGATGAGTGTCATAGATCATAATAGCTCTTTAAATGTTGGATTCGAAGTTACAGAACCATGTGAATTACAATTTTTTTCAGAACTATTTCAAAAGTGATTCATTTCAAAAGTGACTCTCAGTTTCCTATCGAGGTAAGGAGTACCTTGTTATGTATTTAAGGGAACAATTCTTTCTTCAGAAGATGGTTGACTTTGAGGCAATGATGAGCATTTGTTGAGTGTTTATAGAAGTGGATGCCAGAGAAGATGGCCCAAGCTCACCCAGTTACTTTTAATTCCTGTCCACTGCTTCGGTGCGTCTGAACTCATATGAGTGCTCTTGACTGGAGATGGGGTGCAGTGACATTTTCAATGTTTTACGATTTTAACCTCAAGTATGCCAGGAAAATCCATCTTCTTTAGTTCTCCCATGTGTTTGCTAATTTTGAGAATGCTTTGAGAATTGCATAAAAAAAATAAATGGGAAAGTGTATGAATCCATGAATGAATGAAGAGAGGTAAATGTTGTGGGAAAAAAATGGCACATGGGAACACAAGGTTGCTATGCTAGCTCAAGCATCTACGTTTGCTATCCAGGATCCAAATACGAGGTCACAATGCAGTGTGGACCTGTAACAGTAGTGTTGGGAAGAAAGACAGGAAGACAGGATTGTCCTTACCTATTGGCAAGCTCTAGGTTATGGGAGATCAAAGTCATCAACAATAACAACAACAAAGCCACCAAAACAAACAAACAAAAAAACCAAGATTGACAGCAATTGAGGAGTGATACTTGGGGCCACCCTTTGGCATCTAAATGAACATAACTCATGTGAACAAATATGCATGAATATACTCACACACACAAAAGAAAACAGATATATAGATGTGTAGGAGATCTGAGTTAAATACAAAATTGATTGCAGCTCATTGTATGAAAGTGGCCTAACTGGAGTTTCAGAACAAATAGGCAGTTGCATAATAAGAGATATGCAGTGTATGATTTGCAGCCATGTTGGATAAGAATTACTATTAAGAGCCAATGGGAGCTATGTAATCAAGAGTTAGTAGAACAAAGGTAAGTATATTTTATAATCTTGTAATTTGAGACCTATTGGCAAGATAATACATCAACAAATATGAATGGAAGGTATTGAGATATCTGACTAATTCACTGGGAATTTAAAATTTATTCAATGCTTATCATTTTATTGTTTGGCAAAGAATGAAAGGAAAAAGGAAAGAAAACCCGCCAAGATAGCCTTATTATGGGACAGCCTGGCAATCTGGCAAACGAACAAAAGTTAAATTGTGGACTTAATCAAAACATAGTGATTTGGGGGCATGAAGAATCTAATTATACAATGGCTTGAATCTGTTCTCAAAAAAAATGTTCATTATAGAGTTCAAGAAGCAAAGAGCTGAGATAGTTACAGTGTTCAAAAGGAAGCTTATTAAACCAACACAACTCATCCCTATAATGGAGAATGAACAGCATTAAGTGGAAAGAGACCTAACCTGTGCAAAGTCATGCAAGGGATGCATGTGTTATTCCCTGAGAGGCAGGAGTGTGTGGAAAGACCTCTAACCTCTGTGTCCCTGAAGCATAGATATCAAGTGTCTGGACAGACATTTGCCAAAGCATACTTCAGATGCTAACAACGCTCTACTCTATGTAGAATGTAAGTGACCAAAACACATTGCTTAATAATGCTGGTGACCTCACTTCCAGTAAACCACATTACACATATTTAAAGTATTTTTAAATTTTGGATGAGAGTGACCAATGTCATTGCATCATGGAGTATGGTCTGTGAATGTAACCACATGTTGGTCCCTAGAGACCTGATTTTCATAGTATATGCAAAGTGATCTTGGGACTTTTACATATTAAAATTTCATCTGGGGTATGCGATGTTCGGAAAAACAATGCTTCTCCAGACATTTAGATCTTTGTACAAAAATTAGGATTTCCCAAATAATTAATTCTGAGCCTCCAAATGAGACAGATTGGGGGTTGACCCCAACTCTGCCTTTCAGCTCTGAGAAGGTGGAGGCAAGTTTGAGGCAAAAAGGCAGAGAGTAAGAGAAAATGGGGGAGAGAAGGGAAAAAAGTGAGAAAAGGAGAGAGAGACAGTGACAGAGACAGATACAGAGATAGAGAGAGACAGAAGGAGACAGAGGGAGAGACAGAAAGAGAGACAGAGAGGGACAGATAAAGACAGAGAAAAAAGAGGAAACAGAGGCAGAGACAGAGACATAGAGAGATACAGAATGAAGGAAGGAGAGAGGGGAAAGAGGGAGGGAGAAAATTTGATTATTAGAATCACTAAAAGAAAAAAAATTAAGTTAAAATACAATTAAAAGGGAATAATGTATTGAGAAAAAAAAGGAAAGGGGCAATCAGATCTCTCTACAAAGCCTTGGGTAAATAAAGGAAAATAATATTTAATTTAAAAGAAGAAAAGCAAAAGGAATGAAAAGTAAAAAGAAAGGAAAAGCGCCGTACAGTGCAATGGAGGTCAACACCACCAATCCCCTCTGTGGGTGTGCTCTGTCCCTGAGGTTACATGACCCGGGTGTCTGCCCCTTGTTTCTGTACCCACACACCGTCATGTTAGTGACAGTGCTGGGGACTGAGCCCTCAGTTCAGCAGCTGACAGTGTGGACTGGAGCCATTTGCAGCACAAAACCAAGTACCCTTGCTAAAGCAAACTCTAGGTGCTTTGGACCCAGAAGTTGAGCTGGTGATGCTTTTGTGAGCACTGGGTCCCAGTAGCCTTGTATTCCTCAAGGACGATGTGGAAACAGCTGCTCTGCATGGAGTGGGCACAGAACATCTTGTGTGCCCATAGCCCAGGATCTTCATTTGAAAAGTAATTCCTTTTAATTTTGATATTATACTATAATTACATCCTTTCTCCTTTCCTTTCTCTCTTCCCTAGCCTCCCTATAAACCTCTCCTTGTTCCCTCAGAAACCCATGGCCTCTTCTTTCACTGTTCTTCCAGCTGATGTGTGTGTGTGTATGTGTGTATGTATATGTGTATGTATGTGTGTATATGTGTCTGTATGTGTGTGTCTGTGTGTATGTATATGTGTATGTATGTGTGTATATGTGTCTGTATGTGTGTGTATGTGTGTATGTATATGTGTATGTATGTGTGTATATGTGTATATGTGTGTATGAATATGAGTACATGTATGTGTATATATGTGTGTATATGTATGTGTATATGTGCATGCATGTGTGTCTATGTGTATGTATGTAAGTGTGTGTATGTGTGTGCATGTGTATGTATGTGTGTATATGTATGTGTATGTATATGCGTATGTATGTGTGTGTATGTGTGTGGTGTATATGTATATGTGTATGTGTGTGTTCCTAAATATACCCTGCTTACTCTGTACAATGTTCCTTGTATGTGTGTATATGTATGTGTATGTGTGTGTGTGTGTTCCTAAATATAACCTGCTTTCTCTGTGCAATGTTCCTTGTATGTGTATGTATGTGTGTGTGTTCCTAAATATACCCTGCTTATTCTGTACAATGTTCCTTATATGTGTGAATATGTGTGTATGTGTGTATGTGTGTGTGTGTGTGTGTGTGTATGTGTGTGTGTGTGTCCCTGCTTACTCTATACAATGTTCCTTGTATGTGTATTCTCAGGACTGACCCTTTGATGTGGGATAACCAGTCAGTGTGCTCTTCCCTGGGGAAGACCAGTCTCTGAGTCTCAGCATTCCCTAGTTACATAGAGTTCTGTGTCTGGAGTTGGCTCTGGCTCTGTGCATCAAGCCTCTGCTCAGACTTCTGCCTCCTTTCAGCTGCACCAGAGAGCTGGTCTTAAAGGGACAGTGAGCTCAACTGCCCTGCATGTCTCTGAATTGGCTTCTCTTTTGTGGCTGTAATAAAAGGATCTGATCAAGGCCACTTAAAGGACAAAAGGGTTCACTTTAGGTTACAATCCTTAGATGGTCTACGTTCATCATGGCAGAGACGCCATGACAGCAAGAGCATGAGTCTGATTTACCTGGTCTGTGGCCAGTGAGAACAGGAAGCGGGGCCAGTCAATGAACCCAAAGCCTACCCCAGTAACCTACTTTCTCCCACAGGGCTCCCAGCATTCCCTAGCAGCACCGTGATCTGGGAGAGTTCAAATACATGAGCCTTTGGGGATTATTCCTCTTTCAGGCCTGCAGGTTGATGCAGAGGTGGGGTTGATGGTGAAGCTACAGCCCCAGAAATGATGGGATGGAATGCTACAGAAGGGGTTCTCAAGGACGACTCTCACAAAGATTGGTGGATTTCAAGAAAGCAGAGGAAATAAAAATGGGATAGAGTTAAGAAGGTCCAGCAATGAACTTGATCAATATTGAGATGGAGTCTGAAGAAGACCATAAGACTCTCTGAACTGGAAAGCTCAATCCAGTAGGAATTTAAAAAACAGTATAAAACATCTCTGATACAAGCCTCAGGTTGGAAGCTTGAAGACTCTGAACACTTGTGAGGGCTAGCGGGGGATCAGCAGGGAGGAGTGGGGATACGGGGAGGGAATATGACCAAAGTACAATGTATCAAATTCTCAAAGAACTAACCAAAAAAATGAAAATAAAAAAAAAAATCAGCAGTCCTTAATATAGTTCTTATATTTTTATTTCCCTTGTGTGCACATGTACATGTGTGTGTGAGTGTGTGTATATGTGTGCATGTGTGTTTGTACCCATGCACCTGTATGTATGGGGTCAGCTTGTTGTCATTCCTCAGTGGCTACAAACCCTGTGGTTTTGAGATAGGGACGCGGGGCAGATGGATGGGGTTGGGCTGGCTAGCTGATAGTCGGGCTGCTGAGTCTCCCTCTGCCTCCCCAGCACATTACCTTGTGGTCCTGCAGACCAAGCTCAGATCCTCATGTTTGTGTGTGCCAAGTGCTTTGTGGTCTCCCGAGCCCCCTTTTTTTCAGTGGAGTTTCCTTTAGATGCCTCACTGAACTTGTAGGGGTCCAGTTGCCAGGACAGGGAGATGACACGTGACCTTCCAAGACAGCTCCCACGAGGCAGCACACTTTTGCTTTTTATTGGAGGAACACAGAACTCTGTTCGCATGCCAGCATGCTGTGCAACCCTGAGGTCAGACTAAATTAGCCCTCCTTGATGTTGTCTGTCTGGTTCTCCACAACTTTGCGGACTGTACCGTTCCTTTTTCCCTTCTCTTGTCGGCACACACCCGTCCCGTTCTTCACCAGGATCTAAGCCCCTCCTTATTGCTGCCTAATACATTATTTCTTGTCTTTTGTTGTTGTTGTTTTGTTTTGTTTTGCTTTTTTGTTGTTGTTTTGTTTTTTTTTTTTTTTTTTTTTTTTTTTTTTTTTTTTTTTTTTTTTTTTTT
>NW_022196891.1:85460064-85490017 GCF_008632895.1 Mastomys coucha
AGACAGGGTTTCTCTGTATAGCTCTGGCTATCCTGGAACTCACTCTATAGACCAGTCTGGCCTCGAACTCAGAAATCCACCTACCTCTGCCTCCCAAGTGCTGGGATAAAAGGCGTGCGCCACACCGCCCGGCTAAAAGGTTTATTTATTTATTATAAATAAGTACACTGTAGCTGTCTTCAGACACACCAGAAGAGGGCATCAGATTCCATTACAGATGGTTGTGAGCCACCATATGGTTGCTGGGATTTGAACTCAGGACCTCTGGAAGAGAAGTCAGTGCTCTTAACCACTGAGCCATCTCTCCAGCCCCAAGTCTTTTTCTAATAGTAGTGTCTCTGACTCTCTCTGAGTCTCAGCCCATCACTACAATTTCCCAGTCACGATAGGAAGCTCTTTTCCTGGCTGGTTTCTGTTCCCAGCTGCAAAACAGTGGACGAGTACCGGCTGCCTCTCCTCTGCCATCCTGGCTGTCCCTGGACTTAGCTACTATTTCATAGATTTGTATCTTTTTAAAAGAAACTCTTTTATATCCTGGTGAAATAAGTATCAACTAATGTTTTTTTTTTTTCCCATAAAGTTAATTTCTGCACTTTGTGTGATAGAAAGATTGAATTTTAAGTGATTTTATTGGTACGTTTGTCCCTTTGATTTTTTTTTTTGTTGAATATCCATGAATTTCTTCCTGATTGTAAAGTCACCTTGATCTGCCATTCTAGTTTTATGATTGTGTACTTCCTGTTTGTTTCAGAGGTCAAATTAATCAACTTCTTGTCAAAAGTGATAGCATTTGATTGTATATTGATGTCTTGGAGTATGTTCTTGTTCTGATCTTTCTTGCAAGCATTCTTCCAACAATAGTTCTTAGATACTGTTTCTCCAAATGCACTTTAGGATCCACTTTCATGGTAATTATCTAACGGGAATTTTAATAAAATATAATTCAAATAATATTAAAGTATATGAAGGACTTATATTGCTATTATATTGAATATCTGCGTCTTTTATCATGATATATGATTCTATTTAGGAATTCTTTTGAAAAAACTGTTTTTAGTTTTGAATGTGTGTATGTCTCTGTGTGCGTGAGTGTGTCTGTGTGTGAGTGTGTGAGTGTGTGTGCATGTGTGTGTGTGTTTGTGTGTGTGTGTGTGTGTGTGTGTGTGTGTGTGTGTGTAACTCCTGAGGAGACCAGAAGGAGTGGGACCTCCCGGATCTGGGTTTATAGGATATTGTGAGTCATCCAACATGAATGCTGGGAACAGACCTGGGCTGCTTACAGGCTCTTAATCTTTGACTATATTTCCAGTCCCTTATGTAGGTCTTCTTTGGTATGTTTTGGTAAATTTCTGCACAAAAGTTATTGATATATTTTCTTTATCCCTATGTGATTTAATGTTTAATTCTTTTATAGATAGTATTCTTCATGCTACAGTTCCTGTTATATTTTTGCTTAAATAGGAACATATTATGGGGTTTTGTATGTCATTCTTATTGCCATTACCATTTTACAACTTTCATTAATTGTAACATTTTGGTTCTAGACTTGTGGCATTTCTATATAGAAAACCATATAATAAAAATAACACATTTGTGGCATTTTTATTTATTTTATCTTTTGAGTTTCTTATGATTGTGGGATATAGATTTTTTTAATTTAGATTTTTGAGACAAGCTCTAATTCTGTAATCAAGGCTGTCCTGTGAGCCCAGCTAGGTCGTAAATAACCAATCTTCCTGCCTCTACCCTCCCCAGTTCCAGGGTCATAGGTGTGAGCTGTCAAATCCAGCTAAGAATTCATGTACAGTATTGAAAAGAATACATAGAGCAAGTGTCTCCACTGCTATTGGCTTGATGAAAAGTCTTCCAATTTTCCCATTTAAAAAAAAAGCCATCTTGGTGTTTCCATAAGAAGTTTGGTACTTATTGCTGGTTGCTTAAGGTTTTATGTTTGTATGTGAACTTTCAAAACATGATAGAACTAGTGTGTTAATGTCTGATGTTTTCATTGATGGCTACACTGAGGTTGGGTCTGTAATGTCTCTGTCTTGCCCTGTTTAAGAACATACCCTGAAAAAATTTAAGACATTTCATCAGGGGAAGTTCCTTGTCATGGGTATGTTTCACCTATAGACTGAGGAGACAACAAGATCTGGTAACACTGTCTACCAGGAAGACTGAAATTACTGCTGTTATTAAAATAAGTAAATAATAATAATGATGATGATAATAATAATGTTCACAAAATGCTTAACATTACTGTACATTATCCTAAGGTCATTGATGGGTATCCATTTATTCTGTTATTTCTTCCTTTTATTTCTTGATCCTGGGCACTGTAGAAATTTCATGTCTATAGGACATCTACAATCCTTAATCTTCCACCTGGCTTCTAAGTAAATCTTCATCAGTTCATGAGGATTTCCTTAGGAAATCTGTCAAGGAAATCTAATCTAATGTTACCACTGTATCTCTTTGTGTATGGTCATTCCTTTGTTGTTATAGCTGAGAAATCTTTGCCTGTATGAAGGCCCATCATCTCCCTATGATTTGTTCTAGATGCATTGTAGCTTAGAAATTAGCCTTGCCATCTTCAGCCAGCTGAACTGATGTATGTGGTAGATGATAGAGGTTAAGGTGCTCCAATACTTGAAATATAATTTAACAGTTCCAGGACCACTCAGAACATTATTATTTTTTAATTTAATTTGCTTTGCTACTTTGTAAAAATGGAGTTCATCTCATTTGATTTCCAGATATTATTTGTACTATGTCAATAACATACTTCATTTTTACATATTGATTTCTCATCTTATGAATTGCATCATGTATTTTCTATAAAATATTTAAGTGTATTTCATAGAACTGTTGTATATATGTGAGGCACTCTTATCTTTCTGGTGCAGAAGAATAGTACCTCCATGAATGTAGAATGACATAGTTAAAAAAACAACAACAATATAAGCTTGTAGCTGTATGGAAAGATTTAGTAATTTGCCATTAATTATGTTGTGGTCTGCTGAAATTTCAGAATTGATTAACAATTGGAAAATATTCCTTTCTTTCAAAGTTCTTGAATAGGTTTTATAATCTTGAGGCAGAGTTAGAGTTCGGCAATTATTTCATGGAGAGGCTCTTGTCACGTATGCCCATTGCTGCCTTAATTTCATGTAGGACTTGCTTCTCATATGCTGAACCCACTTTTCACCCTTAAATATGTCTACATTTTCCCATGGTGTATCTTCAGCTTTATCATATAAATTTATGGCATTAGAATTTTTGGAGTTATTTTCATCCTCTCTGTAGAGCCTGCAGCTGCCTTGTGATTGATGTCTTTGCTGGTTTGGGCAATAGGGTCACAAAAGTTTCACAAAACAGATTTGGAGAGTGTTTCTCTTCAGTCTTTTGAAAGAAGTTTCAAAGAATTGTTGTTGTTCTTTGAAATGCTCAGTAGAATTTTCCAGGGAAGTCTTGACTCCCAGGGTTTTCTTTGTGAGGTTTTTAGCCTTACTCCTGTCTCCTTCCTCCCTTTGTACCTACTCATGTTATCATCCTTCATGACTTGGCTTCAATACTTAATGTCTCTTCATGAGTGTCTAGTTAATCACAAGTATCTAGTTTTCATGATAGATTTATTTACAGGCTTTAAATTTTCACATGTATGATATCAGGAATACTATCTCACCTTTCACTTCTGATTTTCATCGTGTGAGTCTTTCCCCTTGTTCAGTGTATAATTGTCAAACTTGTAATCATTTCAAAGACATCTTATCAAATACCGAAGCTTTAGCAGCTCTTTGCAATCATCTCCTACATTATTTAGATGGCTTTGTTTTTTTTCCTAACTGTTAAAATTGCCTGTGACACTGCGATCTTAAGCAGTTGCTACTCAGCGATTTCAACCAACATCTTCTAGAAAAGGCTTCTCTTACTAGAACAGAATATCCATCCAGGCCTCAAAGGAGGGACTCTTCAGGGTATGCTGGGCACATTAAATAATGGCATGTTTCTGAGAATCTCTTTGCAAGCCTCCAGTCCCGTTCTGATCCTTCTGGTGGCTCTCTGGGTCTTATTCTGATTGTAGACTTTCAGTCAGTCTTGTCTACAGGACTGTAAGCTTCAGAGAATTAATTAGGTGGAATTAATTCCACCCATAAATAAATACATTTTACAAATATTTATCCATTTAAAAACAAAGCTTCCATACATCACTTGAAATCTGGTTTATTTCCCAAGTTCTGAAAACACTGGCTTGGGAGTTGCTGGGAGCACAATCTATAAGCTCTCCTTGCAGGACAGAGAATTTCCACTGTGACTCGGGTGTCTTAGGCACTGTTCTATCGCTGTGAAGAGACACCATGACCACAGCTATAAGAAAAAGCATTTAATTGAGGCTGGGTTTATAGGTTCATCACAGAGAGAAGCATGGAAGCACACGGGCAGACAAGGTGCTGGAGGTATAGCTGAGAGTTCTACACAACAAAGCCACACACACACACACACACACACACACACACACACACACCCACCCACACATATATATATATATATATATATATATATATATATATATATATATATATAAAATCTCTCTCAAGTAACGCCACTCCCTGATGATTAAGTACGCATGTATATGAATCTATGGGGGCTCTTCTTACTTATATCACCACACTCAACCATTCCTGATAACATTTTGATATTTTTTTATCCATATCTCACAGTTTTTACTCACAGATACTGTTATGCTACACTGATAGCTTCAGGTTTTATTTCATGTTTTACTTGCCACTTATAAACAGACTAAAATTACCTAATGAATATGGATGCATCTATAGAAATTAGACTTTTTCTATTGAACTGGTATGCTAACTTTATATACTAATTATAGAGTAGCTTCACTGTATATTCTGTGGGATTTTTCACAATAGAAAAAAGTGTGCTGTCTAAGGAATAGAGGCAATGTATTTTCTTTATGACTGGTGTTTTGTACTTATTATCTAGCACCTTGGCAAACATATTCATGTGTGGGTACGTGAGCATGTGTTTGCACATGCTTGTGTAGGGGCGCAGGTACCTACCTACATATACAGAGCCGGAGGAGGACAACAGTTGTCCTGATCTGCCACATTACTTTATACCCTATGAGGCAGGGGCTCTCCCTCAGCCTAGAACGAGGCTGACAGTCAATACACTCCTAGCTCTGCCCTTTACAGGTGCTTGTGGCCGCACCTAGCTGTATTCTGTGGTCCGGGCCTCCTGAACTCTTACAACTGAGCTCTCCTCAGCCCTGATGCTGCCTTCACCCCAACTTGAATGTTTGACGATTTCTTCCAACCTCTCACTCACAATGAAGATTTTGAAGATTCTTTCTGTCTTTATTGCCTCCTAAGCAGCTCTGGGGTCTTTCTTGCGTGAGTCATGGCTCTGTCCTTGATCAATTTATATAATTTGGACCGATTTTTCCCATATGTATATTTTTCAAAGAGAGAGCTCTTTATGGCATATTTTTTCCTATGAATATCTGTTAAAAATTGGCAATTAGCAAAGGGATTGTTAAAGTCTATCCCTGTAGTGATGTCCTTGACCTGTCCTGTGGCCTCCTCCCTCACCGTCGTAATGCCTCTGCTTGAAATGGATAATATATGTTCACTTTGTGTCTTTGCAAAACTTTCTCTAATTCTTTCACAAAATTCCCCACTATGAATTCCGAGGCACTGGTGACGACTGTCCTATCACAGACTCCAAAGTGTAAAACTCAAATGATTTTTAAAGGTTATAAAACCCAGCCCTTTTATTTTATAGATGATAAAATGGATTTCATTGTCCCTTTGCAGCAGAGCTTGCCTTTAACTATTATTAAGATATAGGAAGTGGACTCTAATTTATCAGCCTTCCTGAGGAAACCTCCACTCCTAAGACCCTCTCTGTCCACCATCTTTCCTCTTGGGTGACTACAGTAACCTCCTCTGGCTCTTCTGCATCTGGACATGTTTCCCTGACTTCCAAATCTCAACACGTTTGAGTGAACCTACGATCCTGCCGCTCACCTGCTCCCAACCCTCCAGAGGCCTCTCATTTCATTCAGAATAAAACCCAGATCTTTAAAACATGCTATAAAGCTTTTAACACTGCGTAGATCCATCTTGCCAGCCAGTTAGTTACTTGTCTCCCTCAACCTTCTGAATGCTTCCTCCTCCCTCCCTAACTCTGTCCCAGAATGCTGGCTCTCTGTCATTCTTCTGACATACATAGCTTTAGGAGCCTTTCTTCCCTTCGTTGCCCTCTTGGAACATGCTACGCCTAGATGTCCAGTCTGAGTCAACCTCCCTCCCCACTGGTGCTACATTCGTAATAAGGTCTCCTTTTGAACACACCACCCCAGAATAATTTAGACCTGTTGTCACTCCTACTCTAAATTTTCTATTATCAACAGCACTTAATATGCTTATATATAATTCATGTTTATTGTATCTATGAATCTATTTAAACACAAGCTCTATAAAAGCAAGAGTGTATTTTCTTGACTATATCTTTTGGTTGAGTGGTATGTATTTGGCTGCAACAAAACTGACTGGTACACACTAGGTCCCAAATACATATTTGTGGATGAAAATAAATGAAATCAACCAGGTATTCAGCACCACAGTAAAGACTCTGACAAGAGCCAAGCGGCTGCTATTTAGGTCACGTCTCAGGGGCAGCATGCTGTTCCGTGGCACGGAGGATCGCCCACTGTGTCTGTTACTTTTTTGTTGCTGTGGTAAAGCACCAGGATCGTGGCTAATTTATAAACAAAGCTGTTTACTTTGGCGTATGCTTTCAGAGGGAGAAGGGTCTATCGTGGCAGGGACATACAGCTTCCAGTGGAAGGAGCCGGAAGCTGAGAGATCACATGTCAGTGGCAAACGGGAAGTAAAGAGTGAGAACGGGAAGTGGGGTCAGGCTTTAAAACCCTGCTGCCTATCCCCAGTGACATACTTGCGCCATTAAAGGCTCCATTATCTCCTCAAACAGTATCACAGACTCTGGACCGACTGTTCAAATGTACAGGCCTAGGGAGGACAGTTTTTCAGTCAATCCACCACATCCAATGTTTGTTCTGGTGTGATTTCTTGAGACAAAACGTTTCTCTCTGAACTGCTCTATAAACACTGTCCATGCTATTTTATACTGAGGAAGCAAGTCTCGTGGACAACTTGTTCTATAAATTAGCGTTAGTTCTCTTCGCTAACTTGCATGATTTTTTATCAGTTTCATGTGGCTGCATTAACAGCGTGGGTGACTTCTACAATAAAAGTTTGTTTTCTTTGAGTACCCTGTAAGAACAATACCAAGTTCATACAGGACTCCGTTAGATTTGAAAACCAGGGAAAGGCATCCTTGAGTCTTTCTTGTGCTCGTTCATGGTTTCAGCACTGCCTTGTCTGTCTTCTCCTGACACACTTCTTTGTTCCCTGTGTCTGGGTCGTTTCCTTTCCTTATACATGGCCTCCTTCTCCTTCAGCATGGGCCTTCTTCAGTGACTGCTTCACCTGTTTCCATCTGCAGAGACACTACATGTAAATCCAGTGACATTTTCAAATGTGAGGAGTTTATATCTTTCTGGGCACACGACTCTATCTGGAACAGAGCCCTGCCTGATGGACAACCAGGCTTTGACTGTAAAAAACTGTACGGTGATAACATCAGTAAGCAAATTGCCCAAGGGAACAATGGGAATATTGTATGTGCCTCTAGAAAAGACTTCAATGAGTTCAATCATTGTTTCAACATCTTGCTTTCTGAAATACCTTGCTTTCTTCTTCCCAACATACAGTTCATTGGCCTCAAGGACACAGTCAATTGCTTGACGTCTTTTATCCTCCTAGTTTATCATTTGTTCTGTGATCCACTTTCCTGTGCTCCCACCCACATGCACTGATCATCTCTGTTCTTTTGTATAGGGACCTGCACTTTATAGTCCCCTTGGTTAGATGTACTCTCTTTGAAACCCACCAGTGCTGGATACTGCCAATCACATGACATTTGAAGATAATGAAATGTGCAGTTAACTTGCATGTATGTGCGGGGACATAATGACCATGAAAATATATCATGGCGAGGCTAGACCTGTCAGTCACCCTTCTTGCCCATTCCCATGGAAACCAATGCACATCTTCATCCCTCTTCCTAAATTTATATCAGTACCATCTCCCTCATTCCCTACATCCCCCCTTTTTTTTACTTCCTTCATCATTGAATATCATTGAATAATTGACCAGATGACTGGAACATGGCCATGAGCTGTGGATAGGCCAGGGAATAAGAGAAACAATACTTTATCTTTCCAGGAAAGTATATTTAATGTATTTCCAGTTTCAAGGGACAGACAGAGAAGTAAATAGTATTTGTAACAAAGAGTAAAAGGAACATACCTTGTGACACTGTGGTGACCACAGGGTATTTCCCCAAAAGCTGAGACCAGGGCTGGGTGAGAAAAGAATGGTGGAAATAAAGGCAATAGCAAGTAGAAGGTCTAAGTACTGAGAATGCTGGGTAGTTAAAGAGCATTTGAAACTTAATCTTGGAGGCTGTGGTATGAGCATGAAGGATGTTGTGTAGAGAACTGTGGGGGAGAGGATGAGTAAAGGAATGGATAGGAGATAATCCACTCCCCCTGCTTTTTGGCAGATAGTGTGACCTCTTTTCATGAGAAATAATGTCCTCAGTGCATTTTGCCTCTCTCTCAAAAGTCACACAACCACAAATGACTTAGAGCGATCCACATGTGTCCCTCCCACTTTCTTTTATCTCAAAATCCAGAATATTCTTCCTTTTGCCATTCTGTTATCGTCTACATTTCTGTTGCTGTTTTAAAGATCATGGCCAAAAACAGCTTAAAAATTTTATCTCAGCTGATCAGTTAAAAATCCTCATCTTCCTGAATAAATATTCATATATAAAGTATACTCAACCATTTTCTTGACTGTGCATCATTTAAATATAAACCTTAGCTATAAACGACATTGTTTGTTTGTTTTACTTTTATTTTTGCTGGGGTTGAACCCCAGGCCTTGTGCTTGCTAAGCAAGTGGTCATCTACCTCTGAGCTGTGACCTGAAATAAACAATATAGGCTCGTGTTCCCAAGTGTAGATACACAGACTCACACATAGACACTTAGGATCTTCATGCTTTTCTCAGAAACCCCCTCCTGATCTTATGATTTTCTTGGATACAGACAAGAGGTCATTCCAGATTCTACTACCCACCATTAAGTTATTTGTTTGTATTGATGTTTTGTCTACGTATATATCTATGATCCACGTACGTGCCTGATCTCCACAGAGGCCAGAAAAATGGCATCCAATCCCCTGGAACTAGAGTTATAGATGGTTGTGGACTGCCATGCAGGGGCTGGGAATTGAACCCCGGTCCTCTGGAAGCTCACCTGGTGCTCTTTACTGCTGAGTCATCTCTTCAGTCTTTACTGTCCAATTTTTATTCACCTCGCTGCATCCTTTCTCTGCCCAGTTTCCAGTCACCTTGCATCCTTTCTCTGCCCAGTTTCCAGTCTCCTCCAAATGTTTTCCATGGAATAATAGCAAAAACAAAAAGTTTCTTGTCATCAAGAAATTGTTGAAAAATGACTATTTTGGAAAACAAATGTTTGGAAAAATGGCATTACCAGTGCTTAGAATTTAAGTTTTCAATAAACACTCAATTAATGAATTGACATTCTATATTAGATCCTATCCCATTTTGGGTCCTCATGATCCAAACTCCAGCTTGGATTTTTCTTTTACTTTTTTATTTTTATTTTCGAGACAGGGTTTCTCTGTGCAGCCCTGGCTGTCTTGGAACTCACTCTGTAGACCAGGCTGGCCTCGAACTCAGAAATCTGCCTGCCTCTGCCTCCTAAGTGCTGAGCTTAGAGGCGTGCACCACCACTGCCTGGCTTGGATTTTTCTTTTGTATTAAATACAGAACAAAGATTCAGAAGTGGGGGTTGTATTGGTTACTTTTGTGTTGTTCTGGCCACAGTACCAGGTAGAGCTTTCTTTCTTCAACTTAAAGAAGAAAGAATTTACTGTGTGTCAGGGTTTCATTGTTTTAGTCTTTCCTGGGACAGAGGGGAGGGCATTGGAAAAACAGCTCAGCCCACGGTGGGGCGTGTGCAGGAAGCTGGTGACTTCACTGTGGACTGGGAAGCATAGAGCCGACAAAGGCCAGAGGCCAGGTCAGCTGGCAAAGGCCCAGTCATGCCTGCTCTAAGCGGGCTCCACCCAGTAAAGGAAAAGGGCCTCCCCACCCCTGACCACCTGAACTAGCACCATCAGCTAGGGTCGGTTCAGATTCAAATTATAATTGTATTTTGTTTTACTTTTTTCCTCTCCTCTCCTCTCCTCTCCTCTCTTCTCCTCTCTTCTCCTCTCCTGTCTTCTCCTCTCCTTTCCCCTCCCTCTCCTCCTCCCTCCCCTCCCCTCTTCTCTTCTCTCCTCTCCTCTCCCCTCCTCTGAGTGGTGGGGCTCATACCAAATGTGTGTGTCTGTGTGCGCGTGTGCGAGAGAGAGAGAGAGAGAGAGAGAGAGAGAGAGAGAGAGGACGATTTTGATATATGTGACAGTGAGTGTGTGAATGCCAAAGAGCGGTGTGTGGAGGTCAGAGGACAGCCTTCTCGGTTTTCTGGTTCCCCTTGGATCAGGCAGCTCTTCCCTTGTGCTTTTGCTGCATTTTCCAGGCTCGCTGCCCCAAATGAGTGCTGGGACAGCAGGCGCAGGCCACTGCCTGAAGCTCTTACTGGAGTTCTGAGCGAGCATCTAACTCAGCTTGCCTGGATCCCCTGGCAGGCTTTTACCTGAGCTGTTGCTCCCTCCGCTACTTTTCTTTCCCTTCTTCGTGGTTCTAACCCTCTTGCGTTTTTCTGCCCTCACACATCCCACGTGTTCAGTAAATAACAAATAGTTGAGTGTCTATGAAGGCTGATCTCTACCTAAGGTTGAAAGGGACCTGCAGTGGCACTGTAGTCTCTGAACCTGATGATCTTAGAAGAATCCTCAGGGAATGATGATGTTGACACTCAGTCTGCATTCTGATGTAATGGGTGGGTGACACAACATCTCCGAGCAGCGGATCTTACTTCCCTCTGTGGTAGTTTTGGCTTTTTTTTTTTTTTTTTTTTTTTTTTGATTTTTCTGGAGGAGCATTTGTTTTAAGTTAGAACCCACATTCTGCAGCTTGAACTAAGACGGGTGGGAGGTGAGAACAGAAGTTTTTCCACTGGCAGAACAAATATTCTGAAAATTGCTATTGAAAGCAGATGACAACCAAGCTTAAGGCTTGGGAAATAATAGATTTATAGGTTTGTAAATGAGAGGGAAACTCAAGAAAGTGCAGCGGCATGTTAGGTCTGGAAGTAATCTGCTAAGGGATTTGTGTCGCCTTCACGGTCTTGCTATGGAGATAAATATGATGGCTGCTAACAGGGAAGACTTAGAAAACAGACTCAAATCTTCAAGAATTTGGCGGTTGCCAAAGGGGACATGGTTGAAAGCTTTGCAGTTTTAAAAGAATATCAGATGAGTGACCTGCATGGCTGCCTTGATTCTGGGGTTTCTTATCTGTACGTATTTTTCAGGTTCAGAGCAGTTTGTTGGAAGAATGCAAGATTTTCGATTGTATAATGTGTCACTTACAAACAGGTAAGTGGACGCCATCTGATAAAGCTTCAGATGTATCAGGTTAAGGTCTATTCACTTCAAGTGCCATGGAGACTATGCCATTTTTTATCATCACAGCAATTGGCAAACATCACCTAATTTATATTTGGCCATGTTTACTTTGGCCTAACGTCCATTCACTAGTATTTTTCTGTCAGCAACTCTGTATAAGTGGGGGTGCTCAAAATCATTCATGAAAACTTTCTCTTAAGAAAATTTATTTTGTCAACACTACCTAGATTAGAATGTGTTATTTCAAAATTTCTATATAAAGTAGATGCTAACACCTAAAAATTGACTTCATAACTACTTTTGGAAATTATGAGTGTTGGAGAATATGGAACTGTAAGGCGATCGCTTTGACACACGAGAGTCTGAAGGGATGAGGACTTTAGACAGATTCGACATCTGAAGAGTTGCTATGCATTTTTCTATTTCTGTTTTACAGAACATCACACAGACTGTGATGGGTACTCAGCAAGCGTCTTCTCAGCTCCAGAACAGGACAAAACTCTATCCTAGGGTTTCCTACAGACCAGCTGCTTCTATCGTATGGCCATGATCCCACTGCAGATGAGCTCTAAAGAACCCTAGCTTAGAATCTAGTTGAGAAAGTACAGGGGGATGGCCATTCCTGATTGTCTTCTTGACGACATCTGGGATTTATTAAAACTCAAATGGGTTGTCAGAGAGGTCTTAGTTAGATCATTAAAAGCAAGAAAACCCACTTCTAATCCAGATCTTTTGAGGTGGGAAGATTTCTCACCTTCAACCTAGGCCATATCTTCTCCTGCAAGCTTCCATAAGGAACACAGATGGAGAAATGTTGCCCCCTTTTCCTGCTTGCTCTTGATAGCAAGCCCATTCTATCACTGACATTAGAGCCTATTTTGGGAGTATTTCAGCATATACTATAGACCAGCTGGGGCATCAAACCTCATGACCTGAACAACTACTGGATTCTTAGATGGTCCACTCATAGACAGCCATTGTTCGACTAGCTGAACAAAAGACTATATATACATATATATATATACATACACACATATATATGCACATATACATATACCTATGTATATATAATATAAATTATTGCATATATATTCATGTTATTATATATTATATGTTATGCATAGGGACAGAGCTTGTAGAATGAATGTATAGATACAGGAACATTGCTTATAAGATGAATAATTTATAAAATGATAATACATTATACTACATATGTAATATATTATTCCTTCTATAATTTCTGTTCCTCTAGAATACACTGACTAATATAGATTCTTTTGTCAGGACAACTTGGTAGTGGAAGAGTCATCCAGTTAGTGCTGGGCTGAAAGGCATGAAGAGGTCATGGAGAACACTTAAGCACTGACCTTGTGTGGAGGGTTGGAGTACATGAAGAGAGCCCAGAGGAGGCTCCTGGTGGAAGGGAAGCCCAGTGGTAGCAAGAGGCTCCCACATTTTGGATATGTCAGCCGTTCATGAGATAACTGCCCAGGGCAGCAGCAAGTGCAGAGTGGGTCAAGCCCAAGCCTGGGAGACAGGCTCTTTGTGGCAGACAGCAGAGCCAGAGGGATTACCCAAGTGCTCTGGAGGAGCCCAGGAGATCATGAGTGTATCGCAAATACTGGACGTGGAGTGATTTACACTGTTGGAGACTGCTTTTGTTTAATCAGATTATGGTTTTTTTCCCAGGCTCTTTCTCCTTGAAGTAAGAAAATATTAAACTTAATTTTGATTTTTACAGGAGCCCACACAGTTGAGAAGTTTTGAGCTTTGGAAGGAGACTTTTTTGGGTACTTAAGAGAATGGATATTTAAGAGATTGAACTTTTAATGCTTTTAATTTATAAAGACTGTGGGGCCTTTCAAGTTATTCGTGTGTGTGTGTGTGTGTGTGTGTGTTTTAATTTGAAGTGGGAAGACTCACATTTAAAAAAAAGTTTATGCATTTTATTTACAAGAATATACTCTAGCTATCTTCAGGCACACTAGAAAAGGGCATCAGATCCCATTGAAGATGGTTATGAGCCACCATGTGGTTGCTGGGAACTGAACTCAGGACCTCTGGAAGAACAGTCAGGGCTCTTAACCTCTGAGCCATCTCTCCAGCCCATTAATTGTGTTTTTAATGTTAGATCTTGAGTATTAATAACAAAAGAAAGCTGAAGGCTTCAGAGTACTGTATTTGTGTGTCAAGTGACAAGAGGATGATTGTTCTGGGTAGACTCAAGTCAACTTGACATAAGCTCCTGAGTGGGGACAAGGGATCCTCAACTGACAACATGCTTCCATAAGATCTGGCTATCGGCAAGCCTGTAGGGCATTTTCTTAATTGGTGATAGATGTGGGAGGGCCCAGCTCACTATGGGAGGGGACACCCCTCAGCAGATGGTCCTGGGTTCTGTAAGAAAGCAGGCTGAACAAACTATGGAGAATAAGCAAGTAAGCAACACCCCTCTGTGGTCTCGGTGTCTGCTCCTTCGTCTAGGTTTCTGCCAAGTTTCAGTTCCTGTCCTGACTTCCTTTGATGATGAACAGTAGTATGGAAATGTAAGCTGAATAAATTCTTTCCTCTCCAAGTTGCTCTGGTGTTTTATTATACCATGGCATTTTATTATAGCAATAGTAACCCTAAGTAAGACAGTGAGCTTGTATAGATGAGTTCACCTTATTTATTTCTAAAGTATTCATTTGTGTGTGTGTGTGTGTGTGTGTGTGTGTGTGTGTGTGTGCGTATGTGTGTGTATGTGTGTGTGTGTGTTTGTGTATGCAGGAAGCTGTGTAGAGAAGTCAGTGGACAACCTTAGCTGTCCATTCTTGTCTTCTACCTTGTTCTGAGGCAGTGTCTCTCTTGTTTCAGCCACTGCTCAGCCTACTCTGAAGTAATTTGTCTGTGGCCTCTAGGAATTCCTTTGTCTGTTCTATCTCTGAATATGAGTAGTAGAATCGCAGATGTGCACTCCTAGCACTGTGTCTGGCCTTTGCTTGAGTTCTGGAGGTCTGATTTCAGATCACCATGCATTTGCTGCAAGAGTGTCTAGCCACTAGGACCTTAACTTGCTCCTCATTGACTGTTTCCAAGGGAATTTTTTTTTTCTCCTACCTTTTCAAGAAAGACAGTGTTAAATTTCTACCAGCTCTCACAAATTTGGGAAACATCTCAGTTGAATGATGTTACAGCCTGCGGTAAAACCATAATCAGTTTAACCCTCCTTGTTTATCAGTCTGATGAGTCAGGGGATGCCTGGACAAGGATACTATAACGTGGAGTGGGGAGGAGAGACGGTGCCCCTTACCAACTGTCATTCAAATCTCCTTTGCCTAAACCTATCATGCTGAAGAGTAATGTCACTACATTTCTTTGGAATGAAGTTTTCTTTTCTAGCCAGAGCAAAGATTTCACACCAGTTATTGACTTTGGAACGCATTCAATAGCTGATGTCAATTGAAAATCATCAGTGAGAATTTATAGTGGTCACTTCACGCCCCTTAGTGAAAGAAGACGCTGCCCACCTCCACCATCACCTCACCGGGGGCTGAAAGGATGTGTTTCCTCTAGTCTGACTTGGGTTATTAGTGTTGACGGTCTGGAAGACTGTGCTGGGAAGGATGGGGAGAGAATGACCTGTGGTGCTCTTGAGCAGACATATTTTTCTTAATGGAAAAATTAAATAGAAATGCCTGCCCCTGGCATTCTTGTCTGGCTATTGGCAGCTGGCTTATGGTCTGAAGCCATTGAGACATTTCAGGAAGCCAGGATCTATGAGTCACAGGAAACCATTGACAAATGGCTTTGGCCTCGGTCCCTTTACCCAAATGAGAAGCCTATAAAATGATACATGCTTTCTTACGCTTTCCCCTGGATGAACTGGAGATGTCATCTTAAATCTCATTATTTTCGATATATTGCTGTTCACTCACAGTGTAAGTCAGTTTAAAATCTAAATGTATGACACCTCTCTACATTATCCCAAATAGGCACAGAGACATTGAATTTAGATAAAATCCCTTGATAGCGAGCAAGGTCCCGTATATGCTGCCTCCCTCCTCTTTCTCTCCTCCTGCCTTTTCCTTCCAGTCCGGGAGTTGAACACAGGACCTCACAGGCAGACAAGAGGCAAGTGCTGGTCTCCGGCATATGCCTCGAGCCCTCTTTGTACTCTTCATTCTGAGACATGATCTCTGCAAGTTGCCCAGCTATCCCAGAACATACTCTATAGCTCAGACAGGTCTTAAACTAGAACTCTTCATGAGAGCATGAAGAAGAGCTGAGATTACAGGCATGCCCCAGTAGACTTGCCGAGTCATTCTTGATTTAAAACATTCATACTTTAGGGTCATTGAGATGGCTCAGATGGCAAAAGGGCTTGGTGTGTAATCCTGCTGACCTGAGTTCTGTCCCTGGTACCCAGAGTGGAAGGAGAGGATTGCTCTGGAAAGTTGTACATTGACCTGCACTTTACTGCTGTCACTCACACACACACTCACACACACACACACACACACACACACACACACACTCATACCTACATACACACTCACACATACACACATATGCATACTGGCACACACAGACACAGACACACACACATACACACACAGACACATACACACATACACACTCAGGCACACTCTCACATACACAGAGAGAGGCACACACACTCATCTTTTAAAAGTTAAAACCAATACCATACCATTTTTAGAATACCTTTGTCTTAGTTTCATTTCTGTTGCTATGACAGAATAATCTCACAAAGGCAACCTCATGGAGGTGTTTAGGCTCACAGTTAGGGTACCATCCCTCATGATGGAAAAATGAAGGCAGAAGGAGCTCGAAGCAAGTGGTCACATTGCATCCATGGTGTAAAAGTGGGGAGGGAGGGATGCTTGCTTGTAAGAATTCAGTTTGTTTTTTCTCTACTTTGTATAATCCAGGATGTTTTCAAAGGACTTCATCCTGACCACAGTTCGGATGGGTCTTCCGCATCAATCAGTGTGATGTAGTCAGTCTCTCACAGGCATCCACAGAGGGCAATGTTAATACGGACAATCCCTCAAGCGATGCCTGCAGCTTTGCTTCCTAGGTGATGCTAGATTCTAACAAGAAGACAGTCAACACTATCCATTACAGAACTTTAGGATATTGAACATATTTATTTGTCTAAAAATGAGTTTTATTTCACATCCCATTGAGAAAAATTATCAAAGCTAAATGGTCACACACACACACACACACACACACACACACACAAATAACAGAAGAATGTTATCGTCTCTGAGAAGTCCTGTCACTGTGAGGTTGTACGTCCTTACCTTCTTCTGTGGACCATTTCAGAGAGATTGTGGAGCTCTTTTCTGGAGATTTTCCTCACTTGCATATCCAGCCACATTGCCGATGCCCAGGCAGCCACCCCCGTATCCACCCCTTGATTCAGCAGTACTGCATTCCCAATGGTGCCGAAGATGCGCCCCAGCATCGAGTGTTACGGCTGAATCCCGAAGCCCACCCTCTCTCCTTCATCAACGATGACGACGCTGCTACTTCATGGATCTCTCATGTGTTTACCAACATTACACAGCTCAATCAAGGAGTGGTCATTTCTATAGACTTGGAAAATGGACAGTACCAGGTAATCAGGGATGGGGCTGGATGGGTGCACATGCTCTAGCTACTGCAGTCAAATGACTGCAGAGTTCATGGTGTCAAGGAAAAGAAGCAGGCTCTCTCACAGTCCTGAAGACTCAGAATATGCAATCATAGTGTTGACAGGAATGCAGTCCCTCCAGAGACTCTGGTGGGGGGAGAGTCTTTCTTGCCTCTTTCAGTTTCTGCTGATACCTGTGAATTCATGGTCCTCCAACTCCAAGTTCTGCCTCTGTTTAACAGAGCCCTCTTCCATGTTTCTCAGAATGCGTTAACTCCCCCCTCACCTTCTCTTTAAATGGACTGATCTCGTTTTAAGATCCTCGCTTTATTAGATCAGTGATTGCTATTTCTAAGAAGGTCACAGGCACAGGCACCTGTACTTACTTCTTGGCCATAGTCACTGGGATGCACAATTTAACCTACTATATAGCAAAACATAGAGTTGTTATGAGTGAAATCACAATATTTAATACAGATCCCCAATGTTTAATGTTCAGAGATTGATATTAAAACAGAATTTATGAAATGTTTGTGTCTTCTTTTATTAAGAACATATATCAATGGAGCAGGTGCTTACTCATATGTGCTTTATGAGAGTCATTTTCTTTGTTTGTATCTTTAAAACAAACATAATTTGTTTGTTGTAATTTACAAAACCATTGAGAATAGGAAGAAATATGTAATTATAGAGTGTGTTGCCTTGATTGTAGGTCTGAAATTTCTAGATGTTCCTTAAGTTGTCCATCACAGTAATGAGGAGGAAGTGAGCCTTAATATTCAACCGTGATGTCTTGGCTTCCTACCTTGTGTTCAGTTTCACCGCCCCTGACAATAATGGAGATCTCCTTCCTCAGGTGTTTCAAATCATCATCCAGCTCTCCAGCCCACAGCCCATGGCAATTCGAATCCAGAGGAAGAAGGCGGACGGCTCTCCCTGGGAGGACTGGCAGTATTTTGCCAGAAATTGCAGTGTTTGGGGAATGGAGGACAATGGAGATTTGGAAAATCCCGATTCTGTCAACTGTCTCCAGCTTCCTGAGTATGAACCCCTCAAGAACAGTTATTTTTAATGAACCAGTGCCTTGGTGCTAGTCTGTGGGCCAACCAGCTACCTTGGCTGGAAGAAATCGCTCTCTATCATTGGCTTTAGGGAGGCTGAGTGACTCCTGTCTCTCAGCGTTGAGTTTTAAACTGCTTGCAGTTTCTTGTAAGGGTTGAGAGCATTCCCCTTTACAACCCACTGCTGCTGTGGAATGATATCGACCTGAATTTGCCTTCCCATGAAACTCCTAGTCTGTCTCTTTGTGATGACCCCACTTTCCTGATATATGAAATAAGTGGAATGTTTCCCCAGACTGAAAATCTTGAGATTTTACTGGCACTGTATAGAAATAAACCAAGCTTGTGATTTCTATTTGATCACAACTATAAATAGATTTTTAAAAATATAAAATTTCTTTCCTTGATAGTTTTATCCTGTTTTCCCATGGTAATGTCACCTTTGACCTTCTGACATCTGGACAGAAGCATCGTCCTGGGTACAATGACCTTTACAACAGCTCCGTGCTTCAAGAATTCATGAAAGCCACTCAAATAAGGCTACACTTCAGTGGGCAGTACTATCCGGTTGGGCACACTGTTGACTTGAGATACCAATACTATGCCGTGGATGAGATCATTGTCAGTGGGAGGTATTGTTCATTTCCAAAGTTTTGGATGCACTGTGATTTTTTTCACTGTGAGTTTTCTCCTAAAGGAGGTATTTGTTGTACTATTAAAGGAAAATGCAGTAGCTGAAATCTTGGAACAAGCCAGATCTAAGCTTGATATGATAAAATAAGTTGTCCTTCTACAATTTTACTGGGAGATTTTCATCTGAGATTTCCCTGTATTTTATGTAACCTTGTTATCAATGAATTTGTAGAAGGGATTCTCAAAGCACAGTATTTCAAAGGTTGGAATGCATGTAGATTAGTGTTTGAGTAAGCTTAATCCTCAGATTATAATTTTTAAAAAGAGAAAGAAAAAAATACAATACTTTAAACAAACATGACAGAATTTTTCATGCTTTTTACTTTGTTTTAGTATATGATTTATAATATTCTCTATATTAAATATAAGATAATTTGAGATTTAGTTGTAGTACCAGATAGTTGTAAGCATGACACATGATCTTCTCAAATTCATAGTTTCATAGTGTCACCTGTCTATCATCAGATAAAAGATCTCTGTGCTCTTAATTATTGATAAATTTATCATCCCAGTTAAGAATATGACTCACACTGAAAAATATAGTTTCAAGTCTAGCCACCACCCTATCCAGTGTGGCAACATACGTATAGAGTACGCTTGGGATGGATTATTCTAGAAAAACAGTCTATCTTGAAGGTCTAGAGGGATGCCTCCCCCCAAAACCCAGAAGACACAAAATACTAATAATTATTTTATATAATATAATTACAAAAATACTATTTAAAAAGTAATATTTTCCATCTCATTTTGAAACAAAAAACATAAATTGAAATCTACAATTTCTTCCTAGGGGTATCTTGAATATTTTTAGCAAATGCCTTCCTGTGAGAAATTCAACATGGTTAGAGGGGTCACTGTGCACCTCAATTCCCTTTCTAAGGTCTCTTCTAAAGGTGTCTTACAATTACACCTTTACATGTCACTGATGCAAGTCACCCATGCGATTGAAGAGAGTCTGGTTCACCTTTCTTGAGTGTACAGTGTGCATGTACATAAACTCTTGGATGTGTTGGCAGTGAATTGCTTCTGACACATGTGTGCCCCTCACATCCACAGATGCCAATGCCATGGCCATGCTGAAACCTGTGACAGAACCAGACGGCCTTACAAATGTCTCTGCTCTCCACACAGCTTCACTGAGGGGCCTCAGGTATGTTGATTCATCGCAGAAATCTCAAAGGAAAAGGGACGGGTAAATAGAAGTGACTAGAAAATTAATTATGATCCCAGATTCAGAATAAACTTAAATGGATAAAAACATAAAGTATCAATTTTTTAAAAAAAATATTATTGGGAAATATAGCTACTGATAAAGTTGAAACTTGTGTGTTTAAATCTAATCTCAAACAAGCTATATCTGAAACAAAACCTGGAAGTTTTTTCCTTCCCTTTCTTGGTTTATCAGCTTTTTATGTTGACCAAAGTTAACATCTAAATTGTCGTGATAGGCTGACACTAGACAATAAAAACTTCAATTCCTTCCTCTGAAAAATACTTGCTTGAAAGTACCTGTGCCACAAGGGCATGGCACGCACTTGTGATCACAGCATGTGAGTGCGGAGATGAGCTCAGAATGCTTACGTTACAAGCATAGGGGCTTGAGTTGCATCCACAGCATTCATGTGAAAACCTGGGCATAGCAGTGCCCACTTGTAATCCCAGCGTTAGGGAGGCAGAGACTGGTGAGTCTCTGGGGCTCTCTACCCAGTTATCTCAGTCCATCTGACCAACTGCAATCCAAAGAGAGATGCTTTCTGAAGATGGACATAACCTGAGGAAGAACACCCAAGGCTGTCTTCTGGCCTTCACATGCACATCACATGTGAACATGAGTGAACATAGATATGGGCAAACTCACACATTTCTAATTTAGGTCTAGCAGGGAGAGGACTTCCCCAGGTCTATGTGAGTCTGAGGCACACTGATGGGAGAGCCAGGATACACTAATCTACAATACCATGTTTGTGTAACACAAATGATACAAGTGTAGCTGGAGTATTGTTTACAATCTTGAAAACTTTAATACTAGCAAATATCTGATTGTTGTAGAAAAATCTCAGTCAAAATGTCAGTTTTCGTTATGATGTATCCAAGATTGCATTCTTTAAACATTTTGTTGATTTGAGAAATTAAAAATAGTATTTGATTAAAGCCAAGGTTTGGGTCACATTTCCTGTGACTACTGAATGCTGTCACCAAGCCACCATTTCTTATTTTGTGTGCCCGTGGCAGTGTATGTTCATATTTGTGTGCAGTATATTTCTTGATATTTGGAAACATCTTGTCTTTAAATCACCTTTCAGGGGTTGGGCAAGATGCCTTTCTGTCCTCTGAAAGACTTAGCCCAGTCTAAATCTCTCTCAACTGCAATGGGAGTGTGTACAGCCGCAAAGACCAGAATGCACTGTAAGATGCATATGTCACCTGGTGCTTGGTGCTGGGCTCGAGATAAAACTACAGGCCACTGCATGTAGGACAAGTACTCTGAGCTGAGTCATAGCCTGGGACTCTGTGTTGTTGAAATGATTTACTTGTTTGCCAGTGTTTATCTTTAGACAGGGTCACTATAGAATATTCTTCCTGACCATCAGCTTGCTCTGCAGCCCATGTAGAATTTGAATTCATGATCCTCTTGCTTAGGGGTCTTGATTATCAGTATGGCAGGCCTACACCACCAAATTTGGCAGTAGAGAAGATTAATTTCAATAACTTTGGTTCTGTGGCTTACAATATTGTTTCCAAAATTAAATGAGTCAGATTGATTAATTTACTCATTACTGAGTCATCGACGAAGATGTGCACATGCACGTTACACACACACATGCACACGCACGTGCACACACACACACACATACACACACACACCAACTTAAAAACTGCTCTTGATTGATTTAACAAGCAGAGTACAGAATTTAGCTGGTACCCACAAGCTAAGCTCTTCTCTGGCATATTTTTTTTTCTCTTGATGTGGATACTCACATGTCCTGATAACATGACATTGCTTAGCTCCCTCTGATGTTAAATGATGCAGACTGTCTCAGCCTCCCCCCCCTTACATCTCCCTCTCCTCTTTTTATGCCCCTTCTCATTTTACTCTAATTGCTCACATTGATATGCTTGATATTTTACGATACCTGGATGATTTCATGCTTCTCCTTAAAAATGGGGGCATTAAATGAATCAAAGTTCATGATTGGTTTTGGAGTCAAGTTGTGATTGCTGGACTTGGAATCAGGTGGTGCCTGTTAGACTCAGAGCTAGTGAATCAGTTAGCTGTAATTTAGAATGAGGATATATTTCAATGCTTCTTCTTTAGATAGCATCTTTGGAGAAAAAATGAAAGTAGACCTGCATAAGTTTTCTCTTTGTCCTATTTTGATAATTTGTGAATTTAGATATAAATAAAAAAATGCCATGTACTCAACTTGCTGAGAAAAGTTCGTCAAGCGAAGCTGAAGGAGAATTGTCAATAGACTATTAAGTTGTTTTCAAATCATCCAACCATAAGCTTTTCATGTTCTGCTTTTTAAAAATGTTCTGATTTGAGCCATCCATTCATCTCCCTTGGGACATCATGTTCTTTTGTAAAGGCCTGGAAAAGGGACAGGAGCAATGTCCACAGGTAACAGTGTTAGCCCAACCATTAAGGGTAGTCCTCAATAAATGGGGCATTTGTGAATGAGCACCATTGGACACACCAGTGAAAATGGAACACTTGAGAGCATGCTAGTTAAGGGTCCTCAATAAACGGGGCATTTGTGAATGAGCACCATTGGGCACACCAGTCAAAATGTGACACTTGAGAGCATGCTGGTTCTGGGCAATTTTCTTTTCTGTGAGAAAGTGTGTTTAGAAGACATGAAAGGGGATTAGCTGAGGAGAAACGGGAGGCACATACTCAGGGGCCCACCACACTTGGCCTCATCCTGTGCTCTCCTCACTTGTTCAGAGACACGAATCATGATCTGACAGTGGGAACAGTGTTTATACAGTTTTGAAATTCTTTTCAGATAAAATTTTCATTGACTTTATTTGATTTAATTAGGAGACCTATGTAAAATGTACTGATATAGTGACAGTCTGACAGACCACAACATTCATTATTCAGAATACAGTCCAACTGGCCATCTATTAGTGACAATGGTTAACTTGAATGGTTTAACCATTCCAAAGAAGAGGAGGAAGAAGATGAAGAAGGAGAGTGAAGAGGAGGAGGAGGAGGAGGGGGGAAGAGGAAGAGGAAGAAGGAAGAAAGAGAAGAAGAAGAAGAAGAAGAAGAAGAAGAAGAAGAAGAAGAAGAGGTAGAAGAAGAGGTAGAAGAAGAAGAGGTAGAAGAAGAGGTAGATTGAAGAAATATAATAATAATAGTAATAATAATAATAATAATAATAATAATAATAATAATGGAGAATGAAAATCTACTCTACTTAATCCTAAAAATTATGCTTACTCTGAACTGACTTAAATCTGGACTTTTTTTTCCTGTTATTCATTTATAATTTGTAATTGCTAGACCCTGGACCTTAGGAAGGCTCCCTAGCTATCTTTAATATTTCTAAAGAATTCTAGTACATTTTTGGCATTATATTGGCAATTTAAGTTCTTGACTTTTATGATATATATGATAAAATAATGGTCCATTTTATCAATAGAGAACACTTTTAGAGGGCTTGTGATGTGACTTCCCAAGGAGGACCAAAGCTGCACAAGATGAATATACTCAGCCTGTTTGGAGACTGATCCAAGGCAAAAAGAAAAAAAAAAAGAAAGGAAATTTAAAATACTAGATACTAGCCATTAGCCTAGCTTTCAAGTGGAATTAAGTATTTCAACGTAGGGTGAGTATTGCATGTCATAGTATTTACATTAATCATCAGAGAGCTGGCATGGGGAACATATCTTCCAATAATTTCCTTTATTTTGTTAACAATCATTAATACTGATGCACCTATTGCAGGGTGTCTAAAAATCTTTCATCTTTCATTAACTGTAGATTCACATAAAGTTATTGATAAAGTAACACGGAGACGTTGTACACCTGTATGCATGTGCACTCAAAGTATAACATCTTCCAAAACTAGTCTGTTCTCATTTCTCTTAGGATGAATGATTTGTACACCGTAGAACACACTCATTTAATATCCAGAGTTGGGAGGGTCTGAGCAGTTGTATAGTCAGCAGCATATTAGGATAGAGAATGCACCTCCTACCCCAGATATTCTCTTACATTTTGACATCAGGACTCCACCTCCAACCTCTCAGTCCCGTTTAGCTTCAACTGCTGTCAATATCCATTCTTCTGTTACATACAGGCTTTCAAACCTCACTCTACCAACTCCCTCTTTAGATCTTTTTCTAACTACTTGCAGTGATATCTAAATCAACATAGGGAGCTGACATTTTACTTGATCAGGTTACCAACTTGATCAGATCCACCAGCCAGTGTAGATAGAAATCATACAGCATAGTAGAGCCAAGGGGATTTGCAAGTCCAGGGTTATATATTTATATAATTGCTAATGTGGCCGCATTGCATAATATACCTCCCAGGCCTCTTGACTTCTGATCCACTGCCTTTTGACTTACTAGTGAGCCTTGGAGACAGGTTCTCATGTAACCTTGGGTTTCTTATAGGCGGAGGCAGCCTTTGAACTCCTGAGTCTCCTGTCTCGGCCTCTGAGCAACTAGAGCTGTCCATCTTCTCCACAATGCCCAGTCATATCTGGGACTTTGATGTTCAAGTGTTGGCTGAATCTACTCTTTAGAAAGGTGTGACTAGGTGAACCTTGCTGCAATCGGAATTCAGTCTCTGTTCCCTTGACTAGCTGCAGTTCAGCCAAGAGTGATGCAATGTCCAGGAAGTACGCCAGGGCTGGTACTCCGCTGGCTGCTTAGCTATTCCTTCATCACTGTGTGACATCATTACCTGCAAGGAGAGCCAAGCCCTCACCGGGTAATTTATTAGTGACCATGAATGATTCTCTCATTTTTTTTTTGGCTCTAATGTCTGACCCTTTTATAACATTAATCCTGGGTCTTATGAATTAACTAAGATCAAACACTCAGTGTGCATTTTCGTTAGTATTACAAATAGCAGAGCCAGCATGAAACATTTTATTTAATAAGCTTTCCTACCATTCAATAAGCCAGAAGATGCCAACATCACACTTCACAATGCTCATTATGTTAAATGGATATTTCCTGTTATTTTATGGAATAAATTCCTTTACAGCACTGAAATCCAAAAGTGTGAGTCACCATGACCAGCCTGCACCTCACTGATGCTATCTCATCCATCATTCTTCCAACACTGCTTCCGGCTCTCAGCAAACAGTAAGATGCTACTCCAAGTGGATCCCATTTGACATTCTAAGTTTTAGTAATACCAGCAAGTTAATCCATTTTCACTAGCATTCGGACAATACATTTAATGAATCCCAGTATGAGAAATTTAATTTTCTCTCTGACACATGGTTCTACCTTAATAAAACACAATTTATTTTCTTGCAGTTGGTATATACATAAAATATAGTTAAATGAAAAGAGGTTATGGCCGTATGGACAAATGTATGTCTGTGGAAGGCACAGATACAATAAAAAAAAAATGAGAGTAATAAAATATAGTGTTTGAAAGAGTAAGAGTGAAGAATTTTCTCAAGTTGAGCATATCACGGCTTTTCTGAACAGATTAGACACATGGATCAAACATAATGGGTCTGACAACTGCCAAAGACAAAGAGCAGATCCTACAAGTACCAAAGAGAATGAAACACACAACAAGACACTGGGTCAGAAGAGTCAGGTGAAATTATGTTTGGCAGTAAGCACAGATGAACCCAGGGCCTAGATTAGAGCTTGCAAGTGTAGGTTGAAAGCAGCCAACAAACCCACATTTGCAACTCTAGACAGACTTGTGTAAAGATTATCCCCAATAGATGGGATATTGAAGTCTTAAAACTGTATTACACATCGTTACGTAGAGGCCACTTTCACGCAAGTATATGGTGAGCATGCACCCCAGTCCACCACATACCCATTCCTGTCTCCCTGCTTCTGAACAAGCTTGCTTTCTGTTTCTGAAATACAGACCATGACAAGCAACTTGGAGAAGAGAGGGGTTTCTTTGCTATATACCTCCCATGTCATGGTTTATCAGTGAGGAAAGAAAGCCAGGGCTAGAATCCAAGGCAGAACCTGAAGCAAAGACTAGGGAGGAAGGATGCTTACAGACTTCTCCATGGCTTGTTCCAATTGCTCATTTTATACAACCCAGGAACACCTTTCTAGGCAGGCAGCACCACCTACAGTGAACGGGGCCCTCTCACATCAAACACTAATCAAGGAAATACACAAACTTGCCTGCAGGCCAATCTTACAGACACATTTTCTTGGTTGAGATTTTCTCTTCCCAGATGACCTTAGCTGTGTCAAGTTGACAAAAACAAACAAAAAAGAAATAACTGCCATGCCTTTCCATTAGCTCATCTGTCCATTTATTTCTTGACTCTTTCATTTCATTTGTTTAGTATGTATGTGTGTGCGTGTATATGTGTGTATGTATGTGTGTGATGTCATGAATAAGTCTAGAGCCCATACATGACATAAAACAAAATTGATCTGACTGACACTAGTTTAGTTCACATATATGATTATGTTCAGTTGTATTCATTTACCCACCAACAGTGTAACTTTACACTTCTTCATGGCTGTACATTTTGTTGTATATATAAATATACACCATGTTTCCCTTATGAATATCTCTGTTGCAGGATTCCAAAGCTAACCCCATAACTCAGCTCTTGTATATAGTGCTGCACTAAACACTAGTATGTGAGTGTCTCTGTGATAGGTTGACTTGAAGTCATTTGAGTGAACACCCAGGCATGCTATACCTGGGTTATTGACCTTAGTATGAGACACAAATTCCCAAATTAATAGAAGAGTAGGAAAAATTTCAAGATATGGGCACAGGCAAACACTTTCTAAATAGGACAGAAGTCGTTCAGGAATGGACCAAAGCAATTTCATGAAATTAAAAAGCTTCTGCACCCCAACCAGCAGGAATTTACCCCAGGCATGCAAGGATGGGATACTGCAAAACTCAATTATCAGTCTCCATAATGCACCACATAAACACACTAATGATGTCTAATGTGACATTATAGATAATTTTCAGCTGTAACAGAACATTTGAATCTGGGTAATACATAAAGTCAAGAGCTGAGCTTAGCCTCATGGTCTGGAATTTCAGGAACAGGACACTGGCAATTTTTGAACTTACATAAGGATCTCATGTAAGTTCAACTCTTGTTATGAAGTAGTTGCCTATTGAAAAGAAGGGAGACAACACATGGGACCAGGTACTTGGCCATACTCTCATTTTTCTGAAAACTAATTCATTGTTATGATAAAGACATGACATCCTCTTGGTGATCCATTTCTAAGACTTTCTGTAGTTCTAACCAAATTTCTGCTTAGGTTTTGGCAGCCAGACCCCATCTAATCCATAGTGCATATGAACAGTAGAATGAAAACATGATAAAACCTGACACCAACTAAAAAAATCAATAGCAAGTGTGATACAGTGTTGAGAGGCTAGGATCTCTCCTGCTGAGAGCAAAAGCACAGTATGGACTAGCTCCACTAACTAGTTCTTAGATCACAAACAAAGTACTAAAAGTAGGGTGTTAGCATGGCCCTTCTGCAGGAATGACATAATTCTCCAAAGCATTCAACATGTAAGCAACAACAACATTTCTATTAACTAAAAAGGGATAAGGGCTTTGAGTGCTGACTGGGAAATTAAGAACATTTGCTGCTCTTACAGAGGACCTGGGTTCGATTCCCAGCTCCCACATGACAGCTTATAATAGCTGTAACTCCAGCTGCAAGGTTTCCGGCACCCTCTCCTGGTCTCCACAGGCACTGCGTGCACACAGTACACATAAACAAAAGCAGGCAAAACGGGCTTAAACATAAAATTAAGATAAACTACTTTTAAGAAAAGATGTACAGCTTCGGAGAGAAGAAATGAACCTGCCCTTGTAGACTGTTGACAGGACTATAAACAATTCAGAAAAATCTCTAAAAGTGATCAAAACAATGCTGAGAATTATTGATTCATAGCATGCATGGCAGGACACAGGGATGAGAAAAGCTAGGTCTAGTACATTAACTATATTCCAGCTAAGGCGTTTGCATGAGAAGCAGCATCCTGTGTATTAACACTTGGTGGAAAGAAGTATTTATGTACGAATCTGACCTAAAAGCTCAAGATCTTTGTGATGAAACTACGTACTTCTGGTGACACACATCAAAGACTGAATAAGAGATACTTCTGGTTCGTAGATAAACTTAATATCATGAGGATGTCAGTTTTACTCTATATGAAATTTCACTTAGAATACCAACGAATGTCACAAGTTAATATTCTAAAGTTTTCATGGAGAGGCCAAAGATGCAGAATAACTGATATAACATCAAAGAAGGAAGTTTGGGCTATAATTCTCATTACTACAAAGCTATAGCAAGACAATGTGGCATCAGCTGCAAAATACAGAAACAGATCAATGGAATATAGTCCAGACCACAGAGGTAGATCCATAACACTGTCCTACTTATCTTTGACATATAAGCAAAGGTGATAAAGTAGAGGTCACGGAAAGTTGTCAACAAATGACATGAGAATAAATGGATATCCTTATTCTAAAATTAAATAAATAAATATAGCATCATTTTTATACTCTGCAAACATTGAATCAAGTGAATCATGGCCATCAATGTTAAATGTAAAATTAAACTCAGAAGGTTACCCGGAAGAAAAATCTCTATGACTTTTAAGTACGACAACGACTCTTTAAATAGACATAAAACCAACAATGAAGAAAGAAGACACAAGAAACTGACCTGTATTCATGTCAAACCTTCTCATCCACAAAGGGGGATGAGAATGGGTCACAGACAGGAAGAATATGCTTGCAGAAGAGAAGTCCAGTAAATGAACTCCCCAGGATTCCCAGGATCTATTTTTCAAAAGCCACAACCTGGGAGAAAACTGGGCAAAACTCCTGAGCTTGAGACCTGTCATGGGCCTTGACTGTGGTGGAGCCTTCCTCTGATCTTGCAGCTTGAGTGTCCAGTGTTGCCTTGAGAAGAAGCAGGCCAGTGTCTACGAGGCTGAAACACAACTGAACGTCGCAAATGAGATGCTGGAGGCTTCAGAAAGAAAGAGGAGGAAACTATCTGCCTCAGCGGACAACGGCATGATTTGTAAATATGTTTATTTTCATAGTTGAAGCAAAAATGTTAAAATCATTGCTAGAAAAATAGAAGGAAATTTTAAAAACCCACTCACCAAGTCCTCGTGAATTCTTCCCAAAACCCTGCCAGAATTTTTCTTGGTGGGCTCAATAGAATGGGGAAATGTAGGAAGTGAATATATGGTGCCAACAATTAATAGCTTTAAAAAAAAACCACTGAAATCAAAGTATAGACAACAAAGTCATCCCACCCCTCTCTTTTATCTTATCATACAACATTAAAAGTTATTACTATTGTCTATAAGTTAGGTGACCACAGTAGATGTCAGCAAGCCTTTCCATTATGAGTGTTTTTAAACAAGTTTTAAAATGAAAGTTTAGGTAGTCATTTCTCAAAATTTCCATTTCTGTAACATTGCTTTAAAGAAGTTTACATCCTTAATAATCATTCTTTAGAACCCAAAAGTCCAATTAATCCTTCTCCTATACCCATGCATGTGAAAACTTACCAGTGTTCCTCCACCAACCACAGAAAGTGATTCTCCCCAACAGCCATACATGCCTCTAACTCCTCAACTATGGACAGAAC
>NW_022196891.1:85490027-85491206 GCF_008632895.1 Mastomys coucha
TCAAGCTGGAGTTCTTAACCATCCTGATTTTGCCATGGGCAGGGAAACACAGCTACAGCAAGTTTATGTGTGCAGCAGCCATATTCCAAAGCCCACCTTCCATAGTCCCCTGTCTAGACTCCCAGTTATTGCATTTTATATGGAGTTATAAAAGAAAAAAGATAGTGAAGGCCAGAGGTTGCGAGGGGAGTGCATTGGAGGATGGGAGTTGGTGTGAGGGAGTAGGAGGTAGATATGACCAAGCTAGTGTTTGCATGTATGAAACTTTCAAAAAACAGAAAGGAAAAAAGCATCAAAATCATGTTTACTAGGCTTTGATTTAGGGTTCTCACCCTACATGTCCTTAAAATCCAAAACAAACACAAACAAACAAAAACAAACAAAAATATATCACACTCTGCCATTTATTTGCATGTCATTTTAAAAGGAACATTTTAATTTTCTTTGGTATTAGATGCAAACAATACAAATACTCTGTATCTTTCTAGTACACACACACACACACATGCACACACACTCATACACACACACATGCACACATGCGTGCACACACACACATACACATACACACACATACACACATGTACATACACACATGCACATGCACACACGCATGCACACACACACATACACACACATATACACACATGCACACACACATACACACACACGCGCACACACACACATACACACGCACACACACATAAACACATACACACATGTACACACACATGCACACGCACACACGCATGCACATATACACACACACACATACACACACATACACACATGCACACACACATGCACACACGCGTGCACACACCCACGCACACACACATACACACATATACACAATGCACACACATGCGTGCACACACACATACACGCACACACACATACACACGCACATGCACACACGCACGCACACACACACATATACACACATTTTATTTCTCATAAAAATTAAAAATAAAATACGCACACTTCAATTGATTTTAATACATATTTAAAATAATTCTTTGAGAAATTTTTACAATGCGTTTTGAGGATCTTCACCTCCCACTGCTTTCAGACTCCTTCCAGATCCACCTATACCAACTTCAATCCTCTCTCTCTCACTCACACACACACACACACACTCACACACACACACATGCACACACACACATGCACACACAC
>NW_022196891.1:85491882-85497852 GCF_008632895.1 Mastomys coucha
ACCAAGTTCAAGTCCTCTCTCTCTCACTCTCTCTCTCTCTCTCACACACACACACACACACACACACATGCACATACCCACATGCACACACACACATGCACATGCACACACACACGCACACGCGCACTTGCACATGCACACACACACATGCACACACACATGCACACACACATGCACATGCACACACACACACACACGTGCACACACACACGCACACACATGCACACACATAACCCACCAAATCCCATTTGCATGGAGTATATCCTACCATACATGGAGACAGGCCCCAGGGTATGATCCACTGACCTAGAGTCTCACTTAAAGAAAACTGAATGCCCTTCCACCAATTATCAAAATCATTTTAATATATTACAATAAATATACACCATGGGAACAAAATTACTTCTAAAGTATAAGAGCCACTTGTCCCTGCCACCCACAGAGAATTCCAGCCAGCAATGTGTACAGCTACTTTCAGCTCTGATAACAGTGGGACTGTGTGTAAATATGTAGTATTTTCTCTGTCTCACTAAAGTTGGCTGCATACATAAACGAACTGCCTTTACCTAGAAAATAAGACCATATTAAATATCTTACTTGAACTTGATTTTAAAATCTAAACTGTATTATGAATACCTGTGTGCATTTGTAAGTATATCTATTATGTTTAAGCATTATGTATACCTACTTTTGGGCACTGAAAACACTTCATTCATTCAGTGTAATAAACACTTCTCAAGAGATCAGGTCTTTCCTTTAAAATCTGAAGCAATTCCACAGAGAAGATTCTATGTGCAGAAACTGGCTCCTGTGTTAGCCTGACGGGAAAGGAATAACCATCCTAGAGGTAGATTTGCACTAATTAATTACCTTGATGAATCTCTACAACGCTAGTATTTATAGTGTTAAAATGCCCAAACTGATAAATGTGTTTATCATTACCAAGAAGCATAATGTTACCCATCTTTGCCTATGTCTTAAGGCGGTACGCCAAAGGAAGCCTGGCTGTCTCAATAGCAACTAGTGACCAGAATCAAAATCATCCCACGAGCCTGTAGCAAAATTCGTCTTTAATTAAAAACATCAAGAAGCAAGGGTTGTGGTTTTGGGAGCATTGGTAGAGCAGTTAATTCAGTCTTACGACAAAGCCTTGTGATTGTGGCTTGTAGGTTGAAAATAAGGACAAACTATCAAATGAGGAAAAAAAAGCATTTAGATCAAAAGGAAAAGAAATAAAACGCTGTTGTTTCTGTGGACATCAGAGGACTTCTTTTGCTGGATCTGCCCCTCTCTCTAACTCCAGCCTGCGGTTACACTGTGGAACACAAACTGTGTCTGTGACCAGCGCGACAGAGCCCCACTCCCACATCCTTACTCTTCCCCACCCACTTTTATGAAGAAAGTATCATTTGAAACATCACCCTGGGGTGAGAAAATTCTTTCAATAAGATTTTTTTGAAGTAAATCAAAACAGCAACAAAAACAAATTTTAATAGAAAACAAGCTGAGGTTCTTCCTTTCAGTCGAGTTTTAAAAGAATAGACATAAGGACAGATGCGTGGTGGATGGTGTTGGGCAAGGCAACTCTAGATGTTCATTTCTTTCCTTCAAATCCCAAGAACAAGGAGTTGAGCTTCCCCTGTTCTTTCATTTATCCAAGTGGAGTGTATTTCCTCTGAACCTGCAGCCACTAGAGACAGTTGCATCCCAGTGACATCTGAGGCCACCTGGAAGTAGAACTCTGTAATGTAATGTTTCTGCTGCTTATAGACACACATGATAAAGCATCCCAGAAGTAATGTTCCTTCATATTTTACTTTTTTTGGTTTATTGAACAGACCACAGTCTGAATAAAACATGGTCCCTGAAGGTCACAGAATCCCCAAGTTTTAACGACAGTATTTCATGTAGCATTATGTTATACATTCTGTTGCAGTCATCCAGACTTGAGGTCACATCCTCTGGTTATCCCCCAAAAATAATGACTTCTCTTCTCTTTTGAGATGAAGAAACTGGAATTTGCAGGGGTAAAGTGGATAAGGACTGACTCAATTCAATAGCATTGATGGTGTCTTAAAGGCTTAGATTTTCACAACCTACTTTAGGAAGGGTTCTTAAATTCTTTATCCTCCCTTCTAGCCTACCACCCACAAGAGGTAGTGGAAAGGAAAGGTTAAGAGGGAAAAGGGGGATGTGGACTTGTTTAGAAGTAGTTCTTCTGGTCTATTCCAATTTCATTGTCAGGATATTGACAGTTAAGTTCACACAAATCAGCCACGGTAGCTCGATCTACTTCCAAACACCATTCACAAATCAGCAAGAGTGGCTTGATCCAGAAGAAACTGTGAGACTCTGCCAGTAGGCCTGGATCCACACAGAATCCACAAGAAGCCAACGGAACACCTCCAGAAGTTTTTTTCTTGCCTTTCTCTCTATGAAGTCATGACAAACTGTGGTCAGCGGAGAAGGCAAGGTCAACCAGTACCATAGCATTGTTAGCAAAGACCAGCATCGGCAAAGCCCAATGTCAGGAAAGCTATGAAGACCAGCAGAGAGCGGCAAGGAGCACTCTCTGTTGGGTGATACGTTTATCTTTTCCAAACACCACACGTCCTCTCAAGCGTATCCTCTAGCAACACATCACACGCCCCTTGTCTAGGCAGCTTCCAGAAAAGCACTATATGTTTGTTCTCAGCAAAACATCCTCTCACATGTCTACTTCAGCAAAACATCCACTCATAAGACAGTTTCCATAAAAACATCACAGGCCACAGCCACGTCTCCAAAGAAACCAGGAATTTCCACTTCAGTGTCCCCTAACCAGTTTAATCTTTGGTTGCTGATGCTATCATAATGTAGAACATTAGTAGGCCATGTTCTCTGAGGGTCAGTTATGTGCCAGGTCCTGTAACAAATCCTCATATCTTAACTACAACATTACAAAACATGAGTTCCTTTTTCCATGAAATAAAAATCCCAAACAGGCTTGAAGAGGTGCAGGTTATCATAAAATATTATAATGTTACCAAGTCAGGAATCCAATGTGAATGCTTTGGGATCCAGGTCCTACAATACAGCCAAATAGCCCGTTTGCTTGTAACCATTTTTTATTAATGCACAGTGACCATATATACCTATGCAAGGCAGCATGGTAGTTTACACATGGGCACAGTGTGTAATGATTACACAGAGATTCTTGTCATGTGCTTGTTCTTGAGTGCCTGTGATTTCTAGATCCTTTCAACTGGCTGCTTCAAGTTTACAATTAGTCGGTGCCAAATACAGTTGTCATCGGTGCTCAGAACATCAGAATCCATTCCTCCTACAAACTGCCTTATCCTAAACTCATTGCCTCTCCACCCTCAGCTCTCCTCCTGGGCTGCCACAGCCTCAGCGACCTCTCTTCTGCCTCTGCTGTTACTCTTCTGCTTCCAAGTGACAGTGAGAATACTTCCTTTAATTGTGCTGACTTATCTAATGGGAGTTCAACCCATGTAGCTGCAAATGACACAATTCCACTCTTTTTGTAGTTGAATACTATCCCACTGTGTGTATAAACCATGGTCTATTTATCTATTTTTCTACTGATGGGAGGAAATTTTACATGCCTATCTTAGAGTGTGTGTACATCGAGAACACACACTTTATATTGCACTCACATTTTTTTCTTGAATGACTCATGAATTACCTATGAAATACACTTTCTGATGTCTGTCCCATAACTCTCTATCTTTCTTCTCCTCCTCTTCTTCCTTTGTCCCTATCTTGTTTTCCTTCTTTCCTTCCTTTCTTCCTTCTTTCCTTCCTCCCTTCTTTCTTTTCTTTCTTTTTTTTTTTTTTCTTGTCAGTGTGCCATGGTACCTGCCTATAATTTCAGTACTTGGGTAACCGAGACAGCAGAATAACTATAAGTTCAGAGCCACCTTGGACTTCATAATGAATTCATTGCTAATCTGTGATGTATGCAAGACCCTTGTCTCTAAAAAGAAAATCAGCTAGCCGAAACACTGTAACAAACAGTAGTTAGTGTATCTCCTGTTTGTTAAAGGCTGTAAGTGCCTTTTTGAGCATGAGCTCATCATGAACACGGTGTGTAAACATTGCCTGGTACCAAGCATTGGTGTGCCCTAAATGCTCCAAAGAAAAGATCTCTTTGGACATTGGTGTCAGAGAAGTGAATTTCAGCTATCATCTTAGAAACTACCTCCTTGTTCTTACTATGAGACAGTGTGCAAATGATAATGGGTATCTAGCGTCTCCTGGGAGAGGGTTCTAAGGGAACCAAGATTTTGGTACAGAAGAATAGGAATATGATACCCAGGTCACTAGAGGACAGAAGGACAAAGGTATGGTATGGGTATCTCTAGAAGACAATGGGAGAAGAGCAGAGGGCAGCTGCTCCAGCCATGATGTAAAAGTAGTTACAGGTAAAAGGAACTTCATTACCACGAGAATATTGGAGAGACTTGAAAGCTGACTGGGTATGCTTCTTAAAAAACAAAAACAAAAACAAACCAAGCGATCAGCTCCTCTGGTTTTGAACATTGTGACCCGATGTTCATGTAGAATACATATTTTCTTCTCTATTTGCTTTTCCCCTTAGTTAAGTAGGAAGGAAAAACTCACAGTCTTTGGTTTGGTGTCCCAGGGAAGGGGATGCTTGGAGTGGGGAGGGAGTGAAGTGGGGGATGGAGGAACATCTTCTCAGAAGCAAAGGGGAGGAGTGGTCGGAGGGGGACCAGGAGGGGGCAACATTTGCAATGTAAATAAATACAATAAGTAATTTAAAAATAACCTGAAATAAAATTATTAAAATAAAAAATTAAAATGTATACTATGAAATAGCAAAACAAGAGAAAAGAAAGTTCTTTTATATATTTTTCTCTTTTTAAAAATAGAGAGGGAGACATTTCTGAACTATGTACAACTCAGGGAGAAAGTGTCTTTTGTTACTATTTTGATTCATTGGTCCTGAATCATCAGCGATACTTTTTACTTCCTTGACATAAAGAACTGATGCATCTTCAGTCCTTGAATTGTCATTTAAATTATGCAAACAGGATCAGTGACCAATCACCTTTCCTTTCTCAGGTAGAGGAGTAAGTGTTGTGTCACCTCCACGCTGGTAGCCAGCCTGTACAAACATGTATGTTCAAGAAATAGATTAGTATGGTGACCTAGCACAGCACCTTACTGCCCTGCCTCACTCTGCCCCATCCCACCGGCCCTGCCCCATCCCACCGGGGCCCCGCACCATCCTGCACAGCACAGCACAGCACAGCACAGCACAGCACAGCACAGCACAGCACAGCACAGCACAGCACAGCAAAGGATTATGTCAGCAAACCAAGGCATGAGATGAGATGAAGGCAATGTTGATGAGATGATTCCCCTCCTTCTATTCCAGTTATTCTTAGGTTTGGTCTTTTCATGGTGTACCAGATTTCCTGTATGTTTGGTGTCATGAATGTTTTAGATTTAACACTTTTGGACTGATGTGTCAGTTCCTTCTTTTCTACCTTACATGGCTGAGATTCTCTCTTCCGTCTCTTGTATTCTGTTGCTGATGCTTGTGTCTGTAGTTCCAATTTACCTACCTAGATTTTTCTGCCTCCAGAATCCCCTCAGTTTGTGTTTTCTTCATTGCTTCTATTTCTATTTTCATGTCTCGAACTACTTTATTAATTTCCGTCACATGTTTGATTGTATCACCCTGTATTTTGTAAGGGATTAATTCATTTCCTCTTTAATGGCTTCTGTCATCTTCGTAAGATTGACATTAAAGTCGTCGTCTTGGGTGTCAGCTGTTTTGGAGTATCTGGAGCTTACTGTACTAGGATAACAGGGCTCTGGAGGTGTCGTATTGCCCTGGGCGCTGGTGACTGTATTCTCACACTGGCTTCTAGGCCTCCGGATTTGGGTCATTACACTTTTAGGTATGACTTCTGGGCTTATCTTTGTTAGAGGTGT
>NW_022196891.1:85497862-85556262 GCF_008632895.1 Mastomys coucha
ATTTTTCTCTTTTCTCTTTGCTCTTCTGGCCTAAATGGCCTGAGATTCTGGTGACCAGTTAGTCTTCAAGTCCATTAGGGTGTCTCCACTGGGGGTTTGCAGCCTATGTGACCTCTGGGGGTTTGAGTGTCACATTGTCTCTGGGTTTCTGGGTGCTTGCTTGGTTTCTGGAATTCGTAGTACCGCCTGGCCTACAAGTAAAGAGGAAGTCTTCTGAAAAAGTTGTGAGCTGGGATATGGAGCGCAGGGGAGAGGGCGCACTTGGAGCCCAGGGGAGAAGGCGCACTTGGAGCCCAGGGGAGAGGGCACGCATGGAGCACAGGGGAGAGGGCGCGCTTGGAGCACAGGGGAGAGGGCGCGCTTGGAGCACAGGGGAGAGGGTGCGCTTGGAGCACAGGGGAGAGGGCGCGCTTGGAGCCCAGGGGAGAGGGCGCGCTTGGAGCCCAGGGGAGAGGGCGCGCTTGGAGCACAGGGGAGAAGGCGCGCTTGGAGCGCAGGGGAGAGGGCACGCATGGAGCCCAGGGGAGAGGGCGCGCTTGGAGCACAGGGGAGAGGGCGCGCTTGGAGCCCAGGGGAGAGGACACGCATGGAGCACAGGGGAGAGGGCGCGCTTGGAGCACAGGGGAGAGGACACGCATGGAGCACAGGGGAGAGGGCGCGCTTGGAGCACAGGGGAGAGGGCGCGCTTGAGGGATGTTGGGGAAGGCTTTGTGGAGTGTTAGCAGGTGGTGGACAGTGTCTTAACTGGGGTTTCTTGAATGTCTTTTGGTAAAGCAGCTGGAGGTGTAGATTGGAATGAGAAGCCCAGGGCATGGGGTCAAAGAGATTCTTCACAACTAGTGAGATCAGTTCATTTCCCAATTCATTGTAAAGTCTGAAAGGTCAGAGGGATAATTTAATGTTCATTTTACTTTTTGTTTGTGATCTCTTCTACTGCTCTAGAGTTAAGCGTAGAGAGATTTTAATATTTCAACATCATTTTAAAGGTTGTAGAAAAGTCCTAATTCATGCCCCTTTATTTCTGATTTCTAAGGGAGTTTTAAAGACAAAATAGTCAGAGGTTCTTCCTTCACGAGTTTTAAATTTCTACTACTTGACAGTGGCCGGTATACAAGAAAACCATCGCGGCTTCCCATTTCTTCTGACATTTTGTCATTCCAGTGTGACCGATGCTCCCCTCTTTATAATGACAAGCCTTTCCGCAGTAGTGACAATGTTCAAGCGTTCAACTGTAAGCCTTGCCAATGCCACGGCCACACCAGCAGCTGCCACTATGATGCTTCTGTGGACCCATTTCCCCTGGAGCACCACAGAGGCGGTGGAGGCGTCTGTGATGACTGTCAGCATCACACCACAGGTAATCCCAAGTCGTGAGAGGCTGGCTCAGCCGGTGGGGCCGTGGGAGGCTGGCTCAGCCGATGGGGCCGTGGGAGGCTGGCTCAGCCGGTGGGGCCGTGGGAGGCTGGCTCAGCCGGTGGGGCCGTGGGAGGCTGGCTCAGCCGGTGGGGCCGTGGGAGGCTGGCTCAGCCGGTGGGGCCGTGGGCGTCTATCTCTAGATGCTGGATATTTTAAACTATGATGCGGTTATCTTAGTTAGGAATGAGCTTTCGTGCTGTTAAGTTGGGGAACAAAGCTGCTTCATCAAACCTCCGCTATTCAGAAATAGTTCTTCATTGTACGTTTGCAGGAAGACGTTTCTACAAAAGGGTTCACATCATTGACTGAATGATGTAATTCATACAGCTAAGCCTGGCTCAGCTTGATACATCCATACAGAAACTTACTTGTACCAACTTACATTCCCATCTTCTTTATATATGGTTTCACACATGGGTGTGTTACCTTCACTCAGACAAAACTAATCATCTTTTGAAGACATTACAAATGCGTAGACCAACACAAGGGTTCGTAGGATAAGGGGCTCAATGGAGAGCCCGGCAATCTGAGATGGCCCTCAGAACCTACATGGTGGAAATGAAAGACCGACCCCTGCAAGCTGTCCTCTGACCTCGTCAGGCACTTATGGTGCACATATGCCCAGCACACACACAGTACGCGCACACACACACACACACACACACACACACACACACACAATGTAAAAAGAGGTTATAAATACAGAAGGTGATAAATATTCTCTGTAGCTTCAATGATAACAAGTAATTTCTAGTCGTCATTAAAGTCACTATTTTCTGAAGAGCAGTATGAGCAGTAAAGCAGAAACAGGCAGTATTCGTGTCTGAAATAAAATTCAGCTTTAATAGACCCAAACGTGTTACCCGAGGGCATGAGTCAATGAATGAGATAAGTCCTGACCATATAGAATAGCCTAAGACCCTGGCCAGGGACCTAAGCCATGAAGGTGAATATCCCTGGGCTTCTCATGCAAGAGCAGGTTCTGTAGGAGAGAGACATACGGAGGCACCATCAGCAATGTGAACGTCAACATTCTAGAAACATTAAGAATGTATTCAACTTTTAGTTCACCAGAAGCTAATATCACTCAGACTGAGAATTTTAGGTGAGTATATAGTTTTCTGACATTGAGTTCATTTCCAGGAATGTCAGAACAGGGTGTATGGTTTTTAACAGGGACATTGTGAACGTGAAGGTTTATTTCAGACTCTTTCTGTGGCTTTGGCACTATCCACACTGGTTCTGGAAATTACTCAGAGCATAGAAACCTACTCATTTAATTTTATTATTTTATTCATATTTAGTATTTTATATATCTTACACTATTTATATTTTATATATTTATTATTTTATTCATATTATTTTATATTTTATTATTTTGCTCATATTATTTTGTTCATATTATTTTATATTTTGTGTATTTTATTTATTTATTATTTTATTCATGAAAATGGCCAGAGGAAAGGGCTACTTCATAAACTGAAAGCCATAGGAAGGAACTACATTGCGCACTGAATATATCAGGATCTTCTAATATTTAATGCAAGACTTATCTGGCATGTATAAATATAGCAAATTTCTTTATTCTGATACCTGAAGTAAAATAAAAATAAGTGACAGGTGCACTAAAAAGTCAGTTTAACTTACAGCAACCATTATGTTAAGAGTATTCCACAGTCTTCATGATTGATTTACTTCTGAAAAATATATTTCTGTACTTTTTTTGTATCTATGTGATCATGTGTATGTATGTTGATCATATATATGTGTGGAGGCTGAAGTCACATCAAGTGTCTTTATCAGTCACCCTCCACCCTCTCTTTCTCTGTCTCTCTCTCTGTCTCTCTCTCCTTGTCTCTGTCTCTGTCTCTCTCTGTCTCCCTGTCTCTGTCTCTCTCTGTCTCCCTGTCTCTGTCTCTCTCTGTCTCTCTGTCTCTCTGTCTGTCTGTCTGTCTGTCTGTCTGTCTGTCTGTCTCTCTCTCTCTCTCTGGAACTCGTTTACTTGGCCGAGCTGGCTGGTAGATGAGCCCCAGGGACCCATCTGTCACTGGGTGATTGGTCTGTGCTGCCTGTGGATCTGGCTATTTTTGTGTGTGCTGGGTATCAGATTCAAGTCCTCCTGTAGGCACAGCAAGTGTCTTACTAGTTGTGTGAGCACCTCGGCTCTCAACTGACCTTTGTGACACAGCGTTCCTCCATCCTTCTTCTTCTGTAGATGTCATCGGCGTTATATGTAGCAATTCTTCATATTTTGCTTTAGCGATAAGTGCCTGGCCACGGAAAAGCCATTTTAAGTTTAGAAGAGTTCCTTTAGCATGTACGTTCCCCGACAAAGCCAAACTTCCCAGAAGTGTGCTGGTGCACAGCAGATGGGTGTTTAATGAAGTAAAGCACCATTTCATAGGCTCTGGATCACTAAATTGGCAGGTAGAGTTGAAAGGTGCATTAAAATGGACGTCCCCAAAATTACAGAATTTCCTCCAAGGAATACCGTCTTCAGTCTTGAATTATGCGGCCGATTGTAATGAATCATGAGTCCTAATGCTCACCCTGTCCCGACGCAGGGAGACACTGTGAGGCGTGCCAGGATTACTACTACCGACCCGTTGGTGCAGATCCTGCTGCCCCGGACATCTGCAAGCCCTGTGACTGTAACAGGGCCGGGACTAGGAACGGCAGCCTCCTCTGTGACCAGGTGAGTTACTTCATTATTTCAAGGGAGGTAAGGAATGGCTCTCCTGCTGGGGATCAGTCTGGGACACTCTCCCTGGATCTCCAGACTGTGGTTTCCAGGAAATTTTGAGTTGGCCTTTACGAGACATCTAAGGTAGATAGAACCTTGAGCAGTGTCTATCATGAATGTTGACTGACTGCTGTGTGGAGAGAAAATGCTAAAACGAAAGACTCATTTTAATCTTCATTTTGTAAATGTCAAAAAGAATTGGAGAGTACAATTCTAATCAAACTGCAAAGCAGTGAAGTATTTAAAAAAAATAGAAATAAGACACTTTAATCCCAAAGCCAAGAGAGGCTAGTCCTGTAAAATCTGGTTGCCTGAAGATGCAAACGGAAGTCATACTTCCCTGCTTCTAAATTCCCACCTGCCTAATAGTTTGAAAATGAAATACACGTTTATATTCTTAAAACATGCTTATCATCTATATGACAGATTTTAATGTTTGTCTAACATGGATGTGAATCTTCACTAAGCTGGTTTGATAAATCCTTCTTTAAGCCAGTAACTCCATGTTTAAGTCTGTGGTCATTATCTCTAATTTGGTTTTGTCACCCTCATATCCAAAATGATTTCAGGTAAAGAAAACTTATCTCATAAAGCCAACTCAATGACCATATTAATTTTAATGACTACGTATAACTTTGAATAGTTGAGAACACAGTGGTTAGCATAATAAACCTAGCTGTAGAACATTTCATTAAATTCCATCGTAAACATAATAAATTCAAGACAAGATATATGTGTCATATAGCTTTCAGCAAACCCTGAACAGAGACTTTCAAAACAAGTTAATTTGGCGATTTCTTGAAGTAAAGAAATTGGAAGGCAAACTTGCCAGTTTGGGTCCAGCCAGTCATGGCTGCATAGCAAACATGGTGAGACTTGTTTCAAGTCAGTTTCTAAAACAGAAATGATAGAGTAAAGGACATGGAAGGTTGTCAAAGTGTGACAATGACAGGAGGCCATGTTGGTTGAAACGCTCAAAACTGAAAGACTAACAGAGTCTTTCCCCTAGGTTATTTGATGCTATTGAGAACTTTGTTATCTGATGCAGGAGGCTGAACCGGAAATCCTGGCAGGCGAGACAAGGCTCTCCCACTGAGCCACATCCCAGCCTTCAGTGTACACTTTTCACACATTTCTTAGTGAAACCAGATGTCCTCTTCACACTGCTCATTCTACACTCTTCATGTCTTTGTGTTTGAAGTCCGAGCTGCCTTATCCATGTTGTCAACTGGACATTCCTAGGTAGAAGGAATCTTGATGGAATATAGCTTCAGACTGGCCTGTGATCGTGTCCGTGGGTATATTCTTGATTTCTAATTGATAGAGGAGGACCCAGCCCACAGTGAGCAGTACCACGCTAGACAGGTGGGCCTAGGCTTTATAACAAGGGCAGCTGAATGTGAGCCTGGAAGTGAGCTGGTAGCAGTGATCCTCCATGGTCTCTGCTTCAGCTCCTGCCTCCAGGTTCCTGCCTGGAGTTTTCACCCTAAACTCGCTCTGTGGAGGCGTTAAGCCAATCGAAGCCTCTTCTGGTTGTATGTGATCAGGGTGGTTTTTACAACAATAGAAACCAAACTAGAACATACACATATACCACACATACTTACACATACAGATTCAGACAGACATACACATGCAGACACAATCACACATACATACACAGACACCAAACAACACATATACATACTCAGTCACATACAGACAGTTATACATACATTCACACACATTCATATACACTACACACACATATATATATATCATAAATATATCAAACAACATGCATATACACACATATTTACACATATACACGCATTCACACATACTACATACAACATACAAACACAAACTCACAAAGACACTAACATACACACTCACATACACACATACATACACACATCAAGCACCACACACATATATACAAACACCAAACACAAATACACATATTTATACACACACATTCACATATACCATATATTATACAATCATAAATTCATACACTCACACACACACTCACATACATACACACACATATATGTATATACATATATACATATACACACCAAATACAACATATATGCATTCATACATACATACAGATAGATGCTCACACACACTCACACACACATACACTCATGCCACACACCATACATACACACTCACACCAACAGTCACTCATATAGACACACACATATGGTCACATAGACACATACATCATACATACAGTCACACAGACACATTCACACACATACTTTCACACACACTCACACAGACACACTTGCACACATACATACACACAGAAGATATGGTTTCTACCTTCTTACAGTGTCTACATCTGTAGATTTCACCTAAACAACCATTGTTTGTTCTAATGTCATTAACTGTATGCATGGCTTTCTTCTAATAACTCTAGGTACACATCAGTGTGTGTATGTTAGACCAGGTAAGTAATTTAAAGCTATTCCAATAAGTAGGTGAAAATTATAAGTATACACAAGCCATACTCAGACATTTAAAAAAAAGAAAAACAGTAAGAAATGCATAAGCACAAGACAATAATGGCCTTCTGCCCACTTCTGTTCAACATATTCCTGCTGAGTTTAAACAATGTAAATTAGACCAAAAACAAAATCAAGGGATTTGAATAACAAATGTCTCCATTTGTACATAAATGATATTACTTACAAAAAAATTTAAAAAATACTAAGTGGCATGTAGAAGCACACATCCAACATCTCACAGGTAAGTAAGTACGGGTGTGAATTCCAGATAACTGGGGTTAACTCGTAAAGCCTGTCTCCAACAAACGCATAAGCAAATAAAACAGTAACAAGGCCCCAAATGAACAAAACACTAAATTAAACAAATTTCCCCAACTATTATAACTAACGAATGATCACATTTTCAAGATTTCAGATAAATCCAGAAAAATCAGATATAATTCTACATGGCAGCAACAGAGTAAAATTATTATTAAGACTATATCATATAAAACATTTTGAGGGAAAAATATTCAGGAAGAAGTTTAGTGAAAGCTTTGCGAAGTGTACATTTTGTAAACTATGAAGCATGGTTGAACTGAAAACCCAACTAAATAGGATGTTCACGTGTCAGATGATGTAATGTTTTAAAATCAGAATCATTCGTTAAACTGGCCTGTTGATTCAAGATTATCCCCATATAAAATACAACTTATATATAAATATTCATACAAAGGCTCCTTTTGAGATCAGAGTAATAGGATACAAAATTAAATTTTTTCAAAGGACATGTCTAAAACAGTCATAAAAGGCATCGGAGAGTTAGATTACCCATACTTCCTGATTTTAAACTATATTAATGTCTTACAGTTGTCAATGGGATGTCATATAAGGCTGTGTGTGTGTGTGTGTGGTGTAGAGGGGTGGGGTGGTGTGTGTGTGTGTGATGTATATATCCGTCCATATATCCATCTCTGGTATAGACCTGAGAGTCCAGAAATAAATCCTTTACAGAAAACCTAATTTTCATTTTTTATTTATTTATATTTTATGGGCATGAGTTTTTTGCCTGCTTGTATTACCTGTGTGAGGGTGCCAGATGCCCTGAAACTGGAGCTACAATTGTGAGTTACCATGGGGGTGGTAGAAAATGAACCCAGTCCCTCTGGAATAACAACTAGTGCTCTCTTAACTGCTGAGTCATTTCTCCAGCCCCATGAAAACCTGATATTTTGATGGAGGGGTCAGGGTAGTTCATTGAAGAAAGCATAATTTTTACAATAAATGTGCATCCATATGAGAAAAGAAAGCTAGCTCTTTACCTCACCCTATGCATTGAAACATACATTTACACATTATATGTCAAAATGGAATAGAGCACTGAGCCCAAGAGCTAAAAATCACAAAATTATTAGACAAATATAGCACTTAATATATTGTACCAAAAGCATAAACAACTAAAACGACATCAATGATTCTTTGTAAAATCCAATCATTTGCATATTTTTGCCAGCTGCAGGTAGTTTTTTAAGTATCTGACATTACACACACACACACACACACACACACCACACACGCTTCTCTTTTTTGGTTTTGCTGGTGTGAAATTATTTATTTCCCTATGTATTCATAGGTGGAGTTAATATGTTGGAGTTTTCCTTATAGTAGTATAGGGCTGGATTTGTGGATAATATTGTTTAAATTTGACTTTATCATGGAATGTCTTGTTTTTTCTATGATGGTTGAACCTTTTGCTGGGTATAGCAGTCTGGGGTGTCATCTGTGCTCTCTTATAGTCTGTATGGGGTCTATCCAGGCCCTTTTGGCTTTTAGAGTCTCTGTTGAGAAGTTGGGTCTGCTTTTATATGATCTACCTTTTTCCCTTACAGCTTTTAATATTCTTTCTTTGCTCTACACATTTAGTATTTTGATTATTATGTGGCATGGGGACGTTCTTTTAGGGTCCAGTGTATTTGGTGTTTTATAAGCTTCTTGTAACCTTATAGGCATCTCCTTATTTACATTAGGAAGATTTTCTTCAATGATTTTGTTGAAAATATTTTCTGAGCCTCTGAGATGGTAATGCTCTTCTGGTCCTATTACTCCTGGGTTTGATCTTTTCATGGTATCCCAGTTTTCCTGGAGTTTTGTGTCATGGACTTTTTAGATTTAATATTTTCTTAGACCTATCAATTTCTGCTATCATATCCTCTCTGCCTGAGATTCTTTCTTACAACTCCTGTATTCTGTTGGTGAGGCTTGTGTGTATATGGTTCTTGTTCACTTACCTAAAATTTTCATATCCAGGATTACCTCAGCTTGTGTTTTCTTTATTGCTTCTATTTCCATTTTCAGGTCTTGAATAGTTCTATTCATTTCCTTCACCTGAATGTATTTTCTCAGATTTCTTTAAGGGATTTATTCATTTCCTCTATAAGGGCCTCTGTCATCTTTATAAGGTTGGCTTTTAAGGTCGTTTTCTTGTGCTTCAACTCTTTTTGGAATATCTAGGGCTTGCTCTAGTAGGATGTCATTTTCTCTCCAGCAGAGGAGCTGCCCTCTCACCACACCTCACTGGAAATACCACACAACTATCACAGTCAGAACCTTCGGGACAGGGAGACAGCTCAGTTGGTTAGAGTACTTGTTGGTCAAGCATGACGTATGTTCAGATCTCAGTATCTACCTAAAATTCTAGGCATGATCTCACATAACTATACCTGCAGTGCTCTGGGAAGAGGGGACAGGAGAATCCCCCGATCTCCCTGATCGTCAGACTAACTTTAGGTTCAGCGAGAGGCCCTGTCTCATAGGTACCATAGTCACTTTTCCATCACTGTAAATAGACACCATGGCCTGGACAACTTATAGGAAGAAAAAAAAGATGCCGTCTAATTAGGAGCTTGCTGCTTATAGTTTCAGAAGGTTAATCCCCTTATCATCATGGTAGGGAGTATGGTACCATGACGGCTGAAACAATAGCTGATAGCTTATGATCGTTACAAAGTATGGGCATAGAGAAGGGGACAGAGGGAGTGATGGAGAGACAGAGAGAGTGAGTGAGTGAGGGGGAGAGAGAGAAAGAGAGAGATTGAGACTCACATGGGCTTTTGAAACCTCAAAACCCACTCCCAGTGGCATGCCTCCTTCTCAAGGCCACACCTCCTAATGCTTCCTAAATTGTCCACCAACTGGGACCCCAACATCAAATAAAGTGCCCCAAGGGGGCACTTTCATTCAAACTCTCATACAAGGGAGTGAGATTGTATGATAGAACACCCGGCATCCACCTTTAAGGTTCCTACAATGAACCCCCACAGATGTATATAAGCCACCACCCACACCCACACACACACACACACACACACATACACACACACACACACACACACACACACACACATACACATGTGCACACACACACACACATACACACACACACACACGAGGAACAAGCTCACTAAGATCATTCTGTGCAGTTTCTGGGTACTGTTAACAATCTTAGAGGGGAAAGTATGTTTCCAACTGGGAGAACCCTTGTATGACCTTGTATGTTCACAGGGTACAGACTAAACTACTGTATATTAATTGACAATTTGAATATATTGCTTTCAACAAAATGCAAAGATTTCTACAGGCAAAGCCAGCTATATTCCTCACAGGAGAAGAGAGTATTTTGAAGAGTATATCCACTGATTAAACAATTCCTTTCTTCTTGCCAGTCCAGTGTTTGTACTTCTCCTGTTCAGATGAAACCCCCAGATTCTATTTAATTTCCTGATCTTCAGATTTTGAGTTTGCTTTAGTGATGTTTTGTTTGGCAGCATCTCCATTACCTCATTGGCTTTTAGTGAGTTCTAGGGGGAGATGTCGTCTGCCGAACATCAAGTTTCCTCTCCCACCAGCCAAAGGCATACTTACAAAGACATAATTTTTGTTTCATTTTACTTACAATGACAGAAATCGTGGGGAACGCTGTGTTCCCTTGTCATCCTAAAACTCACGCTTCCTGCTTTCTTTAAGCAAAAACCTACCAATTTTTAGCACACCTACACTAGATCTGTGCATTGAATTTTCTCAATGCCTTGAAATTACAATGTGAGAAACTCTATCTGGGAATCCGGAGGAGAGTGGCCAAAGATGCTAAAGGAAGGCTTTTGCTTTTGTTTTATTTTACAAGGTTTCACTATTTTTTTTTAATGCTATCATTAATTATCCCTGCCAAATTTATGACAGTTGTCACACAGCAGAGGATCACTATTGCCACATGGTCTGTACAACTGATGTGGACTCTTTTGTTGTCAAAGTTGGAGAGCCCCTGGTTGTGATCCCCGAGCAGCATGGTTACAGTGCCGTCGGGGAGTGCAGATGCAAACTATGCTGTTACCCTTCCATGGGCCTAATGCCCTTTCTGTTGCTGTAACTGAACTTGCAGCTTAGCATTCTGGGTAAATTGAGAACAGTGGCTACGAGCACAGCTTTGGATTGTGAAGGATGCTTTCTTGACTGATTTTTCCACAAACCCTGACTTTTAGCTTCGTTTGCAAAAGGGGAGAAGGCTCAGTGGCACACAAGTAAGAGGAGCTGAGTTCATATCTTCAGAACATATCTACAAAGTAAACATGGATGCAAACAAGCCTTTAACTTCAGTAGTGTGTGTGTGTGTGTGTGTGTGTCTGTCTGTCTGTCTGTGTGCTGTGTATATGTGTGTGTGTGTGTGTTTGTATGTGTATGTGTATGTTTGGGGGAAACAAGAGAATTGCTGGAGTTTGATAGCCCTCAGCTGAGCTCCAGGTTAAATTAGACCCCTCTGTCTCAAGTGGTAAATGTGTACATAACACACACACACACACACACACACACACAGAAGGTGAGGATATTCTCAGAAAAAGTCCAACAACAACCACACTTGCAGCTACCCTGCCCCCATTGTAATGTGCCATGAGAAGAAGGCAAAAAAGTAATCTACATGTATAATGTGTACTGAGTTTATTTACCAAACTAAGTACTATAGAAGAAGCCAGAAAAACGATTGAGCTTCGGTAACACAACTTTAAGGAGGAGTATTTTTATTTCACACATGCAGCTAGCACATGACTTGTTGTGCAGGTTGTACTTGATAAGACCTGAAGGAGAACATCACATGGTGTTCTGAGGCAAGAGGTGCGGGTGTCACCTGTCTCCACCTCCCAGATATTGACATTATAGAATGGGTCACCACAACCAAAAACCTTTAAGTTTTTCACACAAATACTTAAATGTGCACTCCTTCAACAATGCTCAAAACTACCGTCTATATTTCCTTGAGAAGAAATAACTATGATATTTTTTAGTCCTTCTAAACTCCTCATGGGCAAATTTTATGTTAATTTGTTAATCTCTAACGGAGCCAGTGCACACACTCTAAGTACTCCTAGCTCTTTCTGGTTACCCAGGGTGCTCTGGGCTCCTCTCAGTTTACTTATTATGCAAATTCTGCTATTGTCCAGAATTTCCCTTCCAGGAAGTGAGGTACTGATGGGATAGTTGAAGGTTTAGGATCCTAGATTGGATGCCTTCAAAACTGAATTCTTGAGCAGTTGGGAGATAGCGTGAGACTTTGATTTATGCCAATCAGATTCCTTGTCCTTAGAAGCAGAGGTACCACCAAGCTTCCTGGGAGCTCTCTCTTATTTGGGCTCAAAGCGTAAAGCTTATGTAAAATATCTGAATAAATGTTTCCCAATAGAACTCCTTCCATGGGATGCTAAATGCTGCTAATCAATTCCTTCCGGATTCTCCAGCTATTCTTCAGTTAAGCTAGGTTTCAGTGTTTTTCTTTCCTGTCCTTCTTCTGATGAGGTGTTCGTTTATAACCCTTCATGCAACTTCTAGTTTAAACCGAACTCTCCCTACTCTATGAAACAGAAATATAGACAAGTTGGAGTCATTGCATACAAGACCCCAAGCATCAGAGACCGAAGAAGATGCCCCTAGGCACAGGCAGAGACTGAGTTTTATAGGTCTACAGTTTACCTAGCTGGCTTTCTTTAAGGAGTGTTTATATCAAGCTTTGGGAAAGGAGCTAAGTAAGGGTTTTGGGAAACCAAAGTAGTTAGTGTTTCAGAAAGAAGAGATGAGCTCAGAGAATGTTCTGTGTGTCTTTGCATGTTCGTTGATTATCTTATGTGTAAAGAACGAGAGGCTGTCATCCCAATGAGGAGGGTTAAGGGTAAGAGCATTAGGTAGCCATGGCAAGCTGAGAAACTTCCAGGCAGGCAACGAAGTAGAAGAGCCCATTGCATTCCATGATAAGGTTTTTTTGTTTGTTTGTTTTTTAAACCCACTATTTTAAACTGTTTCAGAAGCTAAGGATATGTACCAATGTCAGGTAAATTCATTACAACAATATATTACAAACATCATAACTCTATTCTGAATGCTTTTAAAGGTAGATGGGGATTTAGTAGGTTTTCAAAAAGAGATGTTTAAAAAAAAAAAAGAGTGTTTCACAAGAAAACACTACTGCATGTGAAATGAAAAGCTGAATAGAACTGATAGTAAATTGTCCATTGAATAAAATATTAAAAAGCAATCTAACAGTAATATAACTGAGATGTCGAGATAAAGATGGCTAATAGTGAAGGTGGTGTCAGTGAGTCGTCATACAACTTCACAAGACTTCATATGAAACTGGATTCCCTGGAGGAGAGGAAAGGGGTTGGGGCAGAGAAAAATACATAAAGAAATCATAGCTAGAAATTTCCAAAATTGTATATAAAGCCATAAAGTCACAGAGCCAAGAAGGTCAATAAAACACACAGGGAAAAAATTCAAAGAAAACAACCAGTAGGTATATAATCATCAAATTCCTCAGAACTATTGATTGCTTCCTGTCGTGATAAAAACAAAATATTAAAGTGTCATGGGAAAATACACATTCTGTACATAATATCCATCAGATGACGGCAGAGACCTGACAGATAACGCAAGTGAGAGGAAAATGGGGCAACAGGAAAACGCACAAAGAGACAGCACAGCTTAATCCCCTGTCCATCACGGCGGCGTCTTTTTGAGGGGAGGATGGACTTCAATTGTACAGTGTGTAAGTTACAGTTCATTGCAGGAAGAACTGTGCCATACAGAACTTTAGAGGAGGTGAAATACTGCAGGATCCATGGATCTATACAGAGAAAGACGGCACTCTAAACACAGCAGTTCCCGATGTGCATTTCCTGATCGTTTAACACACTCTAAGGGGGAGTGGGAAGTTTAAACAAAATCAACATCACCTTTAAGAGTTTGTAACATGAAAAATACACTGTACTGGTAAAGGGGCAGAAGGGAAGGGCTTTGAGGGTCTTAAAGCACAGAGGAGCTAATTTTCCTCATAGGTAGATTGTGTAAACATGTACAAGAGAATGGTAAAGTCATAAAATGAAACTTAGGTTTCTAAGGCTTTGTGGGCGTAAGATGGAGCCAATAAATTCCCATGATACAAAATAGGAAGGTGCAGAAAAGGAAGTCCAGGCGTATCAGCGAATAGAAAGATGGTGGTGATGAGATTGAGGCCACAGCTATAACCATGCCAAAGTTTGACATCCTAATACTCCATTTACCAGGGAAAGATTGGAATGGCATGTGAAAATGAGATCTCACAAACTGGGCATGCGCGAGATCTCTCACCCTGAGCATGCGCGACATTTAGGACGTACAGTTCAAACAGGAGCAACACATCGGCTGAACAGACCCAGCGGGGAAACAGGAGTTAGAGCGAAACTGCTGTGACTCTCTTAATATCGGGAAACACAGATTTTATGGCAACCATTTTATAGAGGACACCAAACGCAGTTATAGTTTGCAAAGGGAGTAATTTTCATTTTAATGATAAGATCTACTAATTTTTAACACGTGGTTGCCAAACAAAAATAACTATACATAGAAAGTAAACTTCAACCGAAGTGAATGGAAAAATAGAAAAATCCCCAATTTCATGTAAAAACATCAATACCCCTATCTTCAATAACCAGGAAAATAAAGTGGACTAAAAATCAGTAAGGATGTAGATTGCCCAACACTATCGACAGAGTTGCCCCCATTGACACGGACTGAGCCCTCATTCCAGCCGCAGCTCACGGACTGAACACTCAGTCCAACCACAGCTGAGTGTTGTTTATGTTTTTGAAGTTTATGAAAAAACATCCACCAAAACAGATTAAATCTGGGCCATAAACAACCACACCACCGAAAACTGTACATTATTTAAATCATATAAAGCATATTGATTAATCAGTTAAATTATCAACCAGCAAGATATTCAGAAACATCACTAAATATTTATAAAGTGACCCACTTCTACATAACCCAGAGACGACAAAAAAAAAGTCAAAATATCAATCAGAAGCCAGAAGCAAGGGTGCAAACCCTGCGTCCTCAGCTCTTTTTTTTATCATTATTATTTTTTCTTAGATATTTTCTTTATTTACATGTAAATTTCTCCCTTCCCAGTTTCCCCTCTAAAAAATAAAGAAACAAACGAAAACAACAAAAACAAACCCCAGCTGCCTCCCCACTCCCCATGCCTGCCACCCCGCCCTCTCCTGCTTATAGGCCCTGGCATTCCCCCACACTGGGGCACAGAACCTTCACAGGGCTGAGGTCCTCTCCTCCCATTGATGATCGAATTTGCAATCCTCCACTATACACACCTATACACACACTGCCAGAGCAATCAGTCCCACTGTGTGTACTCTTTGGTTGGTGGTTGAGACTCTGGGATGGAGCTGGAGAATATCATCCTGAGTGAGGTAACTCAATCACAAAAGAACAAACACGGTATGCACTCTCTGATAAGTGGTTATTAGCGTCCTCAGCTCTTGAATGGCTGAAGGGGGAAGATCCTGAGTCTGTGATGAACATGGACAATCTAACAAGACCCTGATTCAAAATATATATACATGGAGGCCTCTCTGTCTCCGAGGACAGGGAGAGGGGAAGTGGGGGAGAGGTTGTGAGGGTTGGGACTGGGAGGGGGAGCTGTGATCAGGATATAAAGTGAATAGATTAATTCATTAAAACATTCAAATGGGGATTGAGATTAGAAACTATTTTGAGTAATTGAAACTATCAACCAAACGTATCAGAATGTTGGAATGCTGACCTGGGAGAACTCAATGGGGTATCCATGGCCCACAGTGCCTTCTGGAAGGACTTTCAAAGGGAGAGCTCACATCTCCTAAAACTGGGAAGGATAAGACCCAAGCCAGGCTTATGAAGGTTGTCTCAAGTTCAAGGCAGATTTTGTGAGCAGGTATTATTTCTCTTTTGTAAAATAGATTTAAAAGTGTTCAAGGCCAAGCTGTGATTCAGGCGAGATCAAAACTGATCCAGATAGTGTTTCAAGCCTTGAAGAACAGGGGAATGAACCTGGCCAGAACTATGAGGATACATGTTGTTGTTGTTATCTGTGGTACAATTTTATCTGCATTTCTTTCTTCCCAGTATTTGGAATCTCAACACTAGTAGAGCATATGATTGCAGATATTTTTTGTCAGACATTTTCATGATTGTAGATGTTAAAATACTTTCCTCTCGCCAGGCAATGGTGGCACACGCCTTTAATCCCAGCACTTGGGAGGCAGAGGATTTCTGAGTTCGAGGCCAGTCTGGTCTACAGAGTGAGTTCCAGGACAGTCAGAGCTATACAGAGAAACCCTTTCTCGAAAAACAAAAACAAAAACAACAAAAAAAAAAACAAACAAAACAAACTTTCCTCTCATCCTATTTGACAGGGACATAGATATGTGAAATAAAGTGGGATCTGCCATGTTATGTATGAGAACTGCTAGACGTTGCTGCTTAGGTCTGGAAAGGCAGCGCAGGACTTAAGAATACTCACTACTCTTTCAGAGTACCCAAGTTCAGTTCCCAGTACCTATATTGGATAACTCACGGCTTCCTATAACTCTAGAAGCAGGGAAATCGATGGTTCCTGCCTCTGGGAATCTACACTCCGATGCACATATCAATATACATAAACACAAATGTATATGTAATTAAAAACAAAATAAATCTTAAGACATTCAAACTTCTGAATTTATAGTTTATCTCAGAACTGGATCTAACTGTCTGGCTGAACCTCAATGACCTCCTACAGTTGTCTATGCAGTTGGGTGACCCAGGTGGCCCTCAGATGTCTGGAGACTGGCAAGCAGCCCGTCACCCCTTTATTTTTCACAACTTAGTTATTTACACAACAGTTGTCTTGTTTGATCCTGAAATAAATGATTCCAATAAGACCTCATTTCTCAGACAAGGAAAGATGAGGCAAAAATTATCCTTTGAAATCTGTATTCCGAAAGCCCGTCCTTGGATATCGGAACCCACATGTAACTAACAATTACCTTAGCTGTCTATGATGCACTTCCTGTGAAATGATGCCACACATAAGTGAGGAAACACTGAAGTATTCCTCAAAGAGGATGCACATCAAGATCGGACTTCAGTGTTCTGCTGTTATCTGCAAAGGGCTTTGATAACGGTCACACTTAACGGGCCTGTCTCATCATTGGGAGACTTGTTTCTTAATTTAAACACTTACATGCTCAAAACAGATTTGGACCAACTAGATAGTAAATGGAAGGGGTGAAGCAGAAAGCTGGGGTTGTGAAGATTAAATTAGCTGCTGTCTCTTTTCTATTTTCAGGACTTACATGTCTATATTCTGATTTCTTTATATAGTGCTTAAATGCTTAATTCCCCGTTTCCCCCTTTAGTCATATACGACTGACTTCCATGGGTCTATTTTCATTCACTTCTAAATTTTCACCCTGCCGAAGCTTGCCGTGTTTTCTGCCATGAGGGGCACAACCTGACCACCTTCTTGTCTGTTTAACATTTCAAGAATTTTTTTTTTCTCCTTCCTTCCCTGTCTTGTATCTAATGAGCAAATTATCTAAAAATAGATATGTTCATCATTCTACAAAATGTTGTATCTCCTGCAGGTTGGAGGCCAATGTGATTGTAAGAGACATGTGTCTGGCAGACAGTGCCTTCAGTGCCAGGATGGATTCTATGACCTGCAGGCGCTGGATCCTGACGGCTGCCGTCCCTGTAACTGTAATCCCTCTGGGACTGTGGATGGAGACATTACCTGTCACCAAAATTCAGGCCAGTGCTCGTGCAAAGCGAATGTTATTGGTATGTATCATACACAAGTTTACAGTCACATCTCTATTCCCATCTGTGGGGAAAGCCTCTATTTGATTTCTTAACTGAAGGGTAGAACGATTTTCTTGCTCAAGGCTGGGAAACACAGTTCAGATGAAATTAACTGTCTAAAAAAAATGACTAAATTAATAATTCCATCAAGCTATAGTTTGAAGCTTAGTTTAATCAACCCTTTAGAAGTTCCCTCAGCCAGTAGATGCTTTAGGTACAAGAACACGACTAATAAGTCATAGAAAAATATAATTTGCCTGCTACATAGATGTTTCTTTTAGAAAATTAGCACTTTTTCAAAATGTTTTACACTTAATAAGTTCTAAGCAAATCATTTTCCTGCTAGTTTTAATAGACCAAAATAAATGGATTTTTTTCCAAGACATTCTGTGCTAAAGGGTACTTTGTGATAAATCTTTCCATTTTTTTCTATTATATTTCTTTGAACTGTCCCTATGAAATGCAAAGCAAGCCAACATAATTCCACACATCATGTTTATTGCTAGAGTTACTTATAAAGGGTCACATAATTTTAATTTTGTAATTCTGTACCAAGCTGATTATAATAAACAGCGGGCTTCAGTGTTATTTATCATTTTTTTATACAAGACATGCTTTTTTTGTTTGTTACTCCCACAGGTATTTTTCAGAAATTAGATTTGATTATAGCAATTTATTACATCCAGCACTTTTGAGGGGAACCACCGCCACATAAGGACAAAATTTATCAAGTGCCCAAAATGCACCACATACATAATGCACTTTGAAATTTTGATGTATGAGAATATTATGAGGGGAAAGTTTGCTGATGAAGTGCACCCTGTGTTCTAACTGAGCATGTCCTGGCTCCTGTGTGAGGTGTACCCGGTGTTCTAACTGTGCATGCCCTGGCTCCTGATGAAGTGCATCCCCAGTGTTCTAATCATGCATGCCCTGGCTCCTGTGTGAAATTTAAAAAAAAAAAAAAATTCTATTGTCACCTAAGACACCAAGTCCTGTGTGGTTTTACTGAGACTGACCTTAAATTCAGAATAATAAAAATGTCTACCAGTGATATGTACACCACACATGAGCACACACACACACACACACACACACACACACACACACACATGCATACATATGCATATATATGTATTTACATGTAATTCTGAATAAAGTATTTTTGTGTGATGTAACCCAATCTGTTTTGTTGATGCATACATATACAAAACTCCACATCTCTAGTATTTCTGGTATACAAACATTTTAATTAATTAAAAAATGATGGAGAGGTCTGATGGCATTACCCAGAGGCCCTCTGGTTTAAGGAAAGATTACATAAAAGTGGACACTGTTAGTCCCGCCTTTATTTATGGCAAGTGCTAATTTATAAAAACAAAATCTAGCTGACTTGTGGAGGGCAGCTCGACTGTGTAAGTGCGAGGGGTGACATGCAGAACACCTTCCATATGGCTTTCTTTGTTCACAGGTATGAGACATGTTTTAAATTCAGGGTATGGAAACACAAGTTAACCCATGCCTTTGTACATAATGGAGTAGCAGCTTCTCCATTTCTGTGACATGCGTCCTGTGGTAGTTTGATCCTACAGCTTGGACAGGAAAGAAATTTTAATTACTTATAATTCATCAAAATCTTCACCATTTACTATCACCATTTACTCATGCTACAAACAGTGTTCTGCAGGAAAATCTAAATATGTATTTTGTGAAGATTAAATCCTCCATTTAACAATACTGTAAATGGTGATTTCCAGAGCAAATCTCCACGAGTGAAATACTTTTAATAAAATCGTGCACTTGACGTGAATATATATTTTCCTAATAGGATTAGCCACCGTCCTTGCTGAAGATTACCTCGTTAATAGGAAGGAACAAACCCCCTGAAAATACACGAGTGTGTTGTGTGCATTTCAGAAGGCAAACTGTTTGAGTTAACAAAACTGTTAAATCTTACTAATGATTCTATCACCAGTAAAATACATTACCACCAATAATTTTATTAAAGTAGGTCATTCATCTAGAATAAAAAGGGAAGACTGTGAGTTAAATGCCAAGTGCGCTAACTCGCCTGCACTTGTTAGCTCCGAGTGTGATGCCCTGTAGGCCTCTGCGAGTATCGTTAGGAATAGATTACCTGTCAGGAATATGTATGGCATATTCAAATAAGCGCTGTGCATATTTTTAAAACTGATCTGATATGAATCCATGTAGACCGATTTTAATAGTTCAAAATGAGTCATAATTCTTGTTAACAATACAGTTATTTTTAAAATTTGCAGCAATCGAGGTCCTTTTTTATTTTCCTTATTGAAATTAAATGATATGCCTTAGGTGAGCCATTCATCATTGTTAAAGAACTTGCCTTCCACTGGAGTTTGAATGAATTTTTGTCCATATACATACATATTATGCATTTCCTTCCAGCTTAGGGCTACTTTTCTCCATATCCAGTGCCTGAGTGTGTATTTGACTCTTGTCTTAGGACTAATTTTTTATTACAATTATACAATTATAGTTTGAAATAGATGTCTCAGTTGACTCGATGCAATGAGGGCAGGTATTTACATTCACGGATATACGAAGTGTGCGGTGCAGAGGATGGACTGTACACCTAAACACCACGCTGTTGCATTCCTTCAAATCCCTTTCCATGGCTGCGTCCTTTTTTTTTTTTTTTTTGAGACTAACCTGAGTTGTCAGAGGTTTAAGTTTCGGTGACAAAACATTCTTCTCCATTTGTGAAATGCATGTACGTGCTCCTCTGAGAAGGAATTACATAAGGCACTGCATTCACACTTGAACAGGTGTGTTTGGATCACATGGTTTGACAAGCACTGAGATTGCTTTATGAGCCAAGGCAAGCATAATTTATATTAATTGAAAATGATAAAATATAGGACCCTACAAAGGATTAAAATAAAAATTACTCTGGATAAGTTATATTTATGTGAATTATTTAATTTTTAACAGCTGAATGTAAATGTGCCTATTGCTTTCACAAAGGCAGTTATCAGACCAATGTTTTATTTTCGCTTCTCTCCCGGCTTTTAAAGGTATAATAAACAAATACAAATTTGGTGTATTTACAGGATACAACATGGCACTTTGGCATGTGGACAATTCATGAAATGATTGCTTGAGGCTAATTGGTATAGCTGCTGTCTACATATTAACATATCTGCAGTAAAGAATATTATGATTTATCCTTTTACCAGTTTTTGTGTGTATACTTTAAAACAGTTTACCACTGAGATTCTAGCCACCACGATAGAGAATTGAATTCCGGATCCTGTTTATTCTCTCTAGCTGGTATTTTGTATTCTGCTTACTCCTAGAAAAATCTTATTAGCTCTCTTCAGGCAATTTTGATTGTTACAAAAGTTACTTGAGTCGTCATGTGCATTTTTTTATTCTTCCAAAATAGCCCTGATGTTTGTGAAAGTGGCTAAAAGTCCCCATGCATGCAACAGGAGTAATGCGTGTATTCTGCATTCTATGTTTCATTGATTAGCAATTAAATTCTACAAAGTACCCTGCTTACCACTCAGATATTAGAGCTAAATCACAATTGTTGTAGCATTTTGCATATATGGCCATCCTGGAGTGGTCCTCTCTGTAGTTCAGATCTGTGTTCAATGTTTCATCTTCAGCCCTCTTCAATGATAATATCTATCCTTCCCCCTTACCAATGTGTTTTGTTTCCAGGACTTAGATGTGATCGCTGCAATTTCGGATTTAAATTCCTCCGGAGTTTTAATGGTGATGGATGTGAGCCCTGCCGATGTAACCGCCATGGCTCAGTGAACCAACTCTGTGATCCATTTTCTGGGCAGTGTGTATGCAAGAAGGAAGCTAAAGGACTTAAGTGTGACGCTTGCAGAGAAAACTTTTATGGATTGCCCTGGAGTGCTTGTGAGGTCTGTGACTGCAGCAAGGCTGGCTCTCAGGCTGGGACTGTATGCAATGCTGAGACAGGGCAGTGCATTTGTAAGCCCAACGTTGGAGGAAGACAATGTAGTCAGTGTAAAGAAGGGTACTTCAGCCTACATCAGAATGATTCCCACCTCTGTCTGCCTTGTAACTGTGAGAAGACGGGAACCATCAATGGATCTCTACAATGTGATGAGTCAACCGGGCAGTGTCCTTGCAAATTAGGGGTAGCTGGTCTGCGTTGCCACCAGTGCAAGCCTCACAGGTTCAATTTAACAAGGGGCAATCCTCAAGGGTGTCAGGTGTGTGAGTGTGACACCTTGGGGACATCACCTGGAAGCATGTGTGACCCCATCAGTGGCCAGTGCCCATGTCTACCTCATCGACAAGGAAGAAGGTGTGAGCGGTGTCGGCCAGGTAAGAACGGCTTCTCGTCAGTTCAGTGACTGCAGGGAACGCCTCTGTTTCTTGTTGAAGCTTATAAAGAATGTAGGTTCAACGCCATTGCTGCAAACCATCCAAACTGAGCTACGTGACCTGCTTGAGACTGTCTTGTCTGTGCATTTGCTGTGAGTGGGTAAGGGGGGGCACTTTAGAGAAACCAAACATACTTCCTGTTAGAGGCATGCTATAATTCTTTACCTTCAAATGAGTGTGTTTTTTAATCAGTTAAAAGATATGTAACTGAGAAAGGGGATTGTTATTTTGTTTCCTAAAGAAGAAAAATTTGACCTAATCATCTGTACAGCATCAAATATCTAGATGATGGATCAAAGGTATACACTCACTGATAAGTGGATACTAGCCCAAAAGCTCCAAATAACCAGGATACAATTCATAGTCCACATGAAGCTCAGTAAGAAGGAAGACCAAAGTGTGGATGTTTTGGTCCTTCTTAGAAGGAGAACAAAATACTCACAGGAGCAAATATGGAGATAAAGTGTAGAGCAGAGACTAAGGAAAGGCTACCCAGAGACTATCCCACCTAGGGATCCATCCCATATACAGTTACCAAACCCAGACATTATTGTGGATGCCAAGAAGTGTATGCTGAAAGGAACCTGATATGGCTGTCTCCTGAGAGGCCTTGCCAGAACCTACAAATACAGAGGTGGATGTTAGCAGCCAACCATTGGACTGAGCGCGGGGGTCCCTAATAGAGGAGTTAGAGAAAGGACTGAAGGAGTTGAAGGGGCTTGCAACCCCATAGGAAGAATAACAATATCAACAACCAACCCCCCCAGAACTCCCAGGGACTAAGCCATCAACAAAGGAGTACACATGGCTCAAGCTCAATATGTAGCAGAGGATGGCCTTGTCATGCATCAGTGGAAGGGGAGATCCTTGATCCTATGAAGGCTTGATAGATGCCCCAGTGTAGGGGAATCGAGGACGGGGAGGTGGGAGTGTGTGGGTGGGTAGAGGAACACCCTCCTAGAAGCAGGGGGAGGGAGGATGTGATAGGGCGTTTCTGGGGAGGAGGGAAACCAGGAAAGGGGATAACATTTGAAATGTAAATAAAGAAAATATCCAATAGAAAAATGTCTAAGTGAGGTGGCTGGTGAGAATATTATTAAAGAAAGGGATGTACATTCTGGCACCATAAGGAAACATCTAGGATTAATTGTAAATGCCATCATGTAATTAAATAGATGGCTGTCTGATCTCACTGTATAGAAGCCTACCTTTTCAATTGTTTGCTGGTGGGAGTAAAGACCTTTGCTTTTAAAAGTATTTTTAATTAAAGTATTACTTTATAATGAGCTGATCTTTTTTGTTTGTTTGTTTTTTATTAGATATTTTTTTATTTACATGTAAATTTCTCCTTTCCCAGTTTCCCCTCCAAACAAACAAACAAACAAACAAAACAACAAGAACAAACCCCTGTTGCCTCCCCCCTCCCCATGCCTGCCACCCCACCCTCTCCTACTTCTTGGCCCTGGCATTCCCCTACACTGGGGCACAGAACCTTCACAGGGCCGAGGTCCTCTCCTCCTATTGATGATCGAATTTGCAATCCTCTACTATACACGTGCTGCCAGAACAATCAGACCCACCATGTGCAGTCCTTGCTTGGTGGTTGAGAGCCTGGGAGCTCTGAGGATGCTAGTTAGTTCATATTGTTGTTCCTCCTAAGGGGCTGCAAACCCTTCAGCTCCATAGATCCTTTCTCTAACTCCTTCACTGGGGACTCTGTACTCAGTTCAATGGATGGCTGTGAGCCTCTACTTCTGTATTAGTCAGGTACTGTCAGAGCCTCTCAGGAGATAGCAGCTATATTTAGGCTGGCTTGTCCTTCCTTCAGTCTCTGCTCCATAGTTAATCTCTGCAACTCCTTCCGTGGGTATTTAGTTCCCCCTTTTAAGAAGGAATGAAATTTTGGTCTTCCTTCTTCTTGAGTTTCTTGTGGTTTGTGGGTTCTTCTTCCTGTATTCCAAACTTCTGGGCTAATAAGCACTTATCAGAAAGTGCATACCATGTGTGTTCTTTTGTGATTGGGTTACCTCACTCAGGATGATATTCTCCAGATCCATCCATTTCCTTAAGAATTTCATAAATTTATTGTTTTTAATAGCTGAGTAGTACTCCATTGTGTAGATGTACCACAATTTCTGTATCCATGCCTCTGTTGAGGGACATCTGGGTTGTTTCCAGGTTTTGGCTATTATAAATAAGGCTGCTATGAACATGGTGGAGCATGTGTCCTTATTACATGTTGTAGCATCTTTTGGGTATATGCCCAGGAGTGGTATAGCTAGGTCCTCTGGTAGAACTATGTCCAATTTCCAGAGGAACTGCCAAACTGATTTCCAGAGTGGTTGTACCAGTTTGCAACCCCACCAGCAATGAAGTAATATTCCTCTTTCTCCACAACCTTTCTAGCATCTGCTGTCCCCTGAGTCTTTTATCCTAGCCAATCTGACTGGTGTGAGGTGGAATCTCAGAGTTGTTTTGATTTGCATTTCCCTGATGACTAAGGATGTTGAGCATTTCTTTAGGTGCTTCTCAGCCATTCAGTGTTCATCAATTGAGAAGTCTTTGTTTAGTTCTGTACCCCATTTTTAATAGGGTTATTTGGTTCTCTGGAGTCTAACTTCTTGAGTTCTTTGTATACATGAGACAGGGTTTCTCTGTATAGCCCTAGCTATCCTGGAACTCACTCTGTAGACCAGGCTGGCCTTGAACTCAGAAATCTGCCTGTCTCTGCCTCCCAAGTGCTGGGATTAAAGGCATGCACCAACAGTGCCCAGCTCAAGCTGATTATATTTTAAGCAGAGCTGAAGCTATATTGATTTAGGAAAATCACAGGAGTTGGTTCTTCTCTGGAGTCTATGACACTGTAGCCATGAGTCCTCGGCTAGGTTTACAGTAACAGGCAGAAATTGTCTCCTACTGAGCTGGCCTTAAGTCACTGCTGGTTACTCTCAATATATAAGTGTCCTTATTTCACCACTGGGGATATCTTACCAGCAGAGAGAGATCCTGAATTCAAGAGGGTCTTGGAGACAGCATGAAATGGAAGAAGACGGGAGGGGGGTATGTATGATGCAAATATAGGTTCCTTCTCCTGTGGGAGAAAAACAAGATGGATAAAGCCGCTTAATTTGTGATCACATGAACTTGAAAGCCAGACAAAAAAAGCAAATATAAAAATTACAAGAACGAAGCTAAGATCAGGGACTGCCAGGAGCTGAGCCTCGTGGAAAAGAAGTGACTGGAAAGAGACACCAGGAGAGGTTCAGAGAAGTTAGCACTGTTAAAATCGGATTGTGAGTAGCTACACAACCACAAGCTTTCAAAATCCATTGATACATATAACGGAATATGAGAAACTAGGCTGCAGTAAAACTGAGTAAAAAGAAACTCTGCCATCACCCCCAGGTTATAACATTCACATTCTCTTTTCCTCCCCCCAACCAAAGAGGCTTCCCTGCTCCCCTCTTCCCTCTCTGTGGATATTTGGCCACCATGTGTTCCTGATGATGCCTATGATTCTATACTCAGTTATGAGGATGGACTTTTACACCTGCCTTTTGCAGTTCCATTGGTGGGAGGGAATTCTCCTTTGCTTTGTTTTGACAGGATGTGTGTACCCCTGAGCTAATTCCGCCTGGCCAGAGCTGTCAGGACATCTCAAGTGATCAGCGTATGCGTCCAGGAATCTGTTTTAACTTGGTGTAAGAAGTGAGTGTCCCCAGGAAGGAAGAGCATTGTGGAGAGCCAGGCCAACAGGCTGAACAAGGCCACTGCTTCTGTCTTTCCCCGTGAGCAATCTCGCACGTTTGCTGTCTGTTGAGGTTTTGCTCTTGTGAACTGATTTTGTGTTCTTTCTTTAAAAAACATTTTCCTCTAAAAAGTTGTCTGATTTTTCTGTGTACAGTCTCCTGAATGGTGAATAAAACTGGATTCTGCGTCCTTGTTTTTCAATGGTAAAGGGATTCCAACAAGTCCAGTGATATATATTTTGGCTAATTATCTTCTGGTAAAATTGAATGTTTCATTCTGGCTGAATTGTGCATACACTGTGCATGTCACCTATTTTAAACAACTTTTCCAACTTTGGATAAAACTCAAACTCTTCTCCTTTCGATGAAGGTCTGATACATCATCCAGATATCTGGATGCTCTTAACAACCTTGACTGTGGTCTTCTGAGTGTTCTGTGTGTTGTGTCAATGCAGACCTAGAGAAAAAAGAAGCCACAGCTAAACAGATGAAAGAACAGGCTTTTCTTTTTCTGTGCTCCATCTCTGGTTTTAACATGCTTCTTCCCATCTTGCTCCTAACCAGGGTGACCCATTGTTTCCATTCTTCAGCTGTTTGACTTCACGGTGTCTCTGCAGTGGAGTACTCCCAAAGCGCTGACGCTTTCTAACTCAAGCACGCTTTTGAGGCAACTCAGCCACTCTGGTTCGAGTTTTAGTGTAGGTGTATGTGGGGTAGGGGGCTGGAGGAGTAGCTCCAAAGATATTCCTGTCTCCATGTCCGTAGTACTGGAATTACAGATGCGTGCTACCATACTCAGTTTTTTAACTTGTGTTTTTCTGGACTGAACTCAGGTCTTCATCCTTGTGTGACATCTCCCCGGCTCCTAATTTCTGTATATCTTAGTGCTTTGGTTTATTCTTCGTGGTATTTCCATGGCCAGCCATTATAGGATACCTTTGCCATTATCCAGGCTACTTGTTACCAAGTATCAATTTATTTCTTTTAGAATTAGATTGAAGCAGAACTGTGTCTTCAGAATGTATAGGATTGGTTGGTTTCTTTAAATAAAAGTTCTCATTTAAAAGAATGCCTAGCTCCCCATTGTACATTTACTGAACCAGAAAGATTTTCTAGACACCAGTGTTTTAAAAGGTGTTTTCATTCAAATGTCTATAAATATGTAATCATAAGGCAAATTTGAAAATGTGCTAACATTTATTTCATGTGCTGGTTATTATTTGTGTCCATAAAGAAGTTCAAGTTTGCCAGGCGGTGGTGGCGCACGCCTTTAATCCCAGCACTTGGGAGGCAGAGGCAGGTGGATTTCTGAGTTCAAGGCCAGCCTGGTCTACAGAGCGAGTTCCAGGACAGCCAGAGCTACACGGAGAAACCCTGTCTCGAAAAAACCAAAAAAAAAAAAAAAAAAAAAAAAAAAAAAAAAAAAAAAAAAAAAAAAAAAAGAAGTTCAAGTTCAAAAAATCATGTACACTCTCATTCCAAACACCTTCTTTTATTACTTCTTTTTATGAAAGTTGTATGGATCTATGTGAGAGGAGTGTCTTAGTTGGGGCTTCTATTCCTGCACAAACATCATGACCAAGAAGCAAGTTGGGGAGGAAAAGGTTTTTTCAGATTACACTTCCCACATTGCTGTTCATCACCAAAGGAGGTCAGGACTGGAACTCAAGCAGGTCAGGAAGCAGGAGCTGATGCAGAGGCCATGGAGAGATGTTCCTTACTGGCTTGCTTCCCCTGGCTTGCTCAGCCTGCTTTCTTATAGAACCCAAGACTTCCAGCCTAGGGATGGCACCACCCACAAGGGGCCCTTTCCCTCTTGATCACTAATAGAGAAAATGCCCCACAGCTGGGTCTCATGGAGGCATTTCCTCACCTGAAGCTCCTTTCTCTGTGATAACTCCAGCTTGTATCAAGTTGACACAAAACCAGCCAGTACAAGGAGGAAGCTTTCCTATGTGTATATATACCACACTTTTTTTTTTTTTTTTAGCTTAGCCATCAGCTGATCGTAAAGAGAATGAGATTGTGTCACTTAAGACAATTTGCGTAGAACTGAAGGTCAGGAGTTAAGTGAAATAAGCCAGGCTCAGAATGGCAGGTACTGTGTGAGCTCACCCTTATGCGGCACATTGATAAGTTGGGATCATATAGGGTGAGGCACAGGTAACAGATATAGGGATGTGTAGGAAGATGGAAAAGATTGGTAACTAGATTCTAAGAAGTTTGGCATACTGCGGAGAAGTGTATTAAATACACAATAATCTGAATATTTCTAAAGGACTGGGCAGAAAAGAGCCTTTGTTTTTAAATTTTTAATTAATATTTTAATTAATTCTTTGAAAATGTCATGCAATATTTTGCTCATATTCGCCCCATTTTCTCCCCTTAATCCCTCTTGTTTCCACTCACAAGTCCCTACTCTCCTAGGGACATCCTGTCTCTCTTGTTTTAATTTGTGTTGTCTATATCTTTCTGGGTGTGGAGTCATCCATTCTCACATGGCTGACCTACAGGAGCCACAGCCTTAGAGATGATTGATGTGCCTTCCTCAGAAAGCTACCAGCTGTCCATAGATCCTCAGTTAATGGTAAGGGCTCTTGAACTGCTTCTCATGCCATGCTAGATGATAACTGTCTTGGTCTTGTACAGGTCTCGTACAGGCAACCACAACTGCTACGAACTCATTAATATAGTAGTCCTGTCATGTCCATAAAACACACACACACACATACACACACACACATGTTTAGTTGATCATATATATATATATATATATATATGTATATATATATGTATTTATACATATATATATAACATATAACATATATATGTATTTATACATATATATATGTTATGTATCAGTTTTTTAAAAGATAGAATTAAATTTAAATCAGAACTTGATGCAAAAATGGATTAGGTGTAGGTAGCATTAAATTGAGAATGTTTGTGTTGTTAAGAATGTCAACCTCTTGGCTGGAAAGATTACTTAGTGGTGCAGAGCCCTTGTAGTTCCTGCAGAGGACCCAGGTTCAATTCTCAGAACCCACAAGGTGGCTCACAACCATCCATAACTCCAGTTTCAAGGGATAAAATACCCTCATCTGGCCTCTATGGCCACAAATGTGTTTGTGGTGCATAGACATACAACGTATCCATACATATACTATTAATCAATAAATTAAATTCATATTGTGATCATTTAGTGGAAAAGGTAGTAGATAGATAGAGGATGTGATTAGGAGATACTGTTCTTGTAGCCACTGACTTGTTAGTGGCCACCAGCAGCTTCAGCAATCGACAGCTCTGAACTTCTTCCAGCATCTATTTCTGCTCAGTGGTAGGCAGTGCTATTTCTAAGTATGTAAGTGGTGCCCACTGCTGCTTCCTTCCACTCTGAATCCCTTGGTCAAGACTCTTTTCATGTCCACAGAGAGCTAACTATAAGAGAGACCTCCAAAGGGAATCTGTGTACAGACCTGAGCTTGTATTAAACACATGAGAGCCCCTGTTATGAAAATGGAAATGATATTAAATTGATACAAATAATTAGCAAAAAACAAACTTGGGAGTAGTCCCTCTGCTAACTCTTGAGGGAAATCCCTCCAGCAACAACGAGCTTGCCACTTTTTACATGGCTGTAATTATTAGTGAAATTTGAAATAATAACCCACAGATGCTAAAGGCCGGTGAGGCACTGAGGGGGTGATACCTGAACAGAATCTCTTGTCAGGTTTTGGGGTTTTTCCCCATATGTTTCCTAGTGCTCTGATTATAATCTCACATCTGTCTCACTCACACACTTCCTAGCACGAGGTCTCCTCCCTGGGCATCTGGAGATACTGACCCTGGATTATAAACTCTGGAATGGAATTGCAGTACTCCACCAAGCAGTTCAGTTACTCAGACTGATAAATCCTCCCTCTACTGAGAAGCCTTCTGATCGTGGATACTGTAGATGTCTTACACTAATCAAATAATATCGTATTTGCACCACTGCATCGAGCTTTCGTTGTGTGTCGGTTGACGGGGAAAGTGGTAGGAAGCTAAGCTACAAACGCACCCACAATGTCCACTTGACAGCAACGGTCTGCTGAGCTTCAGGGCTGCTCCAGTCTCTAGCCCTATATCTCACACTCTTCCTCAGGGGCACCAACTGCTCTTTATATTTAAAAGTCTCTGGATGGCAAACTGAGTAGGCATAAAGCTCACTGAGCGGGGATCTCGGTAGAAGCAGAAACTGCCTGGTTGCCTGGAGATGGAGTTTGTCACTATTTCTTAGTTTTTCTGTATTGTTTCCAGTTTTCCTTATTTAAGATTACAAGTGCTTGACCAGAAAACATCACAATCAGCTCCTCTGCTATTGATACAACTCTTGAGTATTTCTCAGGCTCTCCAACTAAGGAAACTCCTGACCAAGCATCCTCGATGCATAAGATATTAGGCTGTCTTTGTACACACGAAAGCTGAATTGGTTAGCCCTTGTCCCAAAGACACTGATGATGCACTAAGAAATTAAATAGGCACAGTGTAAACCAAGTATAGGAATGCTTTAAGGATGCGCACTATTTTCTCATCTTAGGCTGTAATACCCACTCTGCCCTCCTTGAAAGAGGATGGTAATTGTCCCCATCCTTTGGGAAGGATGTTTTGTGGCATCTCTATTTCAGTAAAGAGCAAAAAGGAGTTAGTTTCCTAAATGATAAGCAATCAGTATCATTTAAATTCCAAATAGAAGGCTTGGATGGGTTTTGAGGTTAGGGGTACCAGGGCAGAATCAAGGGAGAAGTAGAGTTGGGGTTCAGGGTAGGGGTACGAGGGATGGGTCGGGTCAAAAGAAAGATGGAGAGAGATTTTCCAGCAACTTCTCCCTTTTTAATTTATGTTTACCAAGATTCTCACTTGGCACACTTTATAAACCAAGGGCTTGTGACTTAAAGGAGCAAATCCTTCGGAAAGGCCTCTGCTTTAGCTCTACCATATCCAACTGCCCCATGGCTTTCAGCCCTTCTATACTTATTAAAATTTAATGTTTTAAATATTGTCCATTTATTGTTCCACATTGTTCTTCTACATTTTAATTACACTTGGGTGTGTGCAGGTCTGAGTGAGTGGGTGTTTCTAGGTCAGAGAACAACTTTGGGGAGGTAGTCCTCTCCTTCTCCCATGAGGGACGTGGAGATGGATTCAGGTCATCAGGCTTGGTAGTAAGTACCTTTGCCATCTGAGCCATCTTGTCATCCTGTTGACTGGTTTTGAATTGAGAGACGGTCTCTGGTCAGCCCAAGAGTACGTAGTACCCCATATCCATCCTAGCATTTCTTATCTGTGGCTTTGTCTCTGTGCAGGGGTGAGTGCTGTGACACTTTCGGTCTGCTTTTGAACTAGCAGACCGAAAAGGGCTCTTGAAGAAAAGAAAGAGTACTTGCATTTGCATCACCTTATAGACATTTTTTTGGATATTTTTAAGAACCAAACTCTGTGACCCAAGACATCGACCACTTTTTCTACTCCAAGGACTGACCATAGTCACTGTTTTCCCTTCAATATTGCAGATTGTAGGAGTTCAGGTGCTTGACCTTCTTCCTCTTCTGCTTTGGTCAGAATCTTCAGTCCTCTCCCCACAGCTGGATTCCACACCTCATCGTTGCAGCTGCCTCATGTCAGGTCCTGGGTTTTCATAAGTCTCTATCTGCTTGTCTTGGTTTATTTGTATACATGGCCCAACGTATGCTTTAGCAGCATCTAAAAAGGATACGAGAAACAAAGTCATGGCATTTTCTATTTCTGAAGTGGTCTTTATTGTTTGAGAATATCCAACTACAAAGAGGTGTGTAAAGTTTCACTTGTGCTTCAAACAGTTTTCACAAAACAGCATACCATTGGTTTAGCGGTCTTGCATTTTTTGCTTCCCTAGCTTTCTAAGATGTTCCTATTGTTTCTATCATTCCCATGTATCTTGTTTTCTGAAATTTCGGGCTGGTGTACTTTTTGTTTAGCAATTCTGCTGCTCAGTGAACCATTTTTTGTTTAGGAACGAGCACTCTTTTGTTCTATGGACCTCTTCTTGATAGATTCACCGCAACATGTAGAATGGTTTTGACCAGATAACTAACTGCATGCCAAGCCTGGCCAGGATGAGAAATAAAATTACCTGTCCCAGGTAGCCTTTCCATGAGCTCCCTGTTAGATGCCACACCCCACACTTGTTCTACCAACTCCTTTTCCTCTGGGTTTTCCTTCTGCAGCTAAAGCTTCCTGTCTTCTCCTAAAACGTGAGTCTAGCAGCCTCTTCCTGGAGGGAGGAATAAATCAACCCCGTATCGGACTGGAGAGATTTTATTTTGATGCTTTGAAGCCTACACTTTCCTTTCTGGGTTTATGTGAGTTTGATCAATATGCTTATTGTGGGACTCTCTACTGAAAATCCTTATTTTTTCCTCTTAGATGTCTGTTATTGACTGCTATCCCCTTTTAGAAAAAAAATAATTTTGTTTGGGGGAATTTTTAGAAGGGAAAGATTGTTCAATCTACCATGTTTAACTGACAGTGCTGCCCTGCATTTTCTGGGCTGTAATCTTGTCATGTCAAATCATTATAACCAGGCTTGACTCCTCTTTCTCCCAGAGCTCCCGACTCATCCATCACAATCAGTCCTGAGGGCTTTCCCTTGCAGTGTGACTCCATTTTGACCACTTCTTAGCACTCTCAGTCATTCCTCTCCAGCCTACGCGGCTTGTTCCTGTACTAGCCAAGCAAATTCCAAACTCTCTCGCTCTCAGCTTTATCCTTCTTCAAGGACTCCTAGCCATGTGTTTGCAGAGACAGGTACTCCCCCAAAGTCAGCGAAGTCTGATCAACCCACCCTCCACTGGCTTTCCGGCAGAGTGAAGCACAAAGTTAGGCAGGCTTTCCTGGCGCCACGGTCTGCAATCTCCAGAGGCGCCCTGACTATGTTAGTGTCTCCCCAGCCAACGACTCTTACCGTGGCTCTGCACAGTCAGACGGTGCTATCTCTCAGCCATATGGTTCAGAACCTTCATAAACGGCTATCCATAAATATTTATTGAATGAGCAATTATGTATAAAAATACCTCGGTTGCCTTTGCCTATTTTTAGGCGTGGGAACAGCAAAGACCTGTGGAGATGTCCTTGTTCCTCCAGATGATCACTTTCCAACTCTGGGAGGAGGAATGATAGCCTAAGTCGTGTGCATTTTGAAAACAAAACGAGATATAGTGTTCACACATGCACAGCCTAAGACTGGGGCAAAGTGTAATCAGGAGAACTGTTGGGTTTTGCCATCTTCTGACTCGAGATGATTTCCTCTTTGAACTTTATTTTCTGTCTTTCACCTCTTAAGATGACACTTACAAGGAAAACACAAGTGGCCATGATTGACAGCAGCAGTCTCTACTCTACCCTCCTTTTTTTGAGGACAGATGTGAGTCAAAGATCACATAACACAGGGCACCAATATACATAGGCACATGCAAGCAATAGGACCCAGAGAGAGAATCCCAGCCAACTTCTCTTCTGTGACTATAAATATAAGTTGGCCCCTGCTAGAGGGCTCCACATAGATTCTTGCCCCACTTTCTTAAAAAGCATCATTGAGGAAGGTTTGTGTAATGAAATCTCATGTATTATTAACCTAACCTTAGTACAGACATACAAGGAATGGGCTTAATTCAGCTGAAATTTATAGGCAATTTGTTAACACAGCAATGTGCACTGCAAGGCACGTTAGAGCCACATTGGTTTTAATACGCCATTCAATAACTTGAGCAGAGGTTAAAAATGCTGCTTAACCTCCATTAAGTATTTTTAAAATGCTTTAATTTAAAATTATTTGTAGTATGTGTATGAAGATGAACGTACACATACTCACAATAATAAATACAGCACTAAACATGTTTCCCCTGTTTTTTTTCTCTGGCTCTGGATGACCTCGTACCATTCAGCAGCTGTGCTTAATCAGAGGCCAGACCAAGAAAGGCAGAGAAGGATGTCAAGCCGTACTGGGCTAGTGACCCTCCCATGTCCTTGAGAACCAGAGGCAGATAGGGGGTTTTATTGAGGGCATTGCGGCTTTGAAATACAATAAAGCCTAATTTATAATGGAAACAGCTTCTCGTGACATGTCGAGTCCTAATAGAACAATGCTTCATGTTTTCCCCAGAATCGACTCTTGGCTTTTATTTTGTAAGTCACATAGACAATTAGGGAGCAAAACGAAGTATCTTGTTTCATTAGGAAACATATCCTCCCGGCTAAGTGATGGGCTCATAAACCAGAATTCCATGAAGACCCTGCCGATGGAACTGGAACCAGGTGGCTGGTGTTCTCTTCAAACTTAGAGCATGTGTTGGGGTAGAGAATCGAATCCCACCAGTGTCCTTGTGCTTAGGCGGGAAGCAAAAAGTTGGAGTTCATGGGTTTTCCCCAGTGAGCTTGAGTCTCATGACAAGCACCTCTCCCGTGACAAAGGGCTACCAACGGCCTTGGAGAACCTGGCCTACACACGTCGGAATATGTGGAAGGACGGGAGGGTTATTTTAACTTCCATTTAGAAGAATCTCATTTCTGTGGAGACTTCATAAAAACACTGCTGAGTGTCTCCTAAGTGCTCGGCTCTGCCTTTGGAGCTTTGCCATGGAGCCCCGTGTCGTATGCATATTTCTACGACGGAGGGTTCATTCTCTCCTCAGCAAGGAAGGTCAAAGGGAGTAGACTCTTACAGTAGAAGAGGCATCTAGACGTCCCCGAGAATCTGACCGTAGAAGATGGGCCTCAAACTCTGGGACTTTTTCTGGGGAAAAAAAAATGTCTTAAATATTCATTAAAAATCACTTGAGGCTGCTGTAAATCACATACAGTTGCAAATATCTGTAACGTCTCATCTTCAACTTCCCCTCAACACGCCATGATGCTGGCTTGTTGCTTCAGGCCCTGGGATATCTCGTTTGTTGTGGAAAATCCAAGTAATAGACATGACAAAAAAAAAAAATAGCACTGTCATGGGCTGCCTGAGTGAGTGAATGAAGGGCTGAGGAGCCGGCTTTAGAAATGGGGTTATCTCCATAAACTAGGCTGGAAGAATTTATAGATAGTCTCTATACCATAGAGAAGATACTTGGAAGTGTCAATTTAATAAATACTGAAATGCAGTAGAATGAAAACATAATATATAAAAGTTTGACTTGGGTCATGACAATGTGCAATGAGTGTATAATCATTTTAATCTCCCTGATTTTATCAGAGATTTCAGTATTTGATTTGGTTTTTTGTTTGACGCTTAGAAAGTACGCTATAACTGGGCATGATGGCCCATGCCTTTAATTCTAGCACTGAGAAGGCAGAGGTAGACATTCTTCCCTGTGAGTTCCAGGCTAGCCTGGTCTACATAGTAAGTGGCTGGTAACCTAGGGCTGCATAGTAAGAGGCTGTCTTTTAAAAACAAGGAAGAAGATGAATAGGAATCATGGTTCTAAGAGTCTTCCCACCGATACTCACAGCGATAGGAAAACTGAGCTTTTTGTAAAGCACACAAGTCCAGTAGAAAGCTTAGGGACATTGGAGTCCACCACGCCCTTTGTTCTAAAAGCAAGAGATTTGGGGCAGGGAGAACAGACATTTTCCATCTCTCATTTGATTTATCAGTTGATTTGTCCTAAGTCATACTTTTATTGTCCCGATACTTACACACCCCCTTCCACATTCCCTACAAGGCTGGACCACTCTGACCAGTGATGCTTGACTCACAAGTTCCTATTGATCCTATTTTCCTCTTATTGGGAAAAATACTTTCATGCTTTAAGGGATATTTATCCAACTGTTTACTCATCCTTTTCCAGCTATCCACCTATCCTTCCATCCAGATGTCTACCCATCCCTCCATCCACCTATTGAGCTATATATTCATTTCATTGCTGTATCCAGTATTCAGTTGGGACATCTATTTAACATAGTACCAGATACTAGGCCCTGGACTCCTTTAAGACATAAAATCGCAAACATACAAAGTCCTTGTGTTTTAAACAGGGAACACTGCTTTCTATAATCACGAGGAGCACGTAATATAGACGAGAATGAGAACGATGGGTTCTTCAAGGATGGAGGCATGGATAATTTAATAGAGAAAATCTGGGCTTTGCTTTAAGAGTATATAGGACTGGAGAGGTAACAGAGGTATTAACAGTTGCCAAAAGAGGGAATACATGCAGAGCATTTGCAGCATATCGAACTTAATAAGAGCACTAATTGTCCTAAATAATGCTGGGGTGAGAGGTGTGTTTGTACTGCCTGGAACGTTGGGTCAAAAGTATGGGAAATGCTGCCAGCGCTATTTTTATTAAAAACCACCCAAATGAAGAGAAGCATTGGAATCCTGATTTGAAAATCGCAGCCTTTGGCACTGCATCCAGACACCCTAATTATCCAGCCCTTCTCACCATAGATTCTTCCCACGAACATCCTGTCCATAGTTGAAGGTGCAGGGTACTGTCTCCTAATGGCCTATAATGAGTGCTGAGCCAAAGCGCTGCCCTCCTTTTCTGAACATGGCCCAGAGGTTAAGTTTGTTTTCTTTCTCCCATTTCGGGACCTTAGCAAAGCCTAGTTGTTCATGGTCCCCAGGAGGGATATTGCTAGGAAATGGCTCTCATTTATGCTCAGGACAGGTGCTGTGCTGCGCAAATAGCCCCAACAGGAGCCGATGCCCCCAGTCTCAGTAATAATGCACCACTCCAGGGGTTCTCTGGGGCTCTTTCATGTACAGCAGTGTTATGATATGATGGCCACTCTCTATGTGCTGGACACACCATTCTCTACCTGAGGTTCTCATTGTTCAGGGCCAGGAGTTAGCTGAGATACAAGAGCAAATAATAAGCTTTACCAGGGTGGTTTGTGCCAGAGAACTCTCGGCTCTACATAAAATGAAGTTAGTACATCGGCCTGATGGCTGTGTTTAAGAAGGCAGCAGAAAGACATTCATGAGGGAGAACAGTTTCAGAAAAAAAAAATCACTTTCCATGATACAGATGTGAAGATGCGGACCGTGAAGCCGAGCTAATGGAGTGAGATCAGAGATGTATTGAGTTGCAGAAGAAATTAAGGTCAGTTATAATTAAGCCACACTCAGGAGTGGAAGTTTAAGCAGAAGGGGAGGGAAAACCTTGTTTTCTATAGTTGGAAGCCATCAAAGGAGAGGTAATGGTCTAGAATTAGGCACATTCAGGTGATGCGGCAAGTAATCTGCGTGCAGGAAGTTGCCTTCGTCATCCTAATTGAACTGCTTAAAAATAGGACAACTAAAATACTGGTGGGATTAACCTTTCTAATCAAGTCCTGGGAAGAGGCACATTCGCTAGATCCTCCAGCGTGGGTGAGCCCTCAACCGTTATTCTCTCCAGGCTGACATCCACCGTGCCTGCTTCCTGCCTCTGTGGGTGCTTTGTGTTTTTCACGATTTCTTTGGTGGTTGTCCTCTGTTTTCGATTCTGATGTTTTCCTGTACAGTGTCTTGCTCTTCAAGACCTACCTAATCTTATATAGCAAGATGCAACCCCCCCATTCATATACACAGACACAGCTAGTAAATCGTTTCTTGTAAAAAAAAAAAAAAGATCCTTTTTTGTAGGTTGAGAATTCTCAATGGCTCAAAGCTATTGCAATAAGTCCAAATTAATTCTAAGGACCTATGCTAATGGGTCATTTATCCAAACTGGAGAGCTGCTAGGAGTTCACGATGTCACCCTTACGGATGTAAGGAGCTAGGTACCTTGCTCCGAAGAAAGGACACGTTCCTTCTCAGAGACCAAAGAGAAGCCTTAGGAGTTAGTGACTTGGATTGTATGACAAACCAGGTACTGGAAGAGGTATTAGCTGGTGTGGCTATAACCTAGTCCTGCAAGTGGATGCAAGGATAAACACAGAGAAAGAAAACATAGAATCTGGCTGTAAATTATCATGAAGATACGCTCGCTGAGCCTCCTGCCTGAGTATTCTAGGTCTTCCAACTTGATCCCATTCGCTCTTGAAGAACACAATTTTTACTGCTTTTGAAACTGTGTGAGAACATTGCCAGGACAGAGCAGACTGAAGTTCTGGGGCTCTAGGATGATGGCTTTTTTGTAACTGGATCCTCCCTGGTATGTGAGAGAGAGTGAGCAGTCATCCTCTGCATTTTCTGATACAGCAGACAACACAGACAGGGGTACTTTGTTTTCTGGCTTTCTCCTCCGTAAGACTAATGTAGCACCAAGCTCAATGATGGTGACATGACTACATTCCCATCTCCCATAAGTCTGCTTAGTAGGAGGTTTCTGGGGTCCTTCCCTCCTGTTGCCTTATTTAACTATTCCTGGTGGCATTTTGTATGTGCTTGAGTGTGTATCAAGTAGATATGTGCGTGCGGACATACACATGCATCTACACACAGTACACCCAGAACCCTTTATATTTCATTCAAATAGCTAAAGCCCTTGATTTTGTATTGTGGATATCCATCTTCTGGCTCCAGAAGACTTTAAAGAACTCCAGTGTGATTGTGAGTCCCACTTACCTTTCTTTACTTTTGACATAAGAGTAGGAGGTGGATTGTGGAATAAAACTAACATCTTTAAACAGAGTATGTGTGTATGTGTGGTACAGTATGTGTGGCATGTATACAGTATGTCTGTGTGTAGTGTGTGTGGTTCATGCACATGCACTTGTATTTCTACATGTGTGCATATATGTTTTGTGAGTGAAGTGCCCATAGAACTCACTGACTCCTTGAGTCCGATTTTTATTAGCTCATCAGTGTTTAGTGAAGGCCTACTATGGGTAGCGGAGAGAATGATGATTTATACAGATGGGGTTCTGACTCTGATGCAGGTGACAGGCTGATGAAAATTAGATTAATTGCATGTTTCTGGGGACTGGTGGGAATCAGCAGGATGCGGTGAAGCTAATAGAGGCATGCCTAAATTGGCCTAGAGAAATTTGTTCATGGAATTGAGGAGACCTGGCTTACAGAGCAGAAGAGATAGATTGAAACCACTGCCATGGACAGAGCAGCCACCTCTCCTCCCACCCCCAACCCCCAGAAAGGCATTCAAGGGTCATAAACAGAGACAAGAAAAAAACAACTCCATAGCCTTCTGGGTTGGGAAATGACTGTAGAGGGGCAGGGGTGGCGGGAGGGGTGGTTGATTACAAAGTGGGAAGCCATGGTAGCAATTTGGCTAATTTTTATATTTTTCTTGAAGGAAATAAGCCATACATAGAGAAAAGAGACCTTGAAAGTATCTTTTGAGAAAGATTGTTTAAACTCCACTGTGGATTGTAGATCAAGAGGAAATCAGGGCTGGGCAGTGGTGGTGTACACCTTTAATCCCAGCACTTGGGAGGCAGAGGCAAGGCAGATTTCTGAGTTCGAGGCCAACCTGGTCTACAGAGTGAGTTCCAGGACAGCCAGGGCTACACAGAGAAACCCTGTCTCGAAAAACCAAACCAAACCAAACCAAACCAAACCAAACCAAACTAAACCAAACCAAAAACAAAAAACAAAAACAAAAGAGGAGGTCAGGGCTTGCCAGTGGGTAAACATCAATGGCTTCTGGAGTTGGGAAGCCTGGGCTTGAAACTGGCTTGTGGTGAACAGTCTATCGTGGGGGCGGGGCTATTGTGAACCTTCTAAGCTTCTGTTCCCTACACAAAAGATGTGAGAACATCTAAGATTATTGCATGTGAACCTAAGTACTGGTTCCTGGTACACACCGTGAAAACCTAAATGGCAGCCTTCACAGGGAGGTGGGAAGGAACAGTGGGAGTGAAAAATCCTCTAGCGACACTGGCCATAGGTCTCGATGATTAACAAGGTATAGATCACACGTGAAGGAGACAGTTTTAAGGGTTGAGAATTTTAGCAATGTTCTGTATGATCAATTACATTTAAGTTTCAATTAATAACCGTTCAGTATGAGTAAACTGCATGTCTTTTTACTAGGAAAAAAAATTGTTAAATTGAATGCTAACTTGGAATCTTGTGTTTTATCTGACTTTCTTACCAAATGTCTCTCTGGTATATAAGATACACCACTTCCTATTTGGAAACTACTTGGAGCCGAATAGAAGGGGGCCAGGTTTTAGTTGAAGAACTTCAAATTGGCCTAAATTATTTTAAATTGTATATTCGTTTTAAATGTGAACGAATGTTTTGCCTGTGTGTATGTATGTACATCACACAGGTGCCTCGTGTCTAGTGAGACCAAAAGAAGGTCTCGGATCTCCTGGGACTGGAGTTTGAGACAGTTGTGAGTCACATGTGAGTACTTGGAAGTGAACTGAAGGCTTCAGTGAGCAGTAAGTGCTCTAACCACTGAGCGACCTTCCCAGCCCCTACACTAAATTTTCATGTAGGTGACTGATTGGTTGCTTTTATTTGAAATTAGTATGTTCATCAAGAAAGGCTCTAGACACTGTTATAGTAAGGCCTGGAGGACCCTTGAGATTATTTTGGTTTTGTGTGCTGTCTAAACACTGTCATTTTTAGAGAAGATTGAACCAAAAGTGAAAAGGGAACCTTTTTCTTATTTCTAGGTTTTTACAGCTCTCCTGGCAATGCCACTGGCTGCCTGCCGTGCTTATGCCACTCAGCTGGTGCTGCGAGCCACATCTGTAATAGTGTCACCGGGCAGTGCTCTTGTCATGATCCCTCCACCACTGGGCGGAGCTGTCAGCAGTGTCAAGGCCATTACTTTGGATTTGATCCCGAGACAGGAAGGTAAATCTTTATTTGTATGGATGACAAAACATTATAGATTTTTTTTTTGTCTTTAGTTTTCCTTATCAACAGAACTTTGGCAATGTTCAAGCAATGACTTCTACAAAAATGTTCTTTGTGTGATATGTTTTCCATTCCTTGGTATCTGGCTATGGCTCCATTCTATCCTTGTGAACTTGGTATTCTCCCATCAACACTGAAAAGCTCTCTTCAATGACCAAGAGGCATCTTCATTGCCTCATTTGATTTTACTGTGTGTATGTGTGTGTGAGAGAGAGAGTGTGCGCATGCGAATGCACACACACACACACACACACACACACACACACACACACACAAGCATGCATGTTTCTATAGATGGAAGCCAGAGGTCAACTTTGGGTATTTTTCCAAGGATCTCCAGCTAGCTTGGAATTTGCCTGTTAGGCCAGGCTGAATCAGGGACCTACTACACCTATAAGTGTGTACCACCATGCCTGGCCTTTGTGTGTGTGGGGGGGTGGGGGGGGTTCTGAATCTCAAATTCAAGTCTTGATGCTTTCCACAGCAAGCAGTTTGTCATCTAAACTCCTTCCCCTGCCTCAACTTATGCTTTTTAAGGAAAGACACTATTCCCTTGCGTCTATCACACGAGTCTTCACCCTTCAGTTTCCTTAAATCCAAGGCTGCTTGTGGTGAGAGAAAACCCAGAGTTCTTTCTCTCTCCATTTCCACCCATCATACCTCCTGTCTCAGCTTCTTCCAGAACCCAAACCTGCTTACAGAAGAATGTGCTGTCATTTGTCACTCTGCAGGATGTCTGGCTAGCACTGGAGATGGAGTCTCTGGGTTAGACAGTATATCGAAATGTTAACATTAACTAATGAGGAGTAGAAAGAGATAAAGAAGACAGTAGAGCCAGCAGTATTGGAAGACACAGAGGTCATTTCAAACTTTGAATCCAGTGAAATTATGTGGTTTATGAAAGGGCGGAATGTAGAAGACAGAGCCAGACTATGACAAGTCGATTTCGGGAGAGAGAAAGATCTCGACAAGTATGAATTTAAAGAAAGATGATTCATAACAGGTTTTATGCAGATTAAGTTGAATATTTCTACATACCATCTGACTCATATTGACTCAGAGAGAGAGAGAGAGTGACCTTAATAAAACTACACATTATTCTTTGACAGGAAAGTGTTTTTCTCCCACCCACGGTGCCTTCATATTTATGCTTCCAAGTTTCATTCATTGAGTACTTGGAGTATTGCTGTAGTTTGGATCTGAAAACCAGTGCTTTAAAGGCTTGGTCCTACTTTGGTTCCTTTGAGATATGGTTGCTTTTAACAGTTAGGGTCCAGTGGGAGGTAGTCACTCCAGTGGGAAATGTCCTTGAGGGAGATATAGAACCTCAGTCCCTTCCTCTCTGTGTTTTTCACTTCCCAAACTTTCCCCTGCCATGATGTGTCCTGATGACATGTCACCATAGCAAGCCTTGACTTTCTCTCTGTACATTGTCTGGGGCATTCATTATAGTGATGAAAAGCTAATGCGGGGATAATACATTTCCTTCCTTTCATCTCCAATGCCCAAACTATGGAAATCCCCAAGCCTACTGAAGTTCCCCCATATCTAGCATTGGCCTATTCTGTGCCTCCAGTCTTCAAGATTCCAGAAACTCTGTGTTGTGACTAGATGACCTTGTTCCAACTCTCTCATGCCAGAACCACCACTTAACCTGTCCCTAGACTTCATCTAATTTTTGTGCTGGTATACCTGCCCAGTTCTACATTGATCAACCATGTGACCAGCTTTGTGATCTCCTGCTCCTATCCCAGGACAAAGCCATCTCTGTTTTGCTTTCAAGCTCTGCCCCTTCTGCTGGGCTGTAGGTCAGTTCTATCGGTGACACCCTTGTTGCTGCCCTGGGCTGTCTTACCTGAGGATGAGCTTCTGCTGAATGTAGCCACAGCCTTGTGTCTTGCTTGTACTTCTTGCCACCCTAGTCTCCTGCCCTTTCAGATGGTGGCTGATGCCTTTGGCTTCAGCTCCAGGAATACCTTGTTCCAGCCCTCCGCTATGCAGACGAAATGACAACAGAAATGAATGACTCCACGTTGCCTCTCTGCCTCCAGTGTATCTGCCGTCTTATACATTCTTGCTTTCTGTCTAGTCAGAGAGGAAAACAACCTTTGTAAAACTGGCATATTTTGAGTGAGATCCTTTCCTGAGTTTTGTTTTCTGTTCCTTCCTTCCCTTCTCACCTTCATCTCCCCACCCTCCCATCTGAACCTTGCTTCATCAAATTCTTCACTGATTTAACTTCATCAATTTAACAGATGCCTCTTCATGAAATAAAGCTACTTACAGATATGTAATCATCTCTTCATTATGAGCTCCTCTCCTTGGCCTTGCCCTGCTTTATAAGGCTTGAACATTATAGTGTGATTTCTTGTTCTTGTGCTCACTTACATTTAAGAACAGTTTTCTTGCTTCTTCCTGTTCATTTCTTTCCAGCTTTTCCCTATGCCCCACACTTTGGGCATACAATAACCAAACCCATGAAACACAGACAGCTAAGGATAGCCAATTCATTATGTTGGTAGTAACAGGGTAGAACATATGATCTCCTATATGTTAAGCAAGTGCTCTGAGTGATATCCTTAGTCCCCTAAATGATAGGTGGAATTCTCATCTCTATCAAAGACAATGTATATAACAAAATAGGATTGATTGACAAGAGTTGAGGAAAGATCATTAGGGCGTAGGGTTGCCCTGGAGGGAGTAATTATCCATGATATCTTATACTTGAGTCATATTAGAAAGATGTAGGACACTTGTTGAAGGGTCACATGAGTCACCTGCAGTCATGGAGATGGGTAGACTGATATGATTCAGACCTGGCAAATATGAATGGGGAGAGACAGACTATGCAAGATCAGATAGACCAGCTAAAGTATTACTCTACAGTCTGGCAAATGTGAATGGGGAGAGACAGACTACGCAAGATCAGGTAGACCAGCTAAGGTATTACTCTACATTCTAACTAACACTCTAGGAGTTTATCAGAGCTGAGGATCTGATTAGAATAACAAGATAAATGAAGTGGGCTTTCTTAGCATCAGCATAAAGTATGGCCTGGAAGCCCAAAAGTTCCTGGATAGAGGAAACGGGAGACTGCCGTGGGATACACAGAGAATAAGAAAGTCGTTGGGATAGAGGTGAACCTGAGACATTCAGAACTGTTAGTAGGATAGAGTCCTGGGGAGGACAGAGGTCATAGAATGAAGCCTGAAAGTGTTTCCCCAAATGGAAAGTCATCTCTGACTGCAAGGGAGGCATTCTGAGAGGTTGTCTCTGAACATAGGTGAGGTGAGAGTATGGTGCCCAGCCAGTGAGTACCAGCTCTTCTTGGGACTGGCTGTATCTGAGGGAAAAGGTGTGTATCAAAAAGAGACAGGACAACCAGACAACCCTTGCTTGCAGAGTCCCCGTCATCTTCATTTCTGAACTAGAAAAAAAAAGTCCCAAGAGAAAAGTTTGTTTTTATAATGTCTAATTTGAAGCTAATTTGAAAGTTGACTTGATACACAGCACTTGAAATTCTTTCTAGTGTTACAGACACGCACACACACACACACACACACACACACACACCTACCTCTGTCTCAGACCTTTTATTGTCTCTGAAAGGTGAGAGCATCCATGTATGACTCCTTTCCTATCCAGATTGAATGAAGACAGAAATGGGTGGGACGGGTTAGACACGCCAGGTCATGGGCTGCTCTAGTCAAACATAACTGAAAGGTTGACTCCTATCTGCTGTTCATGACTCATCCTTTTTTCAGTGTATCCTTGACTTAATTGTCATAATTAGTAAACTGCACTCTTCCTTCAGTGTCCAAGCCTCTACTTTGTTTTGCTTTGTTTCCAAGCTCTTTGTTTTGCTGTTTGATCCTATGTAACATGCCCATCCACTGGCTAAACTCTGTCCTTGACATCAGCCACTAAATTACTTAATCAATGACTGTTTTGAGTAAACAGTCACCTCTTTAGGTCATCAATTATTCCATCTTAACACTAAAATATGGCATGTCCTCATCATCCTGACTAAAGAGATATATAGCTTTAGTCTCTCTCTAAATAAAAGGTGTCTTAATAGGACTTACAGACTTCCAGTCTGGGCATTGTAGGACATAATACAAATGCTAACACTAAAAAGAGCTGTGGAAAGTAAGAGTGCTACCTGTAACAAAGCTTCTCTCAAAGCATAGAAAGGCTAAAACTCCTGGCCCTGGCTCATCACGTCACACCACCTGGTGGGCAAGCGTCAGGACGTGTGTTCAACCTCAAGAGCCTAGATAGATAGCCAAGTTTCATATGCTCACCTGAAACTAGTGCTATGGCAGAGGGGGATGGGAGAGTCACTGGAGCTTAAGGGCACCGGTCTAGCTTGAAGTTTTGTCCCATCTCAAGTGAGTAGGTTGGAGATTGGTACAGCAGGACACCGGATGTCTCACTCTGGCATCTGTCTACACAGGCGCACATAAGCACACATTCACGCACAGGCTCTCCATCTACACTACAGGAACACACAAACAAAAACAGTGTTGCTTACTAAAAAGAAAAGCTTTCCACAATCCATTAGTGCTTTCTGGAATCGGTCATGTGGGCTGTTTGTGAAGTGAGTTGCCCCCCCCTCCCCTCTCTGATGAATTGTGCTGTCTCTCTTCACTTTAACATGGAGAGTCATGAGAGAAGAGACCTTCTCTCACAGAAGGTCATGGGGGAAAGTACTTCAAACTGTGCCATAAGAATCGCTCCAGTGTGTGTTTGCTCATCATGGAGAGGGGAACAAATAGACTCTCACCCGTTTATGATTCCTATTTCTTTTCTGAATGATAGTCTTCTAGGATTTCTCTGCTAGATTCTGTTTGCTGTCATTACACTTCTCCCACATTATCTATTTTTACAGTGAAGAGTAGACCATATGGGTTCATATATGGCATAATCAAACTTTATCCTGCAGCTATGGAGGTAGATGTCTATAATTTTATCACTTGGGGAGAGAGGAACACAAGAGTCAAGGATGATTAAGCCAGTCTAGGCCAACCTCTGCTACATAGTAAGGTCAAGGCCAGCCTGGGCTCCATGACATCCTACCTTAGAGAAACTAAGAGAAAATGTTATTTCTCAAAAAAAAGATTATTTATAGTCTAGATGTATCTGGATATACAGTATAGGAAATAATTATGTCTTGTTTAGAAATGAAATGTAAGGAACTCATATGGTGTCACTGTGGTAGGTGATTGCTAATGATCACATATCAATTTCCAGTGTCTGCAATGACCTGTTCTGTTGCCAAGCAGGAAGGGTGAGGATGAATGTTGTGTTTCTCGTCATATTGGAAAGGTCTGTGACATCTTCATCCAGGCGTCTTTCCCATTCTGAGGGCTCTTTTTATTCCTGTCTTTTCTTTCTGACTCTTTATTGAGCAATGCCCTCTGGGTTTATTGTTGGTGGTTTTCTTGGTTTATTTTCACTACTCTTTAAAAATAATCCCAAAGGACTAAATAAGTGAATGAATACAGACACTGACCCTAAACTGCAGAGAGCCGAGGGGACCACACCTGTCAATCATGGCATCCTGGGACCACTCTGGAAAAGCCTTTGCTAGCTTTCAAGCTATTGTTCCATCCTCCAAGGGTGCCGATCAGCGAAAGATGGCGGTGTTCTTCCAAGAGCTGATCCCGGTGAAAACATTGTTTCATTTGCCTCTAATTTAACCAGCTCTGAAATGAGGAAGCAAGAAAACTCTGTCCAGTGTTTAAAAAAAAAATCAATAAAGCCAAGAAATGTGTATCGCATTTGTCTAACTCTAAAACAAAGAGAAAGAAAAATCAAAGGGAGCTACATCTGGCTCACCTCTGTACTGGGCACATGAACTTCATGGAATCACCCTCAAGTATACTGTGAGTGATTATTTCCCAGAGTTAAGTCACATCCTGTTCCTCTGGTACCCTCTCCCATTATTATTATTATTATTATTTTGTAAATGTAGCTCCCGCATGTCACAACCTATAATGTTTCCTTTTTAGTGTTTAAAGCCACTGAGAGTCACTAGTTCAGTTTACCGTGTGTTCTAAGCCTCAAGGAGCCCAGTTTACTAAACTAACTTCACTAAACTGCAGTTGTGCTCCAGTTACGAGACCAGGACCCAAGGCTTCTCTGGTGTCTGAAAGCTTAGACTTCGAAAAGCATGTAGTCCTACTTTCCCGCCTCAAGATTATTTAGATTTTACTGCAGAAATCCTCCACATGAACACCATGTCATAGAATTGGTCTGCTACTCTTTCCAATGCCCATCCCCAAAGGGTCTCGGTGGATCTTTGCTCTGAGAACCACATTAGTGACTTCAAATAAAAAGCAGACAGCTCTCTTGCAAAGAGATCTCTTACACAGTAAAGATGTTCTTCATCGTTCTTCATGTTCTTCATCGACCCGGGCTTCTCTGTGACTCTGTGAGTCAGTGGCTGCCATCTGAGGTTACAGAGGTGAGAGGCCCCAATCAGTCTCCCATGCTCACAGTGCAGCTTGCTCGGGATCATAAGGCAGGGGCAGTTTCAAGAAAGAGAAAAGAGTACAAAGGCACTTGAGTTTCAGGCTGAAGACTGCCACTTCTGCCCAGTTCTGTCTTTTTAAAAGAAGTCACAAGGCCACCCCATATTCCAAAGTGAGAAAATAGCCTCCGCGTTTCATGGACAGAGCACTGTTTAAAAGGATCTGCTTAGGAGGAAAAGTATATAGTCATTTTTGAATGATCTTATGGCCTCTATCTATTAAGTCTACCTAATATAGATTGTGGAAAGCTCTTCAAGGAATGCCAGACTTTGTATGTTATTAATGGCACCACGTCCTCGATGTGACAAACTGGGAATGGTACAGAGCTGAGCATGAGGACAGGGTCCGGCTCTTCTTTCCCACTAGACCAGGTAGATTAGCTTGCTCCTGGATATAATAAATTACTGCAAATTCAGTGTCTTAAAACAACAAGGATTTATTATCTTATAATTCTGGAGGTCAGAGGTCCTAAATTAGTTTCAGTGGACTAAAACCAAGGTGTCAACAGGCCACCTGTGTTTCCTCTGGAAACTCCAGGATATAATCCATTGTCTTCATCTTGACTCCTCCTACAGTCTACGTACATTCTTTAAGGGGTGAGGAGAGCAGCGGTAGTGTTCGCTGTGTGTGTCTGTGTGTTAGTTGGTGGGGCTGGATCATACTCCTATGTGTGCACATGGGTGTGAGGGGCAGAGACTTGGCACTGGGTGTTTTCCTCAGTCCCCTCATATGTCATGGTTTGAGAGAGATTTTTTTTTCACTTAACCTGGAAACTACCAATTAGGCTTGGCTAGCTGGTCAGATAGCTCCAGGGATCCTTGGCTCTGTCTCTCTAGCATTAGACTTACAGGTTTACATTTCCCTAACCATAACAACAAGGGTACTAGGCCCAAGCTTGGGCCCTTATGTTTATACTGCAAGCATTCAACCAACATAGTCATTTCCCCAGTCTTTGCTTCTGTTGTTGATGATGATGATGATGATGATGATGATGATGGTGATGGTGATGGTGATGGTGATAAGATCTCTCACTAGATCTATCTGATTAGGCTAGGCTAGCTGGCCAGTGAACCCTAGGGATATGTTTCCAGTATCCCCACTGCTGCATTATGATCTTTTGATGTGTTTTGTTTTAAATTGTTGGTTATAATTTGTCTTCTGGGAATTGGACACAGGTTCTCTTGCTTGCTTGCAAGGAGAGCTCTTGAGCAAGAGATCTTCTCATCCCTCCTACTCTGTGGCTCACAGCTCCGTCAGTCAGAGGCAGCAGAGCACCTTCCTGCCTTTTCTGAGTTGGTCTTCTCTCCTCAACGTGTTTTGTTGTTGATGTTGTTGTTGGTGGTGGTGGTTTTGGTCATTTGGTTTTATTTGGTTTTGTTTTTTTATTATTTGTCTCTCTCACTGCCCTGCCTTGCTTTCATAATGACCTCTGTGATCACCCTGAATGTTCTTGGGTAACCTGTGGTCAGCATACCATCTCCGGGTCTTTAACCATGTTTACAGAACTGATCTTAACACATAAAGAAATCGATTTCAAGTTCTACCATTCAGGACTTGGTCACTGTTGGAGGCCATACTTCAACCTACTGTACTAAAGTCACCCTTCTGTCACTCGGGGCTCAACTGTGGCCTGTTCCCTATTTCTAATTGGAACACAGTGAGGCTCCTTCTCTGCGCATTGTTTCCTGGCTACTTTCTGAGGACAGCAACGAAAGCGAGCTGTGATAGAGGGCGTGGAGTGCTCAGAGCCTGAAGCATTTCCCGTGTGTCCTCTGCAGGAGATGACTGCGGAGCCTGTAACCGGGTAGACTCTCACATTCTAATGCACTAAGCATCTTAGAATTGCAACGGTATGGGCAGCTGTTCTGAAAAGAACTTTCTTAGAAATGAAGAATTACCTAGTCAAATCCCCCTTTCAGAACACCTGGTAAATGGCCATCCGCCTGCTTCACAACGTGGCATTCAGAAGGCCTACTGTCTCGTGTCGTAGCACATCTCCTTCAGCAGTTGTCATTGCATGTCAGAGGCACGCTCTCCAACACAAGGAAATGTTTCCCTCCTGTGACTTTCTGTCTATTCTTTCGACTGCCTCTGCAGTTGTAGAAAAGAGATGTAATCTCTCTTCTATTTGAAAACACCCACACATCTCAATCACTTACATGGTGATGTGGGAGTGTCAACAAAGGAGGAGACACTGGCTTCTGGTCCAGAACATGCTCAGGGGTTTAGCTTCCCTGTAGATAACAGGAATGCTTTCTAGCTGGGTCCAGACGCCTCCATCGCACGTCACTAGCATGGCCTGTTTTATGAGTTCCTGAGTTCAAGCCCAAAGGAGGTTTTCCAAACCTGGTTCTTGAGTCACTTCTTCTAGGCAAGATGCTAGGACTCTCGCTATTCCTTGGCAATCCCTGTAAAGATGGCCTTGCACTCACACTAACTATATGAGGTCACCCTGTCTCCTCCCACTACAAATCTGACTTCAGCTCCAAGAGGATGCAGATATTCTGGGAGGCTGTGACAAAGGAGAACTAAGAAGCTTGGGTGACAACCTCAAGGCCAGATATCTACCACAGGGATGGAAGTGCCCAACCGGGGGAAAGCCATGCTGCTACAGAGGACAGTTTAACCATCACTACACCCTGTAGCTGTGAGTCAGGGGAGGACTCCGCTGCCAGGAAAGGTCAGCCTTGAAAGGGAAGTCGCCCGGGGAAAAGCATAGCAAGCTAGCAAGGCTCAAAGTCTAAAGCGCGTTTGCATCTAGCATCCACCTGATCTGTTTCTGGTGTCCCATCCTAAGCCTAAGTCTCTGGTACTTCAAACCATAAAACGTCCAACACAGCAGTGTGTGTTGTATCCTGACTGTGTGCGACCATGCAGCAGTGTGTTATATCCTGACTGTGTGTGACCATGCAGCAGTGTGTGTTGCATCCTGACTGTGTGCAACCATGAAGCAGTGTGTGTTGTGTCCTGACTGTGTGCGACCATGCAGCAGTGTGTGTTGTGTCCTGACTGTGTGTGACCATGCAGCAGTGTGTGTTGTATCCTGACTGTGTGCGACCATGCAGCAGTGTATATTGTATCCTGACTGTGTAGCCATGCAGCAGTATGTGTTGTATCCTGACTGTGTGCGACCATGCAGCACTGGGTTGTATCCTGACTGTGCCGAGCTGATGGTGGAACATCATATTCCAGCTCCTGGAAGTGGTATTGATATCTTATTTTCTTTTCCTCACTGGTTAGCCCATGGGGGTGGGGAAGTTTTATTTCACCTCTCAGATTATAGTCTACCATCAGGTGGTGGGGGAGGAAGTCAGGGCAGGAGCCAGGAGGCAGGAACCTGAAATAGAGCCCATAGGGGAACACTGCTTATTAGTTTATAAGCACTGCCTACTTTCTTATATAACCCAGAGCTACCTGGCCAGGGTTAGCACTTCCCACACACAACTCAGGGCTCCCTGCCCAGGACAGGCACCTTCCACAGTGAGCTCCTTGCCCAGGACGGAAACCTCCCACAGTTAACTGCACTCCGCCACATCAGTCATTCCTCAAAACTGTCCCAGACTTTTACACAGGCCAGTCTGATGGGGGCATTGTCAGTCTGATGGGGGCATTTCCTTCATGGTTGTTCCTTCTTCCTGGATGACTTAAGTTTGTGTTGCGTTGTCTGAAAAACAACCATGATGCTGTGCAAGCATTCAGACCCATGTTATAGTTCCTCTGCTCTCATATAAAAGTTTGCATATGGCACACAAGGCTGTTATTGCAATACTGGGGGCAGATCATGGGCAGATCCTGAAAGATGCCTGGCCAGCCAGACTCGAGGAAAAGACAAGCTTCCAGTTCAACGAAAAACCCCATCTCCAAGGAATAAGGCAGAGAGTGATAGAGGAGGAGGGGGAGGCTCATTTCTCTGATTTCTGCGTGTACATGTGTGAACTTGTACAATCGAACACACTAATATCCATGCATTTCTCTGTGTCTTTGCCTCTGCCAATCTCTCTCCCTCTCCCTCTCCCTCTCTCTCCCTCTCCCTCTCTCTCTCTCTCTCTCTCTCTCTCTCTCTCTCTCTCTCTCTCTCTCTCTCTCTTTCTCTCTCTGTCTCTCTCTCACACACACACACACAGACATATCTACAAACCCTAAATGTACTCAGTTCTATATATCAAATGCCCCTGTATTCTTATTGTGACCCATCATATGAGATGTGGGTTTTTCCACCTGAGATTTCACAACATTTCAGTCTTTGCATCTTCAGGTCACAGATATTCAGCTGGTGCTCTCCCTAGGCCCTGCCCATACTTGTTCATGATCCTGTGCTGCGCGTGCACACACACACACACACACACACACACACACACAAAATCCGCATGCATCTTTAACTGCCAGCTTCCACGCTCATGGATTCCTTCACAGTGGTCTTGTGCACTCTTTGAGAACAGGAACAGCTCTAACACTCATTATGTTTTCAATGTGGCTTCCCACCCAAGAACATAAGTGGGCCTCAGTAAAGCGTACTTAAGTCATTCCTTGAGTCAGTCACTTTCCACGGACGTACGAGTTGAGGTCCCCAACCAACGACGTGTGGCTTGTCTCCCTGTACCCCTTCAGATGAACTTCCCAGTAATAGCATGAGTTCTGAACCATACGGTCTTCATTATGAGTAATGTTTCTTCAATAACAATAATTAGGATAGTATTTGTATAAGTAAAAGAACCCCCCAGGAAAGCACAATATAGGAGATTTGTCATTTAAGAGACAAAAGGCAATTATCCCCTCAGTGTCCCTGGTAAACAGTGATTTGCAGAGGGGGCAACAGCATAGCAGCCATGGGCTGGCAGACAGGAACAGAGCCCCCTCCTGTTTTGTTTATCATAATGAACTGGTCAATAAACATCACAAATTGTTTATCTATATAAATCTTGACAGATTACTCTTTATGAAATCCATTTAGCAACTGAGGTTTTCCCATAAGGATGAAAAATGAAGATTTTAAACAGATTGTGGGAGCAGCTCGGGCTGTGCCAGGAGATCTGAGCAATAAAGGTTTCTTTATATTAATATTACGAAAACCATTTATCCTGGCAAAATCAATATCACAATTCATCTTAGTTTGTTGCTTCTTTTCGGAAGCCTACAATGTCTTCTCCTTTATTGTGTCTAATTTTGTTTTAATAAATGTGAATTATATTTCATTTGGTTGATACTCCAAGGAGGGGGCGTTAGAAAAACTGCTCTCAAACTTGGGGCTTATTTGCTAAAGAGTCTTTGAAATGTTTGAAATTGTATTTGAGTGGCTGAGAAATTTATAGGAATCATTTCATTTAAGCCTTAATTACAGTATTATCCTCCGTGTCCTTCGGGCTGGGAGCAAACTGTAATATTCTAGGAAATCTGCCCTGATGAACTTCACTTAAGGAAAAGTCTCGCCAACTGAAACCAAGCAGTTATCACAAGTTGGATATGTCCGATGCAACCGCGGCTGGGAGAAGAGGCAATAAAACCAGGAATGGATGCATTTAATTACTCAAAACATTGCTTGCTTTCCTAAGAAGTGATTTATCTATTCCATTTGGATTTGGAACTTAATATCCCACGGCTATTGACAGAGCTGACTCTGAGCTGTGTGGGTAGCAGTCAGCTGGAGGGAGATAGAGCTTCATCAAGGAATGGAATTAGGTTACATACTGCAAGCCATCACTCTAACTGCACTGTATGTAAAGTAAGTGTGATTGTCCCCTGAGTGAATGGCAATAAAAACTGAAACACTCAAGAGACACTTACTCATGAGCGGTACGTATAGAAAGTGGTATTTATGTATAGAAAGAGTCGGCAGGTGGCAGGGGAGCCTCTTACTGCTCAGGCCACTAGTATTGTACTGAAGCCTGCAGACAATATACTCAAAGTGTTATCACACAATGAATTAAGAACAAATCAGGCACCTCATTGCTTCTGTGATTCCATTTTAATTCCAATGCATAATTTTTCTCGTTTCTAATGCTTTGTCTGAAAAGAAAAAAAAAAAACAGCCATGTACTAGGGGATGAAATTCTAGTGCACGTGTCCAGATAATGACACCAGTGTTGTTTGTAGGGAGAAAGTCCTTTTATCAGAACCATGAAAAGGGCGGCTATGGTACTGTCGCTTTCAGGAGAAGACGTACTTTATTCCCAGCGGCAGATTCGTCCATTAAACAAATTTTCAGCTTATTTTGCAGCTTTAGCTTTTATCGGCCTTTTTAAGGGTGTTGAATGATTACCCAAGAGATCACACCATAAAATTTGCAGTAGGGTGAAGTCACTATGCCCACCAGTCTCTCTATCGAATAAACAGGGGAATCTATTTAGTGTGTTTTCAGCGTACCACATGGGAAGTCCCTGTGAAACAGCCATTATGGGCTGCTTTTACATCTCTAATCTTTATAATGCCCAGACTGCTTAGCCTAATGAAATGCCATAGGGAGACCATGCAGGCAAATAATTCAACCTGAAGAGAAAGTCTTACCTCTCTCTCACTGCTGAAGATTAGGACTACTAATGTTCCAGATGACTCTCGGTCTAAGAGCCTGTGTGTTGCCCTGAAAAATCCCTCATTGTCCTGTAACATCAGTGCCTTCGCAGAGACCACGGTAACTGCCTCTTCTCCAGTCTCCTCTGGGTAAATGATGGTTCATGCTAATTGTCCTGTGTCAGAATCTGGAATCTCCTGGGAGATGGGCCTATGCAGATTGTGCTGAGGGGTTCCTTGACACGTGGAGACCTGAGTGTTGTGGGTGGTGCCATCCCCTAGGTGGGATCCTGAGTCCATAGTGGAGAAAGAGCTGGGCAGCAGTAGGAGTAGGCCTCTGCTTTCTGGATGTGGTGTGATCTCACCTCCTGCTTTAGGCTCCTGTACCTTGACTTCCTAGACATGATAAACAATCCCCTTCAACTGGGGCCTAGATTTGACCGTTTCTCTTTTAAGGTGATTTGGTCGGACCATCTCCCAGGAGATTCCAGATTCTGACACAGGACAATTAGCATTAACCATCATTTACCCAGAGGAGACTGGAGAAAAAGGCAGTTACCCTGATCTCTGCAAAGGGGCTGATGTTCTAGGACAATGAGGCCTTTTATCACAGAAACAAGCAAAAAAAATTAATAAAACCAATACAGTGCCCAGAATATAAATGGAACCCATACAAAGCACCAGCAATAATTATAATCTATCTAAATATGTCAGCAAAATTTGTCCTTTGTAGAACTAAAGATAGAATTTGAAGAGTTTTAGGAAGAGCAGTGACTTATTCTTAGTTTCTATGTTGTAACTGGATATTTAAATTAAAAGTACTTCTGTGAGTACCTAATTTAAACATTTAGCTGACAGCAGAACTTCTATTGTAAATAAACACAATTTTCATTGTACTGCATAGTTAGTATGAAGGCCAATCGTGACAATGCTCCATGCCATATAACAGCTATTGAAGGGGTTGTGGAGACAGAGCTTCACGTAGTTCAGGCTCCTACCAAACTCACTGTGTAGCTAGGAACTCCTCCTGATCCTCCTCCCTCTGATTCACACATTCTAAGATTGCAGGAGTCTACTACTGTGCCTGGCTAGAGTGTAATGTGTGTGTGTGTGTGTGTGTGTATGTGTCTGTATATCTGTGTTTGTGTGTGTGTGTGTTTGTGTTTGTGTCTATGTGTCTCTGTTTGTACATCTGAGTTTGGGTGTGTGTCTGTGTGTGTGTCTGTGTGTGTCTGTGTGTGTCTCTGTATGTCTGTGTTTGGGTGTGTGTCTGTGTGTGTGTCTGTGTGTGTGTCTGTATGTCTGAGTATGGGTGTGTGTCTGTGTGTGTCTCTGTTTGTATGTCTGTGTTTGGGTGTGTGTCTGTGTGTCTGTGTGTCTGTGTTTCTCTCTGTGTGTTTGCCTGCCTGCTAGTCTGTCTTTCTATGTATAGAGGGCAAAAGTCATTGTACAACTCCCCTAGTCCCTCTCCACCTTACATTCTGAGATCAGGTCTCCCACTGAATCTAGAGTTCACCCATTCTTCTAGACTCCCTGGGTGACAAGCCCAAGGAACTTTCTGTCTTCATAGCTGAATGCTAATAACCTAACAGGCACTTGCCACTTAGTCTGTTTTTCACATGGGCACTGGGGATCCAGGTTCAGATGCCCATGCTTGCTCCCCATCAAGTACTTTATCAACTGAGCCATCTCCCTAGGCCTCATCTTAGGCCATTAATCCATGAACATCAACAACAAAATCTTTGCATGGATTTAAGCATGAGCAACATTTTGATAAAGATCTTTTTGTCTCGTTTTACCATGTGCATGTGCAGTTCAAGCATCCTTTCCAGTAGGTTGGCAACAGCAAGCTGTGTTCAACCACAATGCTATTGATAGGTATGACATATCCTATGAATTATTAACTAAAGCGCTCTTCTGACTCTCCATGTGTGTCTTCAGATGCCAGCCTTGTCACTGTCATCTAGCAGGAGCCTTGAACGAAACTTGCGATGCGGTCACAGGCCAGTGTTTCTGCAAAGAGTTGGTCACTGGCTCAAAATGTGACGTTTGTGTTCCTGATGCAAGCCACTTGGATGTCAACAATCTATTAGGTTGCAGCAAAGGTAAGTCTGTTCTGGCCCATTGCTGGGCCACCAGGACCTGGGAGGAGGATCTCAATGCTTTCTGCCATTAGAAGTCATTAAAAAGACGTAGGCACAGTATGAAGAGTTAGACTAAGACAAGATTGTTAACCTCACTAAAGGAAATCTGTGAGCTTCTCCTTGACTAAAGAATGAAAATTTCTTGGATTACCAGTCTGGTAGTAAAACACTGGCAGCAGTTTGTTGGAATTCACTAACACAGGAAGAAAAGATTCCACTTCTCTCCAGACAAGGAGACTTTTTTCCAGAACATCAACATTTGCTGCTAAAATTATGAGGTTTCTGTTTAAACAAAAATGGTCAGTCACCCTTGCTCGCCAACACATCTCCATGTAATTTACTATAGCAAATAGAAGAGTCATTATTTATTTTATATTTCATGTTCTTCTATGAGCAGTTTTATGAACATTTTCTAATGTTTTATTAATATTATAATTTAATAGTTATTATTTTCACAGAATACCGAGTTCTTTAATTGATATTCTGTTCTTGCCACTTTCTTCTTAATCTTAGTCATGAGTCTGCATCCCACATTTATAATTTTAATTATTTTCTACAAATATGACATTTTAGTATCTTTTGGCTTTGTAGCACTCTACGGTGTCCCAAGTTGACCTGTGAAGCCCACCTGCAGACCTTCACTTTATAGCTATTTTATATAGTCCCAACTTTATAACTATGTTATATAGTCATAGTCACATATAAACTTCTGCCTTTACTCTAAGACCGTATAGCCATACTTTCCCAAAATTCCTAAAGGATGGCTCCTGGGAACATATGCTCACAGCCCTCTACAGTGGGCTATGCTGTGGCATGCTGTCCTTGTGGGATTGCTGGTTTGTCATGAGTCAAAGTGCTAGGAAATTCCCTGCATGGTGATGTCACAGCTAGGAAATTCCCTGCATGGTGATGTCACAGCTAGGAAATTCCCTCCGTGATGATGTCACAGCTAGTCTGTTTGTTTGGAAGGATGACTTACCTGGAACCCCACTTTCTACATGTAAGGGAGCTGGGGAAGGGAAGAAAATGAGAAAGAAAGGGGAAAACAGAAAGGGAGAGAGAGTTGGGCGCCACGATTTGCTTTTCTATAGCAATAGCAGCCAGTGGGAACAGCCAACAACGTCAGGAGAACGCGTTGTGACAGATGGGCATTAGTGTGGTAGCTGTTATTAAAACTGGGAGCTGCTTCTGGCTATTGTCTGCCTATGCATAATAGGTGTCTGAAGGTTCTCCTGGAAATTCTAAGTGGCTCATGGTGTCCCTCACACAAGCTGTCACTATGAGATTATCACCATGGTAGCATTTCCTGTTTCCTGGAGACATACTGATGACTGCTTACCAACAACATCTGTGACTAGTTGGGAGAGAGACAGGAAGTCCTCTTTGAGTCCTGGGATCTAAATTCCAGGTGTAGCAGATTGTATATAAAAGTAGAGAGGCCCTCTCTGGGCAGGAAGTCCTCCCCATGGGGTCCTGGGATCTACCTTCCGGTTGCAACAGATTGCATATAATAAAAATGGTCATGGGCTCTTTGACTTCTGGTTTCTCTCCTGTCCGAGTCTCTTTTTTCCTGCTTAATTTATCCTTTCAAGAGCTAGTCACCTCCGTAAATCAGAGAGTCAGAAGAAAATTGATGATTAAGTGGTTGTTTTTATATATTGCTTCCTAGTGAATCATAGCTTGTTCTAAACTTTTGTGAATTTAAATAAAACTATATACATGCAAATGCATATATTTGTATTTTTAACCCACTCAGAGCTCACTTGTATTTAGGGATCTTAACCTGAAAATAAAATCAAGTAAACTTTTATAACTTTTTATAACCATATGAAGACAGATTTAGGAATGCTGCTACCGAAAGGGATATGAGACCAATGTACTGTAATGTACATGATATCTTAAGGAGAGCTCAAACATGAGGGATCCCACACCGCTTGCAGTGGTGTCAGGATCTCTGACACTTTTCATTGAAATGGTTTTGAGCTTTGCACTGCATCCCTGAAGCAAGTCCAATTCCTTCACCAAAGTTTCTGAACTTCAAGATCATTTCCACTCAGGTAAAGCTAAGGGGAGTGTTCCAGGAATCAGGAAAATGAATGTATGACGCAGGATCTCATGGTTCCTCTAAGAAACATATGTGTGTGTGTGTACACGTGTATACATATATATATACACATACACACACACACACACACACACACACATATATATATATATATATATATATATATATATATGTATCCAAAAATCGAGCCTACAATTCATTTCTTGGTGCAGCAGAACTATTAACTCTCACCTTAGCTACAATGGAGGTAAAATCCTTAGGTGATATGAGGGTCATTGAAATACACCCTTATTACAATGAAACCCAATGTCTAAAAATTGTTCTTAT
>NW_022196891.1:85556318-85625840 GCF_008632895.1 Mastomys coucha
CCACAGTAAGAGCCAAGATTTTAAACTCTACTAAATACAAAACAAACAAAAAGATTTTATATATTTATATTCATTTAAGAAAATACTAGTAGTGATGTATTATTTTTAAGTATACAGTTAATATGGTTGTAGTTGTTTAAAATTTATATTGAGAAAAATGTATTTTCACTTTTGCTGTTGACGAGCATCTACATAAGACTGTAAAATTGATTGTTGTTTTATATCAAACAACTTTTATAATACTCATTTTTATTGTTATAATGTTTTATAAATTTTAAAGAATATGATAAAAAAGATATTGTAAGTATTGCAGGGGGTCTCTGGGAGGAATTGGGGTACAAAAGGGAAACAAGAATGTGATTTAATTCTATTTACTTAAAATATGTTCTTAAATGTTAACAAATTCAGATAAATTGAAATCATGCAATAAAAGTTTAAAAAAAAATCACAAGTCTCCAAGTGTCTACAAAGAAATAATAATCCCCAAAGCAGGTAGGAACCAGACATCGTGATGCTTGTCTGTAACACTTGGTAACAAGGCAGGCAGATTGTGAGCTCAGGACTTGTTGACAAAGCAGTTCTCAATAGTTGGGGGATTATTATACTCGTGAAAGCCTTGAAAATAGAGATCAAGGGGGTGCTATTTACTAAATATTTATAATAATGCACACATATTCTTATAAACATGTTCACACACAGAAGTGAACATCATACACACACACACATACACACACACACACACACACATATTTTCTCCTCAAGATGATTCTCAGAGATGGATTGATCATGTTCTTACTGTAAATGAAGAAAGGCTGGGCATCCAATTCATATTTGAATATACTCATGGGCCTAGTAAAATTTACTAGACTTGGACTCAAGCATCCAACTCCCCAACAGAAGGACCTTGGGACACTAATAGGTGTCATGCTTTAAAAAGGAGTCTCTGCATTTTTACCTGTGGAGTTTTCCATAATTGTCTGTACCTGCTGCAAACAAAAGCTTTGTTGATAGGGGGACAACAGGTGCACTTACCTCTAGGCAAGGAAGTATTCAGAACGCAGTTAGGAATTGTGTTGGTTTAGTAAAATGGAGGGTAGTCATTTCTCTTCTAGAAGAATCATGACTTCATATCTGAAAAGTCTAGCTCTGGTCACCAGACACCCTTTTATAAGCTTCTCCACCCCCAGCTCAATCTCTTCAGACTGCCTGCTTATTTTTAAAAGGTCTGCTTACAAAGCTACACATTGGTTGGCATCTAGGAACTTAGGATTTATGGGTATTCAATTACCACAGAATGGAACAGATCTACTGATCTGGACACAGGGGCTTTAATGGAAACTGGAATTGTGTGCAGCTCCTCTGCTTCTAGCAGTCTTGATACGTGTCAGATGCATGTGCTATGTGAACAGCCCCTCATGACACCCCGTGTCCCTTGGGCTCTGAGTTCCTCAGGGGTGTCCAAGGCTCGAATTACCTTGTTACTTCTTTTGTCAAGGGAACTCAGACCTTTGTCTTTCTAGGACTAGTCCTGCCACTCAGCTACACTGCCCGCTTTCACAGTGCATTGTTAAGAGGTTTAAGGCCTGGCTGCCACTATCATGGGAGAGCTCTCTCTCAGCAGCTTTCCCTGGTTCCCTTGGATTTCACTGTGCTAATTTTCCCCTTGGGTAATGCTAATCTGTGACTTCTGTCACAATAGATCAGAGTCAGGAGTAGGACCCGAGTGTGTGCCTGTGAATCTCCTAGGAAAGTGGGAACCCCCCCACCCCCCACCCCCCGAGCTTCAGAGTATCCTAGAGAGCATCTTTCACACATAGCAAGAGTTTACTCTTACCATACCCTGAGTCACTAAAACTTTTAGAAGAACAGCCCTCCGACCATTCGTTCCCTGTGCTCCGCATATTTTGAAAGCAATTAGTCTTTTATCTTGAGACCCTGAAAGATTCATCAGATGGCTTCGGACATTTCATATAGCATTGCCGTAGCTACTTCAATGGTCTAAGTTCTTTGCACCTTTTCTGAAAGTGCCTCTTGATGAAAGGATTGGCGGGTTTAAAGTCAGATCACTCAACGGCGCGTACCTGTGATATCTCATTCAGTGGGAAGCCATGTCAGGTCTCCTCGCTCAAAGTGGACTGACTTGCGACTTTGGTAGCTGTTTTCTCAGATTTCTTTTTTCTTCTACGTCTTCTGTATATTCTGGGGAAATAACAAAGCTTACGCTCAAACATTAGGAAGACTGCTATAGAAGAGCGGAAAATCACCAGTGGCAAACGGCAGGGTTTCTTGAGTTCATTTCTATATTGTGCTGAGCTTGGATGAGTGTCCTTCATGCAGGGAAAGCATCTAAATAGAAAAGCAGTCTTCATAAGTATTGGTCAAATCACAAGGATTCACATTTTAACTGACAATGTTTAGGTTTTGACATCCATATCTGTTTATGTCAGCAAACATTAGTCCTTGATATTATGCCCTTCAAAGTAAAATAAGACCTTCTGTTTAGTAGAATGGAAAATTCCATCTTCAGAGTCAAAGAATTGCTTTAATTTAAATTCAAATTCAAATATTTAATTTAGTGTCAAATTTCAAGAGAATCTGTCAATTTTTAAATTCAATGGAAAAGTAAATGTGATGAATCCTTGAGTTATATTTTTTAAGCTAGGGTGCGGAGATGTTTAAATATCCAGTGGTTCTCCTCTAACCCTATTTCTGTCAGCTGCTCTGACCCACAAGTATGTTTTATGCGTGTAGGATAAAAAGCTTTGTCTTAGAGAATTGGCGATGCATATCCTTTGTTTATTAATGTCTTGGTAAACCGCATGTCTCCTTGATAAAGTGACCCTGAATCAGAAGGGCTGTTTGCTGAGTATCTTACTTCAGTTTCCTAGCGTGTTTATCGATTGCTTTTGTTAATAAATGCTCTCTCTGTTGTAATTTAGCTCCATCCCAGCAACTTCCACCCAGAGGATGGGTTCAAAGTTCTTCTGCCATCAATCTCTCCTGGAGTCCACCTGATTTCCCCAATGCCCACTGGCTTACATACACTCTGTTCAGGGATGGTTCTGAGATCTACGCAACTGAAGATCAACACCCGTACTGTAAGTTCTAGGATTTGGTGATGGAAATATGTGATATTCTAAGAACAAATGTAAGTTAAATTCCCTGATATTGAGGATAAACAAAGAGCAAAGAGCATCTCATTCAGAGAGAACTGCAAATCTCACCAGGAAGCCAAAACACAAGGCAAATAAGATGTTTTGTGTCTGGTAAGATGATTACCAAATCCTCTGAGAGGAGAGCAGTGACTTGACTCAGCATGATTAGCACATGAAGCCTGGACCACTCATGAACTTGCGTGTTTGTAATGGTTCACAGGCACAGTCTCTTGCACATAGCAAGTTGTTAAAATATATAAATATCTATCCTTCATATCAATAATCACTGCAGTCTTCATACTTACCATGGAAATTCTATCTCAAGCTAAAAGCTATACATGGAGATAAAAATCCCACGTCCATTCCTATATGGTTTGTAGTGTTGAAATGTTGGAAATTAGGTGACATTCAGCAGTCTTGCAGTGTAGCCATCTATAGAGCATGATCCATCCTGGTACAGTGTTAAATATGCTACAGGTTATGAAAAAGTGTATCTCTGCAAATCAACAAAGGAAAATTATGACATTCTGGCTGAAGAAAGTAAAAGGTAGAAAAGCGCATGACGTGTTCTGTTTTTAGCTTACAGAAGCTGGCAGGGATCAGATCACAGCCTTTCGAGAGTCAGGTTTCTCCTCCCATGTCAGTTTCCAGAAACCCGCTTCAGGTCTCTACCCTCGCTTAGCAAGAACTTTTATCTGCTGGGCCATCTCGCATGGCCTCCAATTTATATGTAACATGAATAACCAGCTTTAAAATGCACGTGAGTCTAAGTTAAGGAACTAAACTTCCATAACTGTCTTTAACCTGAGTTTACCATCCCAGCTGACGTCAAAGCTCCCCAACACAACAGATACATTGTGTCCGTTACATCAGCAGATGTCATTCCAAACCCAGGATGTACGACCTGCATCTTTGTGTCCTCCAACTTTCCCTTTACTCTACATACCCCTGCCCTGCCTCTAGCCTTCCGTGAAGTTAATGGAAATTCTAAACTCCATGATACAGATTGGGATGGGAGGCAAACATCTGCCTGCATCTGCCACATTGGCAAAGCATCCGAAAAACCTGCTACTAAAATGTCTATTTCCTTCCAAAAGTCAGCGGGGTCCAGGTGTTCTGAAACTTAAACTTTTGTGACGGAGGAAGAGGGGAGTTATAAAAATATTGAAAATGGTCTCTGACTTGACAGGACCACTGGTTGAATTATCTCTTAAGATGCAACCTCACTGGCTCCATTTCCCAAGCAGCTTTGAATTAAATTTGAGCCCATCAGTAGTTCATTCAGTCCGTGTTTCTCACAATAGCATACTGCAATCTGTTTGATAAAATGGTATATAAGAACACAGCATCATGGCTTTTTACATGATTGAGTCCAAACAATGTTTTCTTGGGTAGTAAATATCTGCTCATTCGCTAATCAGACATTTCTATAATCCTATTAAATGAAGTATTATTTTCCAAAACCTTATTCTGCACTAAAAATGCCACATCTGGCATTTGTCGACAATCCCCCCCCATAATTAATGATGTGAAAGTTCTCTGCATGATGGCATTTGAACAGTGGGAACAATCCGTGAGCCCGGTCAGAACTTCCCAGCTTTCTAATAATACCCCCATGTTTATTGCTCCGGCTTCAGTGCCTGGGTAGCATGAATAACGTGAAAAGGAAACACTGTTTCTCTTCAGCTGAATGAGCGCAAATCTGTGGGCTAAATGAAGGCCGTTGGAATTGTAGGTGGAGAATCACTGAACTTTTCAAAGAAAATTAATAGTGTTGTCTTCTAAGCAAGTTTGATCATTTAGTTCAGGCCGTTATAGAATCCCTCATTAGTATAAAAACTTTCCCTGGCTAGCCCACAGTCCTGTGGGATGCTCTTAGGCAGGATTTTCTTGCCGTCCTCATACACCTCTGTATTATGATCTTTAAAGCTTTTGAATGACTTTTCTTTGGTAATAACACACTATATTAGTTGACATTCAAACTAACCACCAGCTACACTCATTATGTTGGATAATTTGAAAGTTTCGGAACACTGGTAGTAACTGAGTCTATTCAGTGACTCCCTAAATAAAATATAACTGATAGACACCCACACACTGCTGATAGAGTTTGTGACTGAGTTAGCTCTTTGGTTTTGTATTTTATTTTTCATTGATCTATTTTTTTCTATTTTTGAAAGACAAAGAGAGTTATCTTATGCTGTGTGCATATGTTTATATACATATTGTGTGTGTGTGTGTGTGTGTGTGTATTGGTGATGTGTGTGCATGTGTATACAGAAGCCTAACATGTACTCATTTTGTCTCTCAGCTCAACCTAGAGCTTATCAGTTTGTCAACCACTAGCCACTTTACTCTGTGTAACGCCTAGGTCAGCCTTAGGCAGCTAGTATTACAGGCAGCCAGTATTACAGGCAGCCAGTATTACAGGCAGCCAGTATTACAGGCAGCCAGTATTACAGGCAAGCTGCCATATCCTGGCATTTGAATAGGTTCTGGGATCTCATTTCCAGTCCTGAGATCATCAAGAACGTAACCACTGAACCATTTCTCTAGCCCTCAAGGTAACACTTTGGACTTCTACCTACTTAGTACTTTGCTCAGAACCCCACGTGGCTTGATAAAGGCCTCGTCTACAATTGTTAGTGCGAAGAACACAGTTTTCAGAGGAAAATAACACCCTTTATTTAGTGCTTTATCTTTAAGAAGGGCCTCAGTGAGTTTTGTATGTTCATACATGTATTAATTGTCTTGTCATCCAAGCAAGTCTGATCTATATGTTGTATGTTATATATTGATTTTGAAAGCATAGGAACACCAGGCACAATAGAGAGGTGGAATCTAAAACTGAACTCCATCAGGGGTTGAGAATATTGTAGGTGGAGAATCACTGTGGCAGAATTTCTGCCTAGTGCACTTAAGGTCGTAGATTTGAACTACAATAGAACAAACATACTACCAATAGAACTGGAGAGCTAGTTCAGTGCTTAAGAGAATGTAATGCATTTTCATTACATAGGATCTAAGTTTATTTCCTGGGACCCATGTTGGTTGATCACATACACCTACAACTCCTGCTCCAGGGTATATGACTCCTTTGGACCTCAGGCAATTACCTTCATATGCACATACCAAGGCACATACACAGACATATTGAAACTTACACATAATTAAAAATAAAAATAAATCACATGAAGAGGAATTAGCAGTTATGTCTCTGATCCATACCTACTAGTGAACATTACTACATTTATAGAGTGAACATGATAAGGAATCTACTGTTGAACTGTCTCCACTGCCAGCTCCCAAGGATGACACCGGGACATTTTATTGTTTATGAAAACATTGGCATTAGCTTAAGCTTATTCTCTACTAGTTCATATGACTTAGTTAACCCTCCATTTTCGTCCACATTTGCCAAGTGACCACTACCTCTCTTCAGTCCCCTGTGTCTGACTCCCCTTGTCTGGTTCTGTCCTGAGTTCCTATCTTGTCTCAGAAATCTCACCTTCTCGTTCCTGCCTAAGTAGAGGAGCTCAGCTTTTTATTCTTAAAGCCAATCAGAGAATGTTCTAGGCAGGTGAGGAAGGACATAGATTCACCTTCCCATGGTGTACAGAAGTATTATCCCAACAGGACACACCCTAGGTAATCCCAGGAAACGATGAATGGATAGGGAATTTAATGTTTTCTGCACGGCAGGGATTATTCATCTAGCAGAAAGAATGCAATCCTTACAATTTGTAGGAAGATGAATACGAGTGAAATTATATTAAGTAGAATGAGCCTGAGCAGGAACACAAGTATCACATGTGTTTTTCTCATCTGTTGGATGCAGGTATTTTTTAAAAGGTATGGAGATAGGAGTGTAGTATATTTGAGAAAAGTAAATGGAGCCAGAGTGATAAATTATGGACATAGTAGAGGAACATGATGAGGTAGACTATGGTTGAAAGTATCACAAAAGAACAATTATTTTTCACTATTAATGTATGCTAATAAAAAAATGTCAAATTGGAGGACACATCCTCTTCAGGGACTCAGAGCAGAAAACTGAGAAGTCAGTAGGCAGGTGTGGCCTCTGTGGTAAAGTATATGTTCCCAATTTGCTACTTTTATAAACTGTTTCTCCTGCAGGATGATGGGGTGGGGTCCTTAAATAAACTTTTCCATGGGAAATGCAAGGTGATTGTAACTGTTCTGTGTAATGTTCCCATACAATCACATATCCCCGCTCTGGTTTTTATCTTATTCCAATTTCTTATCAAGCAATACTGCTCTCACACAATCTCATCATCTGAGATAAGATCACATTAAAAAAAATGGAATGATCTGGCAAGGATTTGATACAGAGCATGATTTTCCGTGATCCCTGGGATGAATCTCCTCCTTGGGCATTCTCAAAAGCAGATCCATAAGGACGTTTGCAATTAAGGCCCCTCTGTAACCTCCTTCCATTCCAGGGGCCACGACAGCGCCCTTACCAATGGAGTCTGTCCTAGTGGACTTTTCTGAATAGGGGTGGTGACACATCTCTGTTCCACTTCTTACTCCTGCGGAGGATGCTGGACTCCTCAGGTAGCATAAGAAGCACTCACGGAATGATTGGCTTCATGGAGAAATTGCAGGGATGTGTGCTCAGCATGATGAAATGACCTCTGCTCTGTGCCTTCCTCCCTTATAATCTTAATATAATCTTAAATCCTTCTCCCCCTCCTCCCATCCCTCATCCCTCATCCATCAGTTGCCATATTAATTCACATTTAGGGGAGGATAACTTCGCTCTGATCTTAAGCAGAATTTCCTTGATAAGGATGCTGGCTTGTTGAGATACAGTGGACCAGTTTGATCCTTGGCATCACCAAACTTCAGGTGAAGTTGCTTGTTCTACAGAAGTCAGGTTCTTGTGAATACTCTACACAGTCTAAGCTTGCCCCTCCTGGATCTGTCATCCTATATCTGGCCCTTCCATAGATTTAAAGCTTACTTTGCTAGGACCAAAAGAGGTTCCATGGGTCATCCACGGGCTCTCAGCACAGAAAGCCAAGAACCTCTGTAGATTGAAATTAGACTCTAGATATGTATCGCATGTCAGGCATCTAGACATGCAGAAACCTTCAGTAGTGTTAAACAACCCCGACACAATCCCACAAGGAAGCAGTCAGCCGCCACTCTGACATTTCTTTGTTTCATAGGCCTACAATGTGCTTGCTGTTCTCAGAGAATGGTGGGTGCAGGCACACAGTTAATCATGGCCATTCTCTCTCTCTCTCTCTCTCTCTCTCTCTCTCTCTCTCTCTCTCTCTCTCTCTCTCTCTCTCTCTCTCTCTCTCTCTTTCCCTCTCTCCCTCTCTCATTTTGCAACCTCTACTTTCAGCCTTCCTCTCCCTGATACCCCTGTCCTTCATGCATGGAGATCCTGCTTGTCTCAAACTTCTCTTTTACATTCTCTCTGTTGTTGACAAATCTCTCCAGGATTTAGCAAAACGCTTGTCTGGTTGTATGTCATTTTATTCGGTGAGGTAAGGATACATTCAGGTATTAAGCGGGAGAAAGGCCGGGCACTTGGTGGTGGTTTGCAGAGGTTTGGACCCATGTCACAGCGTTTGGCAAGCAAACCACTTACAGTGAAAGCAAATATGTGTTTCAGAGACTGCAAGGACTTCCTCTGGGTTCTTCTATCAAGGGACCCCATGAAGAGCAAAACAAGGACAGAAACAGACTTCTAAGTGTCATTTCCTCCACTCGACGCAGTACTCACAACATACTGGACAGTAAAAGCAGCCAGCATTTGTCTGATTTGCCTTGGAAAAGCATTAAACACAGTTGTATTTGCAGGACTTGATCAGTAAACTCCCTAGTCAAATAGCACCAGAAGCAGGCAATTGCTAAAGATTGCTTGACAATGGTTAGTTCTAACTATCTGTTTCCCCTTTTTATTTCAGACACTCAGTACTTCTTAGACACCAGTCTGTCACCACACACAGCATATTCATATTATATAGAGACCTTCAATGTGCACAGTTCAACAAGGAGCACACCCGTCGTTTATGAGACGAAGCCAGAGGTCTCAGAAGGACACTTGAACTTGACTCACATCACTCCTGTTGCCTCAGACTCCGTGACACTTATCTGGACTGGACTCTCCAACAACTCTGGTCCTGTGGAGAAGTATGTGTTGTCATGCACACCTGTGGACAGCGCCGAGCCCTGTGTCTCCTATGAAGGCCCAGAGACATCAGCTACCATCTGGAATCTGGCTCCACTCACCCAGTACTGTTTTTCTGTACAGGGCTGTACTAATGAGAGCTGTTTATATAGTTTGCCTATTATAATAACCACAGTCCAAGCACCTCCCCAAAGGCAGGGGCCACCTACAGTGTGGAAAGTCAGTCCCACAGAACTCAGAATAGAATGGTCTCCACCAGTGGATTCAGATGGTAAGAATTGAAGGCTTAAACTTCTCTTCCTTTTAGAAGGCCAAAACAGTAGAAATGAAGAATTAAGTAGTAAGACTGGCAACTCTATTGGTTTATATGAATATAAGGCATTGGGAAATGCTTTCTGAAGATATAAAATGCTATTTCTTCTGGATATGGAAGAGGGTATTTCATCTAATTTAAGAACGAGTTCCATTCAATTAAATTGCTCTTTAAAAGGCTAATATTATCTTTGCTCTTAATGACATCTGCCCCAGCACAGATGATGTTGATGATTGGGCACTTGCTGCTGGAATGCATTATATTTGACTGAGTCACATCAGGGCACCCACAGGCTGCGAATTTTCTCTTTTAAGCAAGAAAAAAAATATAAAATAATACAAAAAAATTGTATATAGGCTAGTTGATTCCATTAAGTTAATTTTTGTGTTCTTAAAATTGAACCTCAGGGTTCATGGGTCAGATACATATTCCTAGGTTTTTTAGTAATTTATGCTCATAGTGTGGTAAAAGTTTGCATCAAAGTTTTCTATTGCTTGGTAAAGACTGGATACAACTTAGCTACACAATATTTATGCAAACATGGCTTATGTCAAATATGTAATTAAATCACAGAACTTCAAAGTATGCGTCCTGGAAGTAGAATATGCAGATAGTCCAAAAGAATTGGACATCCTTAGCAGCAACTAAGGATGAGTACCCATCTTGAAAATGTTGCATTTTACATAGGTTAAAATATGGTTGTTTTGCATTTATACTTCCCTTAATTTGTTTTCCCCGAAATATGGCTCTCACGATAGTTTGTAATCTAAATTTCTACATCTAAATTAGTAAAAAAGAATCAAAAGGTAATATAGTGAGAATGCTGAAAAGTGAACAGCCTTAAATGGCCAGCACCTGAAGAGCCCCTTTGACTTGGTCACTTCATTTTACTGTCTCTTTGCTAGGTATAATTATAAGATATGAGTTATACATGAAGAGATGGCTGTCCACTGAAGAAAGTCTAGTGTTTGAGAGCCATGGTTTGGTCAGTTCCCACCCAGCTTCACAGTCAGCCAATCAGAATAAGAATGTGCTTCAGTCAGCCAATCAGAGTAAGAATTGCTTCAGTCAGCCAATCAGAGTAAGAATGTGCTTCAGCCAGCCAATCAGAGTAAGGATGTGCTTCAGCCAGCCAGTCAGAGTAAGGATGTGCTTTAGCCAGCCAATCAGATTAAGAATGTGCTTCAGTCAGCCAATCAGAGTAAGACTGTGCTTCAGTCAGCCAATCAGAGTAAGAATGTGCTTCAGTCAGCCAATCAGAGTAAGAATGTGCTTCAGCCTCCCCAAGTTAACACACTCATCTCTGGCTTGGAGCCACACACAGTGTGCATTTAGGGTCTTGGTTGTGGATGTGAGCTGGCAGTGTGTCATCTGCCTGGGCCTCAGAAAGAACGGGAGAATCAGAGACCAGCTTCTTGGATTCTTATTTACAAAACCCTCAACAAAGGTACTACCTGGAAATTAAGGTCAAAGAAGATATTTGAGACAGAGGAGGCAGATGGCTATGCTAGGAATTCCTTTGTGCAGGGGAAGAATGAGTTGTAGCTCTACTCTTTTAGGAGTCCTTCCCCTAAGTAGCAGGTGATTTCCAGTGTCAGGTGGGTAGACAGTGAGGCTAATCTTCCTTTGTATTTATCATGGTTTAACAGTTTTTAGTTTTACAATTCAAATTTATTTTCTCTTTTTAAGACAAATATTGATGGTAATAGAATTCGCATAATGGTATAAGCTAATATACTGAAAAGTCTAAACCCAAGTATACTTAGAAACAATCAGAATTATAGCGTAGGAGGAGAGCTGAAAGTTTAGTCTTCTTACGGTATCTCTGTCAAGGTAACTAATTTATTCTTAACTTTCTGTTTTATTCCTCACATGAAGTGTACTTCAAATTCCATGAGCATTGAAGAAAACAATTATACATTTTTTATACATTGAATCTACATATATGTGTATACATACATACATACAGATAGATAGATAGATATTAAAAAACTAACTCCTGATATAAATTTAACACGTTGAAACTGTATAAGTTTAAGGTAGCTTTGGGTGAATGTCCAGTGGCCTTGTTGAGTAAATAAAATGTGTATTGTGTTTGACCATCTCTCAAAGACTATCTTGGACAAGAGAGCAGAAGTACTGAGTCCTTAAGTTTTGCAGGGGAAAACTGAAGGTCCAAAATGAGACACAGCAGATGAAAGAGCATCAAATGGTTGTCGTACTCCTAAGGATCACTGGGAAAGGAGAGTGGTACAGAGGGCCTTTGACAGCACATCTCTGATAGCCAATTTAAATTCCCTACAAAGATGTGCAGGACAGTGGGAGTAAAGTGTGTGGTATCTGTGGGCCCTGAACATATCAGGAAGGGCTAACCACAAGCTGACTGTGTCTTTGGGGTCCTTTAGTCCATTTCAGATGTTCCTTTTATTGGAATAACATGCCCCAGTGTCATTGTTGACTTAGTGAAACATGGCTTTCCATGAGAAGCCCAGTATGCCATCCTATATCTCAAACTCTAGGGACTGAGACAAGTTCCGTGTCTGGATTATTCAAATATCTTATCAAATTGCTCACTACGTATGTTCATGAAAACAGAGAGACTTCTATCAGAATTTGCCCATCTATGTGGTGTGTGTGTGTGAGAGAGAGAGAGAGGGAGAGAGAGGGAGGGAGGGAGAGAGAGAGAGAGAGAGAGAGAGAGAGAGAGAGAGAGAGAGAGAGAGAGAGAGAGAATACATGCCTGTATACAGGCAGAGTCTAGAAAAAGCCATGGGTATTCTGATATCTCGCTCTGTCTCTCTCTGTGTGTCTGTCTCTGTGTCTGTCTCTGTCCATTGGAGGTCATACCCAGTTTCCTGTACACATACTTGGATCTTACCTCAGGTTCTCATGCTGTGTACCACTCAGCCACTTTGTCCTCCTACCTTTCGATTTTGTAAATTGAAAAAAAATAAAACACTTTACCTGATAATGTGAAGATAATTGATATTCTTGTGGATGACAGTTTAAATGTTCATATTTTCATGTACATTTATATTTTTTTAATTTTGAAGATAAAAATATTTTATAAAAATAAGGTCTTTCAGAAACTAGAACAGCTCAGTCTGACATATATGGGTGACATGTATGCCTTTGATATTGTTTTTGTCTTTGACAGCACCTGTGTACATGTCCCCTCCTTCAGTCTCTCCACTCTCACCACACTCCCTCAATGTCTCCTGGGAGAAGCCAGCAGAAAATTTTACAAGAGGAGAAGTTATAGGATACAAGATCAGCATGGTTTCTGAACATTCCCCTGAACAAGATGTTCCAGTCTTGTGTTCAAAGGTATTTTCATTTTCAACTCATTTCCTTTCCAAATTAAATTATGGCTCCGTTTGATGTTTTAGGAATTTATAGAATCCTGTAGCAGAATCCATCTCCAAATGTGTTCATCAAATGGGCATGTTCTTCAGTAGAACATCAGATTCTCAAGGTCCTGTATATGTATATATGCTTATCACTTATTTTTCTAACATGCTAAACTAACGTGGTTATAATTTTATTTCATGAGACCTGCTGTTTCCACTTAGCCTTAAATATTTTTTAAGAAGTCCTTTCAGCAGCTGTGTACCACATAAGATAATCTGAAAATAATATTTGAACACATAATAGCACATTTAACCACTCCACAATCTGTCAGTATTTGTACTGTATCCATTTGGATGTCAAAATGACATTGACAAGACCATCTCTTATGCACCCTTTGTTTATGTCTTCATTTCCTTGGGAAAAGTCATGGGGAACCAAACCTGTCACACCATAACAGAAATCATGACAGTAGGGCTGCAAATGTGACGCTGTTGGTAAAGTGCTTACTTAGCATGGATTACAAACTCTGACCTTGACTCCCAGTACTGTGTAAAACCAGGCATGATAGCACAGGTCTGGGCAGAGGTCACTCAAGGTCATCCTGAACCACCTAGTCAGTTTACAGCTAGCTTAGGCTACATGAGATCCTGTGTCAACATTTACATATGGATGTAATTCATATGAATTCTATGAACAAAATCTTGGTCAAGGCTTTGAATGTGTAGTCACATTGTGTCTTCTGGTAGCATCTTTTCCAGGGATGAGAATAGAAAGTATCAACAGTTATAAATGCCTTACCCTATCCAGGTTCTATCTCATTGAATACAGAGGATTCTAGAAAATGAGAGGATTTCATTCTCTCAGTTAGAGATGAGGGGATTTTCCTTTCTAACCAGTTTTATAGACAAGGCAGTGTGCAAAGATAGAAGACATTGGTTTCCAAAACTTCCTACACTCTGATCTGATCTGGCTTCATGTCCATGACCAGAGAGGCCAAGTTCGGTCACATAGTATACACGTGGTTTACCTCGAGGCACTTCTCTTCCACATAGAGTAGGTAAGAAAGGGCAGGGTCTGAGAATCTGTCCTCTGAGAATATTTATCTTCACTGCAGTTTTTGAGAAGCCATGTGGGGGCATCAGCCACCTCCCAGCCTAACCTTGCAACTACTTTCTAAGATATTCCACCTGTATTCTCAGCTCTGTGCTCTCCTTTCTTTGTGTTTTAGAGAGAATTCCCATGGCCTGCATGGCATTCTTTGGGCTGGATTCAAATCTTAGATTGCCATTTTCATCATAAGATGCATTTTGTTTGAGTCCATCTGACCTTAAGACTTGACATACCTGAGAAGTAAAGCAACCAACGAGAAGAAACTCCACCCACACTGTGATTTGACATTCTGTTAGATGCTCTGTTGTCATGAAGGTCCAGTGTCTGGCCGAGAGTGTTTAATGAATAGTTCAGGATGTCTAGACTTTCCATCACTTTCTGTGCCTTTGCTCTACATACTGTCTATCTTGTGGCTCTCTTACCATGAAGAACTTCCAATATTTTCCCAGGATTAAGTGTGGCAGAGCCATGGGCTCTATGAGGTTCAATGTCCCAAACTGTACATGAGCCAGCACTACAACCTGGATAGAGGTCAGGGATAAGTCAGCAGAATTTCACATTGACACCATACTGGTTAGAACCCAAATGGTGACTATTCTCATTCAGATGGGAGTTTGTTCACCAGACATTGAGCTTCTTCCTGAAGAATGCAAGATAAAACCCATTTATGGATAAAAGATATAGTCACTTTTCATTTAATGTGAACAGGATGGATGTCCTAAATATCACAGAAGACTTGACTTTCAAACCCCAGCTGATGCTTGAAATCTCCCAATCTTTACACAGTAAATCTCCTACTCTGTGAAACACATCTGACTAAGACCCCCATACACTCGTTTCCTGCTTATCTGATCCATTTAATACCACTTTATTGACATGGAGAGCAGTACTGTCAAGAAGGATCGCATGGTTTGTCTTAACTTGACGATGACCCTAAGATTGTCTTTCTTCGGTGCGTAGATGGCATTGGCAGTGGTCATCTGATTACATCGTCCTACAACGTAGTGCTTTCCCTAAAGTTGTCTTAATGATTCCTTAATCCACCACTAGTGCAAATTTAAAACTTGTCCCACTATAGCGAGGTTGTAGGCTGTCAAGAGCCCACCTACTTCTGTCTTCATTGTCAGCCAGCTGGTGTTGTCCAGCTCCACAATACCACTTAAATAATTTGACATCTCCCTCCTACAAATCCAATTCCTGATATAACTGTCATAGTTATGCTTTCCCAGAGGATACCAGCTGTGGGAGAAGCATGAGAATAGGAGAGATGGGGATTGTACTCAGAAACAACTGACAGGATAACGGGAAAAATAAGAATCTAAGGTACAATGGCTCAGTGGGAAGGCCTCAGCTGATACCCCACAGAGTTCAAGAACCAGAGTAAGCTCTATAGTTGCCACACACATGGTAGAAATCCCAGCCTTTTTAACTTTCACACTGTTTGATCTGTGACACCACCATCAGAATCACCATACACTGGGTGGTTTTCCAATGGCATGCATTGATCCTCTCAGATTTTAGAGGTCAGAAGACTCAGATCTAATTTCTGGGAGAGCCGTGCTCCTTCCATGTACCCTAGAAGACTTCCTTAGCTGCTTCTCCCAGCTTTCTCCAGATGCTTGGTGACACTCATTGCATTGTGCCAACATATCTCCCATTTCTGCCTCATCTGCTCCACCCTCTCTGTCTGTGGATTTTTTCTTTTCTCCTAAAATGATACCAGTTGTCAGATTAAAAGCTAACCCTAAATACAAGATGTGTTAACTCATTATCTATAAAAATGCCTCATTTCAAAAGGTAAATTTCTCAAGTTCTGGGTAGACATGTATTTCTGAGAGACTCTATTTAATTCACTGTGACTATATTTGCCTTTTTTTCTGAGCTATCTTAGTGAAGAGTATACACACACATAATCACAAACAACACAGATGTCTATTACTGGGCAAGACAAAGAAGCAATAAGACATTTATGATTTTATCCTTCTTCATCTACATATATGACTTTTTCAATGATCTCACTATAAAAATTGTATGTAGTATAATAACATGTTCTTCAATTTACACAGCTTCCTGTACAAATAATGTATAATATTGATTAGGTAAATTTATAAATAGGACTGGTGTTCTGACTTTGATCCTTATATTCCATATTGATCGTTGGCATTTTGGCTCACAGTTGTGTTTTAGCTATTTTTTTTTTTTTTTTATTCTTAGGCTCATGTAAGTTTGAAGTCACTACCTAGACAAACATCCCCAGGTGTGCTCCTATAGGGAAAGTGCCTCATACTAACTCTGTTACTAAACTCCGCGAGCATCTTCACTTGTGTTTATTTCTCATGGATCATTTTATATGGATGTCAAATCTAAGGACTATGTCAGTGACTGCATAGTCTCTTGATAGAATCAAGGTCATGGTAAACACAAGCCATGGGGCTGTTACTGATGTAATTCTGCAGGCTTTTGCTATAACCTTTTATAATTATAAAGATCATGCCCCAGTGAAAAGGAAACAGTGTAAGCAAACACATCAACACCATACCCTTACTTTGATCATTACCAAGTCTTCTTTACTGTACATTGCTGTATGACCTACACTGTTGTAGCCTTGGTAATACCATTGATTTATATTGGCAGTACCATAAACGTTTGACTACTTGTGTTAGGCTATTAAATAGCTATACCCTACTTAGGCAGTATAAACATTCAGCTCTTATGACTGTAAAGGGCCACACACAATCACATATGCAATCTGGTCCACAGCTGACTAAACCACCAGAGCATAGTCCATGAGTACATGTCAGTAGCCCTAAGAGAAATAATTTATGTTCATGATTCTGTGTCTGTGATAGTCCCCCAAATATAATTTGTATCCTTAGTCTGAGTAAGTTTTCATAGTTGCTTGTGATTGGTCCTAGTCATAAGGGTAGGATGAATTCTGTATTGGCTGTTTAACTACTTATTTATGGTGTCCCTCCCAATCTCAAACTTTTTACTTTCATTCAAAAATATGTAATGATAACAATATTTCAGAAAATGTAACTATTAATCTAATTGTATGTATTTATTTGGATAATAAGGGTAAGTGAGATTTGACCTAGAGGGATAGTCACACAGCATCTATTCTTTCCCTCCTTTCTACTGTGTGATTTTAAAGCAAGAGATAGATAGGCCGATTTAGTACCATGTCATTATCCCATGCCCTGCCATCAAGTAGCATGTGGCATCCCCAGCCTGTGCTACTGTTGGCTTGGTTTGGACTTTTCACAGTAAGTATGTTAGTGTCTCCATCTTTATCTCTACCATTGGTGACAATAACCATACATCCATGCTGCTTTATGAGGCCATAACTCCGTCTTCTCATTTAGCCACTCAGGAACTGCGTTATTACCCCATAAAGCAGTGCGATTCTACAATCATCAATTAAACCTCAGCTTGTTGAGACTTTTTTTTTTTAAATCTTTTTTCCATATAGGAGTTGGTAATAACTCCCTCTGTTTGAATTTCGATTTTGAATGCCAAGGTTATATGCTGTGCACTGATTGTCATCTGATTACTATTACTGTTATTTTGCCTTGAAGCTGGTGCATTTCGCTAAGCCCCACGACCAGTCTTACATCGTAGAGGGACTCAAGCCTTATAGGATCTACAGCTTTACTGTCTCCCTCTGCGATTCAGTGGGCTGTGCAGCCAGTGCTTTGGGATCAGGACAAACCCTAGTCGCAGGTAAGTGCGTTCTAACGAATATGAAGAAATCCATTCGTATGGAGAATAAATGCCTACAGGTCTGCTGCACGTTGGACTTCATATATGTCTTTTCTGTTCTCTGCTGCTTTTCCAGCAATCCTGAATGTGGTTTATCTTGAGATTTTTTTTTTTTAAACAAAACTGAAAGCATTAGCTAAGGGTTATGGGCACATCAGAAGAGTCCCAGATCAGATACAGAAAGAGAATGCTTCCTGTGCTCAGCATCTAACGAGGGCCTCCGAATTTCCTGGCATTGTGAGATGCATTTAGGAGCAATCCTATGAGGTCACATGACACTTCTTTTAATCGTAACTTCTCTTTCTGTGTTGGGTCTATCGACTCCTGTCCCATGAGGCTCTTTGGCAACATCTGAGTTGCCTGCCACATGATGTTTCCTCTGTTTGGTAGGCAATTGGTTACATATTATTTTATTCATGGTTAATAGGAATCCCGTACGTCTGTACAATGAAATAGGAGGCTTGTTAAATCTTATAATGTGGTTTAAACCATTTTTGTTTGCGTTGCTAAGAGCCAACTAGATTTATACAAAGCTGAATACATGTATCACTAGCATCTATGCTCACCACTAACAGCATTTAGGATATTCTCATTTGCCAGTGTTTCTGTCAGCTATTTTGCAAGCCTTAGATTCTCAAATGGGTATGCCTGCATGTACAGAGGTTAGGGGATTCCCAGACAAATTATAGGTATTGTATGAGCATATGTCTACCATAATATAACATAGACCTACTGTCTGTAGGTCTAATTCTAGTGTTTCTGTCCTCAGTTCAGGGAAAAATAATTCAGTTCAAATTACATCACACAATTACTATTGCTCATTACAATTTTCAGTTGATGTGAAGGACATTCAAATTCCATGGTAGTGTGGTTTATTACCTCAGTGATGGACTTATTTGTGTACTGATATGTTTAATCTACATGTATTTCAGATGTGTAACTACATTTAAGGAGAACCCAATCTATTAAATCATATGGAGTCCATACTTTTCCTATAAGCCTATTTATTTTTATGCATGCTATGATTCAAAGGTAATAAATTTGAATAAGGGGGTGGATTCTAACTACTTTAGGGAAAAAAATGATACGATTTTGGACAAATTTTGAAAGAGCATTCAACCTCACAGCTTGAAGAAAATACAACAGAGGTTAAACACAAGCCAAAGACTGAGTGTTGGATGAAGAACCCTAGCAATGAGACTAGTCGGAGCTGGGACCCCAGCCTCCCAGGAGGCAAAGCTTTGCAAAGTCATCCAGTCCTGTAGGATAACCAGTGTCCTGTTACTGGATTTATAGTAGCATCTCCCATGTGTTTGTCTAATCTGTATCAGGTTCAATTCCCAGCACCCACATGGCAACCCACAACCATCTTCAACTTCAGTTCCAGGGCATTCAGCGCCTTTTTCTGGCCTCCATGGGCAATAGACATATGACTGGTACACAAACATATGTGCAGGCAAAACAGCCATACATAAAAAATAAGATTAAAATAAATAAAAATTAAAGCAAAATAAAAATTTAAAAATGTGTGTCCAAATTACAGTTTTCCAGTTTGCCATTTGTAGCATAAAATCACTTATGTGTCCCCGAGCATGTCATTAATACATTATCTTGTAATATCTCAGATTAGAAAACAGCCATTGGATGTTCAAAAGCCTGTGGGGATCCTAAAGACAATGCACACAGTGTTTAGTTTAAGGAATTAACATATGGTGGGATGGTTGGCAGGAGGATCTGTGCTAGGACTCTAAGCAGAAAAGAAGCCATAGGGAGAGAGCAGAGGATGCACGGCTTTAAGTTTGGAGGTTAGACCATCGCTTCACTAGATGCTACTGTAGATGGATTTGGTTGATTGATTTAAAACATTCATTTCTATTTACTGAGCATTTAAAATGTACTAGTCACCATGTTAGAGGTTGGCACTGTTCTAGATATTGCTATGATGAAATTTGTGGTTTACAAAGACCTCTCTGGCAATAACTTCTGAGGGAATATGCAAAGATTCTCAGTGTCTTTCACAGTGGGGGCTACAGGGCTCTATCCAATGAGAAGAGGTGAAGATTGACAGATGAAATGGATAGTATTTTGGGGAAACTATCCTCAGGTTCAGAAGAAGGAAAAACTGAAGATGACACTAATATTTGAGTAGAGCGTGGTGTTTCTGTTCAATGAAATGGGAAAGCTGAACAGATGGGAAAACAAACCTATGTGTTTATGTTTGATCGCATGGTGTGGCCATGGCGGCTACAGGCAGCTAGAAACAGAGCACGCAAATATAATGATTAAAATATTGCTGATTTTATAATCACCTCTAGAGAGATGGAGTGAGCTACGGTGCAAGTGAGTCTGTGAGGCAGAGAAGATGCAGTGATACAGGCTGAAGGGAAGTGTGTGGGCAAGAGCATGAGTGCAGGAAGAGAAGAAGCCAGAGAAAACACAGTAAGAGAGAAGCAAGGAAATAGGGAGATCCAAGAAGGGGTCCCATCTGGAAAGTTCTGAAAGGGCCTTGTTACCTTTAATGCCATATGCTGTCCAAAGAGCAAGAGAGGCATAAATAAAGATGGCAGAAGTGGCTCCCTGCAGTGGCCCAAGCTGAAGCTGGGTATAAAGGACTGAGAGCAGCGGAAGACAATGCCTTAAGAAAACTCGAAGGTGTCTCTTTGAAGTTTTGATAAACATTTCAATTTACCCAGTCTCTACTTAAACCATTACATTAGCTTCTGTTCCTGGGGGAAATCTCTATTCTGATGGAGAAATTGTTCCCGTGGCTTTCAGAAAATAAAGAGAGCTTAGTATCAGCCATCAGTATATGCTGTCAGGAATATGAATTCTCATCTGCCAATAAAAGTAATGTATGCGATGAGAGAGGGAAGATGTTTTTGCCAGGTTTGTTTCAGTGTAAAATGCACCATTCTCAGGTATATTCAGATCAGTGAGAAGAAAAATTAGCTTTTATTTGCCTGAATGCAAAGTTCAATAACCACCGTATTCTTCATGTCTCTTCTTTCCGGTAGATGCTTATGTTTCTTTACCTATACATGCCTTAAGATTAAACATCTAAGTAAGACTCATAGGCTGGACATCCTAGAAAGAAGCAATGCCGAAGCAGGACTTTTGTGTAGTCAAGCCTGTATTGGAAAGGAATGAAAGTTGACAATCCACGGTATGAGTCTCTCTGCTCTGTTACTTCTACTCACTTGCGGAGTGACTCACTGTGGGTTTGTAGCCCATTTAACTGTTACGTCCAAGTGGAGGGACAGAAGCTTGCCATTCAATAGCATTGCAGTAGAAAGTCACAAATCAAAACAGGTGTTTAGCCTCTTAGAAGTGAGCGATCACAACAGTGACTTTTCTTCAACTATTTTTTTTTAAAGATAATTGTGAAGTTTTATCTGGCTGTTTCATGGCAAAGCTTGAGAAGCAGATGATTTGTTTTAAATATTTCAGGTGCATTGATGGAACAGATGTACTTCACCATGAGTACTGTATCGGATCTGGGTTTGGTACCTGCATAGTTCTAAATAGATCTGAGCGATAGGGTCTCCAAGGAGCAGCTGGGAAAGCTTGACTTAATGGCTATGGAATCTCTCCCGGTTGTCAGGGAAGTTGCCAGATGGGCTCTACCTTCTTCACATACATGCTACACATGTACAAAATTTTTCATGGAGGAAACTTGTGAATTTCTTCTTATCTCTTCCACAATCTGTCAGGCTTAAATCTTCTTTTGGGAGATCTATTTCTAAAGGAATACTGTGTTATTTTTCTTTACTGGTCACTGGCTTCCAGACCAGAAGCTGAGAAGGGCCTATCTTTTAAGCAGTACCTAGAGGTGTCCTAAGTTTTCTCTCTGAACCTAACGTAGAGTATAGGTCTCCTTTCTCCTGGGTTGGAAACTCGGCTTGTTTGAATGCAGGGGACATAAGTCTTTTCATTGTAAATAGAACCCAGAGTGATTAAACAAGCACTCTTAATATGTTAATTTATACTTTTAATTACAACAATCTTGTCTATATAGTCATTAGTGAATACTAATATAAATATTTTTCCACCTCTTTATTCCTAGAGTGTAAGGCAATCACCCAGCTCTTTCTGCGAGGTTGCTGGTTTCCGTCTCATAATTCCATCTTTGTTCCTAGTTATGAATGCATTTTTGTTCCTTCCTGTCTTGAATAATCCCTCATTAAAGCTAGTTGCTTTCTGCTCCATGCTAAAAAGGAAAAATTATCATGCAAATGTGGTGGGCCATATTAAAAAGCACATCACCCGACACTTTTTGTTGCTGTCCTTCAATTAGTTTCCCTCCTTTGAATTTAATTCCATTTGTTGTTAAAAAAAAAAAAAAAAAAAAAAGCAAAAGAAAAAAACCTACTGACTTGATGTAAGGACTCATGAATCCGAGGCTGCTGCCAAGAAAGTGAGGGGGGAAAAAATCAAAGGTCCTTGGAAGATCTGCAGAGCCGAAATGAATTCGCTTCACCTTTTGACAAGAACACTTGAACAGCCCCGGAGTCCTCTGATGATTCGACCTGGCTAATTATCCAATTATTTATTTCAAAAGCAAAGACTGCATTCTACAATGAGAGTGGTGTAAAGAGGCCTGAGGAATTTGGGAGCAGAGATGACTTAAGGCCCATCCAAGATAAAGACTATCTGTGCACAGGCTTGGATTCCCTCCTGTGTGCCATCCATTGGGCGTTCCCCTGTCTCTCAGCAAGAAGACCCTGACTCACGGACACTTTCTGTCTGTTTTCTCTCTCCGTGGGGATTATTTTTGCACTTCCAAAAACCATGTCAAATTGCCAGGGCTCTTAAGCAATATTTAAGTTGTATTCCTCTTGATTAAAAGCTTTTGGTTCAAAGCAATACTTTTTAATTGCCTAATGATATAAGTCAGTTCTTAGGGAAAAAAAAAAACCCGCACATTTAGGAGTTCATTTGCGATATAACTGAAAAATTCATTGCATGGCAGTAAAACAATTTACTGTTAATTACAAGGAGAAGAATTTGCTGTAGCATGCTCACAGATTGCCATGAATCATGTGGCTCTCCTAGAGATTTATAACAGATGTGTAAATGGGATGAATTAGCAGGGTTTAATAACAGAGGCACAAATCATGCAGACTTCAAGGAGCTTTAATTGATATACTGGAATGTGACGGGCATGAATCACTCAGCCATTCAACAGCATTGGAACATATGGTCAGCTCAATATGCTGCATCTTAAATCGGTTGGTGAGTCGTCGCTCGTCCCATATGGTGGGAGCAATATATTTTTTCGTGATTAAAAAAAATACATCCATTTTTTTTTTAAAGAAATACAGTTGCAAAGCATGTTTGTTATTGATCGGGCATCTGAAAGCCAAGCTAACTGGGGTGTTTTCTTGGCTTTGGCGATATTATTTTTTTAAACATGGCAGCTTCCCCAAAATAAACAAGGGGCGTTGTGTAATGCTAGACTGCTAGAGGTGTTATGAGAAAGGGCTCCGTGTACTTGGCACAGTTGACCCCTAGCACCAGCCTGTGGCAAGCATGGCTGGAGAACCTGAGATTGTCTACAAAACCCTGCTGACTGGGTAAATGAGATGAAGGGTGATGTCTCCTTAGAGGGAAGGATAGGACTGTCCAACTTGGGCATCTAGCATGACAAGGTTGATGGGAAATCTTTATTTAGCAAGGTTAAAAGAAAAAGTAGTTTGGATAATAATAATAATAATAATAATAATAATAATAATAATAATAATAATAATAATGTGACTACTGATGGAAGAATCACATGGGCCACTCTTTTGCTTCTTAATTGTGTATTACCTTCCTTAGGAACATTAAAAATAATCTTTGTATGTAATGGAAATGATGCCATGGTACTTATGTGGAGTCAGGTATCCTGGCAGACACGTAACCAGGACTGTGCAAACATCCTTTCAGTGTAACTGGGTCCTGGCGGCTGTCAGAAAGGCTTTTGCAGCCTTAGTAAATGTGTCAGACTTGAAAAAGGAATATTGCAGTCTTAGTCTGTGCTGCCAGGGTTTAATGTCAACAATTAAAATTTATTTTGATCCTTACCTAGTGTTTATTACTGTTTGTATACACAACAGACCTTACTAATACAGAGATGCACTATTAGACAGAAATGCCATCTGTTCCCAGAGAAATGCTGGCATCTGTCTTCGATGCTAAAACTAAAATGATATTATTTCTAACACAACCAAATTAACTGCTTTTTACTCGCTGAAGACTCCACTTTGAAGGGCTGCAGATGTACCTGAGGGAAAGGCTGGCTTGTGAAAAGTGCAGTGAGCTTAGAGGACTAAGCATTTGGATTGTGACTTTTATCAGGCTTCCTGGTGGCCTTTTGGGCATGCAGAAAGGCCATGTAGAAATCACCTTTACAAAAGAGAACTTTCCCTCTGCTAGGTTCTCCGTCTCTATCTTCTGCAGATCACTAAAGTAATGACTGAAATATGTGAAAACAGACATAGAGGCTCAAGGACCCCTCAAAAGTTTGACAGATGCACCCTCAAAAATAAATAAATGAAACAAAACTTCAGGGGAAGCATTTGAACAGGCAAAAATGCTAGTGAGCAGTCTCCATTGGTCCCACAGTGACACCTTTAGGAAAATATAAACTCTCTTCTCTGCCAGGCTATTAAATTTTTTTCTCCTTCAGTGGCATATATAAAAGATTTATATGCAGCACCCCTCCTATTTTATTTTTGGGAGGCCTAAGTATCTTATTAAGAAAAGGTCTCTCACCATTCAAAGTTAAAGAGTTCGGAGCACCAAGGACACCGGTAAGACCTATACAGATGTAAGAGCCAGGGCACTTTCTGAGATGGACCACTTGGATTCCACATATCACACAATAATAAATTGTGTCACACCCATGTTTAATGCGTGTACACAGCGCATTAACTGTAACTACAGTACATTTATTTGTGCTGGAGTAGACTTTAAAATGATTAAAAAATCAATACAGTGCTGTCAGGCAGGCAAGTGTTACGATACGTTTAAGATACTAATTGCAAGGCCCCATAAAAGCTTCAAGTTTGTGTAGCAAGGAAACCATAATTATAATCAGGGCAACTACCTCTTACACTAAAGCTGGACTTCAGGGAATGGCGATAGTGCCTATCACCTTCGATACGCTATGTGTAGTTCAAAAATAATGGGTCCTCTTCTCTCCAGACCTGGGCCATGTGAGTTATGGACAATTTGATCTACCATCACTTGAAAGACAGTGATGGCAATGTCCAGGAACCAAGTTCATTTGAGGTCTCTGAGAGTCATGCTTCGTAATCTTTCTGTGACACGGCACACATAAAAAGATCGTGTTGTGTGCCACATTCAGGGTAAAGAAATGAAGGTTGGCCACTGACAGGGAAATGCGAGGGGCTATGGAGACTCGGGTCAGCCTGCTTGCTACTTTTCTAGTTGAGAACCACTGATTGGTTCCTCTCAACTCAACCACGTCTCTCAGTGAAGACCTACCCGAAGAAAAGAGAGAGCAAATGATGGACAAGAACATTTCCAGCATTCGCACCCTCACATGGTGCAGACAAGGGAGCAGGCAGCAAGTAGAGAAATACATTTTGTTTTCTAGCGTCTGAGAGTTGGTCAGTGAGACAGCAGGGGGTGACATCTAGGCTCCTGTGTGCCTTTCCTCTTATGCACACTGGTTGCTGAACAGAGCTGCTGCCACCTGGGAACTCATTCTCAGGTCCTGGTCTCAGAGCTGACATGCAGATGTAGAGGCCTAGCAATGTTTGGAAAGTGACATTTGTTGACAGTGGTCTTAGATCTTTGAGAAAAAGTCAAAATGATTTTTGTAACTTTATTTTTTTTCAATCTTTACTTTTAAAGATGATCCTTAAACGCTTTAACCTTGCTTGTAGCCCACCACCTAACAGAGGGCGTAGAAAAGGAAGGAGACAGGGGAACAAATGTAGACCTGTTTAGAAGTAGTTCTTTGAAGCTACTCCCATCTGTGTTGTCTGGAAATTGGTGGCTCAGCTCACAGGTCAACAGTGGCAACTTGATCTATTCCAACACTTCACAGATATACCAGCAATCTAGTTTGGTAGAGTCAGAATAGCTAACATGAATCAGCAGCGATGGTACGACCTAGCAGAAACAGCCAGGCCTCGGTCAAATCTGTACAAGTCAGCAGGAGGGACCACAGCCAGTAGGAACACCAAGAGAAGCTCTCAGAAAAGTGAAGATCTGCGAAGACTTGAGAATAAATGTTACATGGCCAGCTCTATAAGCAAGCCTGGTTCAGCCTCAGTCACTGTCCGTCGAGTCCCTTTTATACTCCCTCCAAATATCATGTGTCCTCCATGAGTCTCGCCTCAGCACAGGCGACTGTCTCGGCCGGCATCGCTCTGTCAAACAACCCGAGTCTGCAGAAGCAGCATGAAACTGCAGCATGCCTCCAGAAGTACTGGGCACGTTTCTCTCTATGGAGTCCTAACAGATGGAGCTCAGCTACGCAGTGTAAGGTAAACTAATACATGTGTGTCATTGGCAAAGTATCCTTCATCACATGTCCTTCTACATGCTTGCTTTAGCAGAATATCCTCTTTCCTGTGCTCTCTTCTGGGAAACATTCCTTCACGAGCCTGCCCTAGCCTTTCACCTGTGTCCACTTCAGAAAAACACCCCTTCACATTTGCCCAGGCGAAACACCATCCAACGCTACTGACTTTTCAAAGAACCCTTAAGTTTCCACTTCAAATTTTCTTTTGACAAAGTGCCTAAGGATATCCTATGTTCGTCTAAACCCTACAAACCCCGAGCCATGGAAACTCTGGTTGTGTCTAGACTCACAGCAGGAAAAAAAAAAAAGATACTTGGTCACAGTGAATAACTAAGCCACATAAACTTCATACACAAGGTTTTGAAAACAAATGAAGAGATCTGAGTCTAAAGTCCTGTGAGACTGTCTTGCTTAAGACTCCACACTCCATAAATTTTATAAGTGTAAATTTATTCATTACAATACGCTGTTAATCAGATAATAAGGTAAAAAAATGCTGAATAGAGGGTGGAGATAAGCTGAGCATTTTAGAAGTTTTTTTTTTTTCTTTAAAATAAAATGTAGCATTGTTGGGGAGCTGAGGAGTTGGCTCCGTGGATTATGAGCAGTTACTAAGTTCAGACCCTCAGGACTCCCATGAAAGACACATCTGGTTGTATGTGCCCCAGTGCTGGAGGTGTGGTAGGAATGAAAGAATTGCTGGTGCTTCTTGGGCAGCCAATCCTGGTAAAAAGAGAGGGGGTGGAGAGAGAGAGAGAGAGAGAGAGAGAGAGAGAGAGAGAGAGAAGAGAGAGAAGAGAGAGAAGAGAGATAGGAGATAGAGAAGAGAGAGAAGAGAGAGAAGAGAGAGGGAGAGGGAGAGAAGAGAGAGAGAAGAGAGAGGAGAGAGAGAAGAGAGAGAGAAGAGAGAGAGGAGAGAGAGAGGAGAGAGAAGAGAGAGGGAGAGAGAGAAGAGAGAGAAGAGAGAGAGAAGAGAGAGAAGAGAGAGAGAAGAAAGAGAGAAGAGAGAGAGAGAAGAGAGAGAGAGAGTTCTAGGGTTGATGAGAGAGTCTATCTCAAGAGGATTAGATAGATTGTTCATTGAGTCATTGTTGATATACTGTGCTGAAAATTCTTCCTCAATTTTCAGATGGGAAAACCCAGGCAAATAATACAAAGTTTGAATGGTTTTGCTAAACTATTTGTGGCATAGGAAACTAAAGTGACATAACTCTATACATCTAAAGTTGAATTATTTGCTCAAAGTTATCTCAAAGTTTGCTGTACTATGATTACAAACTATTTTAAAACATATTTGTTTGTGTATAATCACTTTGTTTTGGCAATCTGACAAATGACCCTCCTTACCCTAAACCCTCTCTACTCTAAACCCTCTCTCTCTCTCTCTCTCTCTGTCTCTGTCTCTCTCTCTTTCAGTGTGTGTGTGTGTGTATGTCCATCCAGTTTAATTGATAGACAGTTCCACTCAGTTCCCTCTCCCGCCTGTGAAAAGCATGACTCAGTAGGATACCCACCCTGCCAACAACCATGATTGACTTCTCGATGTGAAGCTATAACATACCAGCTGGAAGTTTAGGTTTTCTCTTTTAAGCAGTAAGATATGCCATCAGCTCTCATCCAACTCCTCCTCTGGAGGAGACTAACTAAAAACATTCCAGTTGCTTGGTAGAACAATTCTCTATGAATAGAGTTGCTTGAATGTGCTCGAACGGCTGTCACTGATTGCACCAGATTCTCCCCATAAAGCGTGACCTTCTTGTCTCAACTCTTTGCCAGGCTGAAGGCCAGGTGGAGCTCTCCACATACAAGGTTCTGAAAGAGTCACCACAGAGCCAATGCAATTCTTTTCACGTCATTTTATTTACGTACGTGTATTTCTACCTAAGATGTGCTGTGAATTGTTCTGTCCAGGTGGACAGGGTTCTGAATAGCAGCTTGATCCATGACTTCACATTCTCTCTCATTTCCTTGGTAGAATTGTAAGGAAGTTAAACACTTGGGGCTTTTAGAAGGAGGCTCTGAGCAGAGGATGCTATTCACCCAATCCTGAAAAGTTAACTTTTATCTAAGCTTTGACAATTTAGTTTAAATAGAATGGACACAGAAGAACTTTTTCCTCATTTGAGAGGGTCATATTGGATAGCAGTTGAATCAGGCTATATGGTATTTTTCAAATTAAAATGTCAGGTCCATGTGCTCTAAACTCTAGAAAATCCTGTGTGGAATGCAGAAAACTGTGACAACAGAAAGGCTCAAATACCATTTCTTTTTATTTCTTCTTTTTTCTCTTTTGGTTGTTAGTAATGTAGAAGGGGCAGATGTATGAGAACGACTTAGGAAAGCATATGCCTTAGAGGCATAAGGTCCTGGGGATTTTGGTCCCCAGAAGCCATAGGAAAGTACAGGGCATTATTATGAGTGCTTCTAATCCCAGCAGCAGCAGTGAGAAAGATGTGTTGATTGCTTTTTCTCCTTGCATTGTAGAGCTCAAGACTAAGATAATGACAGGTCTTCTTGCTCACCTGAACCTGTAAGCAAGCATAGGTAGCCAGAGAATTATGAAGGGGAGCTGCATCCCCAAACATAAGCTGGGTGCAGAGAGTTTTTGGCTGGTTTATCTAATTATTTTGTTTTGGATTATTGGGATGACAAGTGAAAACATCCCACTTAGCTATGTCTTGGCAGAGAGTACCAAGAGAAGCCATGCATATAAAACTCATACATGTATAAAGAGATCACAGAGATTCCTGCAGCAGCAGATGAATACAGTTGCTAATTTTCTATTTAAGTCAATGAACTTTTTGCTCTGTTCCATCTCAAAGCTAAAATAGAACTGTAACTGGCTGCCTCTCTTTAGAAAGTTGGCCAGCACCTCAAGATAGCTAGTAATATTTCTTTCTATGCTCTCAAGGTGAATTTCCTGTGATGCTTTAAGGATTTTAGCTCTTGGGCTCATTACTATGTTTCTTAAAAGAGGAAATATTTTTCTGTACAAAGCTGTGTTGATACATGTATAAACTAAAAGTCCAAAAACATTGTTTGGGTTCTCAGTCAAAACCCTTGGATATAGTTGTGTGCATTCCTTTCTTTTCTTTCTAGTTCAGTCTACAGGCTTAAAGTAGGGATGAGTGGCAGCCTGCAAAAAACAATTGAAAGCAAAAAGAAATCACTGTGTTTGGCCGTGATGGTCCATTCTTTTATTTCTAGCACTCAGGAGGCAGAGGCTGGAGGACTTGTGAGTCCCATGGCAGCTTGGTCTACATAGCAAGTTCCAGACCAGGAAGAATTATGTAGATAAACCCCATCCCAAACAAGCAAGCAAACAAAGAAGATATCATACTTGAACATTGGCCTTCACTTTCAATAACTCAGTTGTTAGTTGGACAGTTCTCCTTTCAGTGGAGGACATGGAAAGTTTTTAATCGCTGTTTATTAGTAGAATCTCTTAGCAGCTCCAAGGAGTTGCCACTATCCAGGATCTAGCAATGTTTCAGGTCTCACTATCCTCAGCAGTGATCTCTGAGTAATTCCTGGGACAAGTCTCAGGCCATGGCTGGTGGCATGGTGGCCTCAGGTCCAGATGTGTTTCCAGCTACTATGGAACCTAGAACCCCCTCTCCCTGCACCAGCACAGATAAGCTGCTACAAACATCAGATGCTCTGTTTGGCTTTCAGAGTAGTGTTTGTTCATCTGTCTCTTTTAATTTCTATCAGTTCTAAGTCTAGGATAAAATCAGGAAATTTCACATAAAAATGACTGTCTAACCAAAGAAGAAGGAGGAAGAGGAAGAGAAGGGGGAGGAGGAGGAGGAGGAGGAGGAAGAGGAGGAGGAAAAGGAGAAGGAGAAGGAGAAGGAGAAGGAGAAGAAGAGAGAGAGAGAGAAAAAAAGAGAAGGAAAGAGAGAAATTAAGGATACAAAGATGGTCCTCACTGTAACCCAGGCAGAAAGTCCACACTGATATCATTTCAAAGGCATGAAAACATAAACTACAGACTGCGCGCATAACTGGGAGGTAGAGTGTTTGCCTAGCATGTGAGACCCTCTAAATTAAACTCTAAGTATGTAAAAATAAAAATAATACAACAAAATAAACATTGAGCAACCTAAAGCTATGAGTCCTATATTAGCCATTTGTTCTGGGGATATACTTGGGGCAAGTCACCCACATCTTGCTCAAGGAAGGGCATCCTTGCCTCTCATTTCCTCTTGCCCAGGTCCCTTCTTTCTGCCATCTGGTTAGTACCAGGTCAGTACAGGTCAAGGCAAGAGGCTCTGCCTTAGTTTGCAGTGCTGGTCATAGACCAGCCACAGTTCAATGAGACTCTGCAGTTTCCAAATAAGTCAGCTTTCACTCATCTAGAGACATCTAGAAAGAAAGCCAGGCAAGGAACCATCAAAGTCAACAGGTATACAAACAAGAAAACAGTACCTGTATTGACTATAATATCTGTATGTGGATATATATATATATACATATATACATATATATATACATATATACATATATATACATATATATACATATGTGTGTGTGTATACACAAATTATTTCTAAGAAAAAATCTTCATCAATGTGTGTAGGTTTTGAGTTAGGAATTTGTTAGTCATTTAAATTTTGTTTAGTCATCTTTGAAATCGACTCTATTTTCCATATCCTATTTTCCATAGACCTATGTTGACACCTGTGATCACAACTGACTTTAAGTGTGACGTACTCAAGGATATTTCTACCTATGCCATTCCGTGTCCTTCTGTGTCCTTCAGCTCCTGAACAGCTAAGGCCTCCCATGGTGACAGGACTCAACAGTACGACAGTCCACATCAGGTGGCTTCCTCCTGCAGAAGTCAATGGCCCGCTTCCTTTGTACCATCTAGAAAGGAGGGAGTCCTCCCTCCCAGCTGCCACGGCTGCTATGACAAAGGGAACCCACTTTGTGGGAGACGGTTACTGCAGATTTCCCAGAACAGCTCACCCAGATTTTAGAGGTAAGTGTATTTGACACTTTTATTTGAGAAGTGCTACGCCCCAAGGTGTTGTCTATTATTTTGATATCTCTTTACAATGAATTTTTTATGGCGGCTATTTATAGAAATATGAACTCAGCCTTTTTATAATGGTAGCCCGATTGTGTCAACACATCATCCCTTTAGGATTGTTTGGGGAGCAGATAGGAGCCAAGGGAGGAAGGGAAAGAGGGGAAAACCAGCCACAATGGATCAAAGTGTGTCCTCAGGCAGCCTCTGTTATTATGTACTTGTATGTGTTATGTCCTGTTTGTAAAGGGGGTTGAGAAATGCCTCATGCCTACTGAGAATGCATGTGGTCATCAAAGCTGTGAAACGATGCAGAAGAAACAAATTCACCTTTGCTGGGTAGACGATTACATCAGGTATCTGAGAACTGTTTTATTTCTGCCTTTAGAGTTGAGTCCACAACCACTGTTACTATTTCCAGTTATGTGGGAAGCGTTGGGGGAGACTAGTCTTCACAAATTCTCCAGGCAGACCCTGTGGCAAAGCCAAGGGGGTTCGTGGTTCCAGGCACAATGTTTCAAAGTGTTTCAAAACTTGATGTGAACGGCTAAGGTAGTATTTAGAAACATGAAAATCAATGCAAATAACCCATGTGTAAAAAGGAAGTTCTTAGTCACTGTTCTTTTACTGAGAAGAGACACGATGATCAAGACCACTCTTATAAAAGAAAACATTTGATTGAGGGCTTGCATAAAATTCCAGATGGTTAGACCATCTTCATTGCGGCAGAAAGCATGGTGGTACACAGACAGATATGGTGCTGGGAAGTAGCTATATCCTGATCCTTAGACAGTAGGCAGAGAGTGAAAAGGGGAGAGAGAGAAAGAGAGAAAGAAAGAAAGAAAGAAAGAAAGAAAGAAAGAAAGAAAGAAAGAAAGAAAGAGAAAGGAAGGAAGAAAGAAAGGAAGAAAGAAGGAAAGAAAGAAAGAGAGAGAAGGAGAGAGAAGGAGAGAGAGACAGAGAGAGAAAGAGAGAGAAAGAGAGAGACAGAGAAACAGACAGAGAGACTGAGAGAGACAAAGTGAGAGACAGAGACAAAGAGAGAGAGACAGACAGAGAGAGAGAGACTGAGAACTTAGACTTTTGATACTTCAACAGTAACCTCTCTCTGGAGACATGCCTCCCCTAACAAGGTCACACTTCCGAATCCTTGTCTGACAGCTCTTCAGCTGAGGACTAAGCGTGTAAGTATGAGACCATATGGCGGTCAGTATAGTCAGTATATGTCAGTAAACTGCCATAGTGAGTCTGTAAAACATTTAAAATCAAAGCAGATCAGACCTTCCACTTGCATGGCCTTATCTCCCATGCCTTGGGCTCCTGGCCTTACTATTTCAAGAAGAGTCTAGAAGCCCATGGGTTTCTATGGATTATACATCCTGATAGCACTATTCTAGTATACTCCAGAAACTATAAGGATTTATACCCAGACTTCACATTTCTGTTTAAAGAAATACAAGGTGAAAAAAAATACAAGGTGGTTGAAGAGATGGCTCTGTGGACAACACATATTCCATGTAAGTGTGCGGACCTGGATTCAGATCCCTAGAATGCAAGTTAAAGCCAGAGGTGCTAATGCATGACTATAAGACCAGTGTTCCTGTAGCATGGTGGGAGATGGGGACAGGAAATGATCAGGAAGCTTCAGGCCTGGCCTGTGTGGATGTGAGCAACATGGATATCCTTTCTCAAAGGAGATTTATGACTTAGGAGGACTCATACGGAGCAATGTCCTATGTCCTTCACACACTTATCATGGCTTGAGTGCCCACAACACATACACACAAAGTATAAGCTTTGTATTATTATGTAAACTCAGATATTTAATATGTGAGAAAGTTTGTTTAAATACCATGTTAGATAAACATTATATATGTAAAGTCCTACATTACAATGAGATGGAATTTGACCTGGAAAAGCAAATGTCACTGCTTTGATTTTTTTACCTAAAGGAGTAAACAGTTGGCTTATGGGTGAGACTGGTTGCCAATGTATGCTTGTCGTAAATCATGATTACCTGTTAGCTGAGATATATTGAGATTAATGCGTGCTTAACTATTTCCCCACATATCAAAATCATCATAATTAAAAATTAAATCCAAGTTCCTGAACTTCTGCTTCAAATTTTTAATGATGGAGAAACTACAGAATAAAGTCAAAGAAGGTTGTAAAAGGAAATCCCAGCTGGTGGACTCTCTCTCAGATGGAAATAGAAGCTGTGTCCCTGGTTGAACATTTGGCTTGGGATGAATTTCTTTCAGGAAACAGCGCGCTGCCTCCGTTCAGCTGGGTCTGGCTGCTGTAAGCATGTCAGACTGGATTTGCAGGCTAGCCAAAAGACAGGTTTTTGATGGGATCGCCTACTGTTGCTGCGCTGAAAGATAGAGTAGCCTGTCCATTCCTAATAAATTTAGTCATCCTTGCTGTCTCCCTCACTGGCCTCATCCTCTGAGGTGCAAGGGCCAGGGGCAGATGCAGCATCTGGGAACATTTCCAAATTCCACTTTAAAAATCTTAAGCCATAAACACCGGCCTCACTGAGCAAGATCCTTCTGTCTGCTGAACAGCCTCCAGCTGCACAGAGAGTATGCTTGCGAGGCACATCCCAGTCTGCACAGGAACTGCTCCCCAGAGCATTGGTGATTTTCCTGAGAAGGGAAGGGACATGGCTGACTTTTATGGTGGACCAGCAGTCTGATGTTAAGACTGTTTAACACATGAGAGAGAGAGAGACAGAGAGACAGAGAGATAAAGATAGATAGATGATAGATAGATAGATAGATAGATAGATAGATAGATAGATAGATAGATAGATAAATTAGATAGATGTAGATGTAGATATAGAAATAGATGATATGGATATAGATAGATAGATTAGATAGATATAGATGATATGGAGATAGATGGATAGATAGATTAGATAGATAGATTAGATAGATAAAATGGATTTTTTATTGCCATGTGCATGTGTGTGCCTGAGTGTGTGTATGTGCACTTGTATGAGCATACTGGCAACACACTGGTGAGAGTGGAGTCAAATTCCCTAGATCTGGAATTATAGGCAGCTGTGATCCCCACCCCTATTTGAGTGTTGTCAATTGGACCCCAGTCCCCTGTTAGAGCAGCAAATGCTCTATCTAGCTGTCTCTACAGACCACCTTTTAATTCTTAAAACAATCTGCATGATGAGCTTGATTCTTTGGCGTAATTGCCAGGTTTGGTTAAATGATTTTATTATTTTATTGAAATGGGTCATTTATCTACATTTATGCATTTATCCAGTTAGTGAGTTAGAACAGGTTTTCAAAACTACATTTGTATATGGAGAGGTTTACATGCAGAAGCAAATGCATGCTTGCTTGTGTGCATGTGTGTGTGTGTAATTACGTGTGCCTGTCTGTGTGTCTGTGTGTATATATATGTACATGTTTGTGTGTGTGTGTGCATGTGTGTGTGTGTGTGTGTTGTACATGATATATATGTCAGATGATGACCAGGGGTGTCATTCATTGGGTACCATCCACTTTCTCTTCAGACAGGGTCTCGCACTAACCTGAACTTACCAAATAGACCAGACAGGCTGTCTAGGGCATTCCCACAGACCCACCTGTCTCTACCTCCCAGGCACTGGGATTATAAGTGTGTGTCACCATGTCTAGCTCTTATTTTTTTTTAACTTATGACATTTATATTTTAAACTCAAATCCTTGTACTTACACCTTGGGCAAGCCCTGTCTTGACCCAAGCTGTCTCCTTAGCCCTTCCAAACCAACTTCCTAGCTTTCTTTAAACATCTAACTTCCTTAAAAAGAGAGCTAAGTGTAGTATTAGTCCTGTCTTCTATTTAGTTATTCTTGTGCCCTACACAAGCACTCCACCCTCATAAAGCACGAGAAGATGGAGCCATGCATGTGATTGTCCCAGGTACTAGTACTACTGAACTCAAGTTTGGATCAGGCCCTGATAGCCACACTCCAAAAGGAGATTTCTGAAGACTATTTTTCCAAAGTTAGGACATGAGAAATATGATACAGTAACGATTCTGAGAAGGAGCTAACACTGCCACACATTTGGATTCATGCTTTAGTTACTTTAGTGGTTATGAACTAAATTCTAGAAGGCTTCCTTGCTTGTTAATTTACCTGTCATGTTTCCAAGGACAGCTGAAGGTTTTATATGCCTGGAAATTAGTTCCATGAAACTACAAGGAGGTAGACTGCTGGGTGGGGCAAGAAACCCAGCTCCCACTTGTCTATAGATTTTGCAGTGCTCTTGTTACATGTCCAATCTACAGAGCAGACCCCAGTGACCCCTAATATGACCTATCTACTGCAAGCTCTTAACTTCATGACAAACCAAGGTAGTCCTTATTTTTAGCTATTCTCATCAAATCTGAAATGCTCACTGAAATATTTCCCAAACATGGAGAGCAATGAAGTTTAACCATAAGACAAATATCTGATAATGTGTACCATTATAGATTTATCTGGGGGGAAATGGTTTCCCTTGCCCTATTAGTGATGGGTTGTGTAAGCATGGTCATAATACATCTGGGCTCAGAAGCAGTGCCTTAAATTCCCCATATAAACTCTCACTGCAGTGAAGAAAATGTGAATATCCTGTATATATTCCCCTTCAAATTTATATCCAACTACATGAAGACAAAGCACCCAGATATATATTCCAAATGCTGTCTAATATTGCAAATTATTAAGATCAGGATTATGAATTCTACCTTCATGCAAAATAATGAACCTGATTAAGCTTTGTTCTTTAAAACGTGCTTGTATTGTCCTGTCTTCTGATACACGAGATTTTTCAAGACTCTCATCCTTTGGTTGAATCTATTAATCTATCAGTCCTTTATATCACAGAATAAACTCATGACCATGAATTAGCTTCTTGTGTCAAAGTGCGGACATTGGAAGCAGAGTAAAAGCACTTACTGTATATCTGTGCTGCCTTATTTATTAGCTAAGCACATTTGGACAAACCTACTCCTTTCTGTGACTGTTTTCTTTCCTTTATATCTGGCATGACTACGCTCTATTGATTAGTTGTAGGTAGGAGAGGAGGGATGAAAGGGGGTAGTTCGGCTAATATACTGTGCGCTTTGCCTACACACATGCTGTTCAGTTCTCTTTAAACACCAGCCACAAGCTACCATACTGTGAATAATATTCCAGTGCCTACTGTAAGTGGCAGCTTTTCTGAGTAAGAATTTTCTGTCATATTGATCAAAGATCAATGAATGTTCTATTAATTAATTAATTCATTCATTCATTTATTCTCATTGATACATGATATGTTTGGCTAAGTGTTAGATCTGGAATAAGTTAGATTAAATTTCCTACACTAAAATACAATGCATGATTTGCTACTGATGGTAGCTTTGCATGTTTGTGAGTATGAAAGCTAAATGGATCTAATAAATCTTGAAGATCATATGAGTCTAGTGGATCTTCTAAAAGCTAAGTAGGCTTCATACTGGGGACGCTACTGAGAATAAGGTCATATAATCCACACCAAGGAAATTGAGGTCTGTATCAGATACGAACCTTCTGAGTTCCTCAAGCTCCAATTCTGTGACCATGGAGTATTTATGTACTTCTCTCAAATTCAAATTTGTGGCGTTAGCGAAGAATCAGATTGTTTAAAACTCAGGCAAGTATTTTTTTATAAATTTATTTAATTTAAAATGTATTTCATGTGTATCTGTGTGTATTTGAGGGTTAACATACTTTCCCCATGTGTGTGCAGAAGCCAGTGGTCAGAAGAGAGCATGAGAGCCCCTAGCTGGGGAGTTACAGGTGACTATGAGCTATGATATAGGTGCTGGGAACCAAACCACTGTCTCTGTGCGAATAGTAAACACAACCACCAAGTGATCTCACCGGATCAAGTCTCAGGAATTTTAAATCAAAGTATTGTGTTTCGATTCTCTCATGGAAAACAGTGTTTATAACTTAAGATTCATAGACATTTACTCTTCTCTACTCCTCTGAAAGCTGTGATATAGAGTGAACAAGGGTATGGTCATAGATTGAATATTTTGTTCTTGAAGTAGATCAAGGGGGTATAAAAAATAGCAAATTGAAATCTGTTTTATGATGTTACAGTTAGGCAACCACACAGGTACTTTGCAGCAATGCCCTCTGCTTGCAGGCAGCCAATCAAACTTTCTCTAGGCCAGCCTCCTCCCCCTTGTCCAACTTCCATGTGATACCTTCACCTGCTCCGCATAGAAGAAAACCATGCTCATGTTCAGTATTTCTCCCCCTCCCAGGAATGCAGAGTGAACCTATCTGATTTACACAAAGAATTTTGTTCTTTCCATGTGGAGGCTAAAAACCTGAAATCAGCTAGACTGGCCTCACAAAGGTGACCCACCCTTTCTCTCCCGGTCACTTTTCCCTGTTGGTAAATCAAGTCCACGATCATTTGAGGGAAGGTTTGACTGCTTTAGTATCTGGATGCCAATCATTCCAGCCTTTTAAACTCTCTCCACTGCTGACCCTGCCCAGGAAGCAGTGCCTGCCTCTGGGGAGATCTTTGTAGCAGCCACCAGGGAGGTGTGTGCACACATGCGTCTGCGTGTAATTCCATTTTATTTGTCTTCAGGAGAAACGCGATCACTGGCACTGAGTATCCTGCAGCTGACACCCTCTCCTTTCCTCACGGTGCTCAAGGACACTAAATGATCGTCATTCATGTTGTTCTCGTGTGCTTGCCTTCCCCAAGATGCCTAAGCGAAGATGCTTCAGGACACAAAAATAGAAGGAATTAGAAAGTACAGAAAGAGAAACACAGTACATCCCAAATCAATAGTCCTTAAGGGCACGCAGTTTATGTCTTCTACTGTATTGCTTTTATGCTTTATTATTATTATTTTTTTGTGATTGGGACATTTAAGTACTTCATTAAAACTAATCTGATTGTAAGCAGAGTGTAGGCATAAGTTGGGTGACCTTCTTCAGATAGTCTAATTAGGAAAGAGCACAGTAATTCTGACCTTCAATACCCTCCATGTCCTTCTATCTGTTTTCCTTATAGTAGAAACAAGTAATTTGGCCAGAAGTTGGCAAGAAATAAAAGAGAATAAAAACAACCTAAGTTTTTACATGATAGACTTCAGTTGTAAATTTTGTTTAACCTTTAATAATTGACGTTCTTTGCTGGGAAACAAATCTGTGAGTCTACCTTGTGGCCAAGCTGATGGAGAAACAAGAGGAGTGACGGAGAACAGGAGAAGGAAGAGCGTGCCGCAGGAGAGCCAAGGAGCGATGGCCTCTGGGCCTTGAGGATGTGCTGATGGTAGCCCAATGCTGAGTGACAGGTTCAGAGGAGAGGAGTGCATCTCAGCGAGCTCACCTCTGCAGCCTGTGAGAGACAGGTCCATGTGCTCACCTCACAGCCGGTGAAAGACAGGTCCATGTGCTCACCTCTGCAGCCTGTGAGAGACAGGTCCAAGTGCTCACCTCTGCAGCCTGTGAGAGACAGGTCCATGTGCTCACTTCAGAATGGTAGAAGTCAGACTGTGACATAGTAGCAGGGCATTTCGGGTGTAAACTTCCCCATGATCACTTTTGCTAGCTATTGGAAAGGAGTCTAAAGAAGTGCTTAGAAAATGCTTTGGGCATTGCATCCATGCCATAAGAAGATGAGGGAGGGCCATTCCACAATTCACCAAACTCATCATAAAGGCTGATTTATGAAGACTCATGTTTAAGTCTTCACATCTCAAAGTCATTCATTTGGTGGATCCTTTTTATCATATTGTCTTTTCTTTGAAATAATGATTTTAAAGGTTGGGGTTTTATTTCAATGGTAGATATAGTGACTAGCTAGATCAAGGTCCTGAGCTTAGGTCTCAGTACATAAAATATACATATGTATGATATATATATATGTATATATGTATATACATATGTGTGTGTGTGTGTGCGTGTCTATGTATGTATGTATTAGTTTTACTTGCCAGTAAGGCAAACTGTCCCAATCCTTTCAGGAAGAAATAATATTTTCACTGAACCAAGCTCTTGGTTCGCTGCAAACTCCACAAGTCAACTCACAGAATCTGCCTGTTGCATCTCTCTCATCAGGAAACAGATACATTGTTTCTTGATATATAAACTGCACAAAAGTCATGCATGCTCATGTTACACTCATAAACACACGCTCAGATATTTGTCCTTAAACTGTCTAGTGACTTTTCATATGGTGAGTCATTGATGTTTTATAATGTGATAGCGTGATGCAGAAGGAGGGGGCATTCTAGTGGGCCTATACTGATGTATCCCCTCAGTGAGGTACCAGCCTTACGATGGTTCTAGTATAAAATGAAGTTTATTTGGGGGCATGAGAAGGGAGTGTGGGAAAGAAAAGAGACGGACAGAGAGAGGGGAGATGAGAAGGGAAGAGACTGGCTGGGAACAGATGGAGTGAGGGAGATAGACAGAGAGGGAGGGAGGGAGGGAAGAAGGAAAACAGAGGGAGGGAGAGAGAGAGAGACAGAGAGACAGAGAGACAGAGAGAGAGAAGAGAGAGAAGTCAGAGAGAAGGAAAGGGAAGCCAAGCAGTCCTTTTATAGCAAGCCAGGCTTGTCAGGAAACTGAAAACAATAGGTACTTTGTCCACAGTATCTGTTCTTTGTTTTCTTCTGTACATGTTCTTTCCTTAGCACTTGCCAACATAGTGATGGTAAAGAGCCTCTGAGGTAAGTCTCTATGAAGGGTCTTCATCCTTGAGTGCTTGTCCTGGTCTGGCCACTCTTCTGATCCATGTCTTGTCTTTAGTGAAGGTCCAGAAGTGATGCATTTATGCCTCCCTGGGAAGTCTCTCTCACAAGTAGGCCATTTGCCAACTGATCACCTTTCTTCTTCCTCTGTGCATCACCTCTCACAGTGTCCCCAGTTCTACACAAGCTCTTGCCCCTTGCCCACCAGCCTCCTCTCTCCACCCACGTCTTGCTTTCCCATCATGTTCTCTGGTCATCTTTGGGTTCAGCTGCTTTGCTTAAATGCATTTTAGGATGCTCAGATCTAGGGACACATTGCTGTTCTTTTCTGTCACCAATCACTTAATGCTCAAAAATGCATCTTTGAAGTAGAAACTTAAGAATTCTTTAGAGAGTTCCAAAACACCCAGAGGAAGCTCCATTCCCAGGTGCTCTAACATGCTCAGAATCAGAGATGAGGAAGACACATTATTTGTCCCAACACTGGGAGTTGCTGGGACCTGTAGGATCCAGGCACACAGGAACTCTGCCAGCCCAGTGGCTCAGGTGGCTTCCGGTCTGTCTGGGCCTGTACCCTGAGCAGACCTTGTGCATAAGCTCTGCAGCCAGTCCCACAACACCCAGAGTAAGCTCTACCCCCAGGTTCTCTAGCAAGCCCAGGGTCACAGGATCCCAGAAACAGCTTGACTCTGAGGAGTTCTGAAACAACCCGGATCACAGGAAGGACAGGCTCCAGTCAGATTTAGCCAGGGCAGGCAGCACTAGAGTTAACCAGATGGCAGGGGGCAAGAGTAAGAAAATAAACAACACAAACCAAGGTTACTTGGCATCATCAGGACCCAATTCTCCCACCATAGCAAGTCCCGGACACACCATTACACAGGAAAAGCAAGATTCAGATCTAAAGTCACTTCTCATGATGATGATACAGGACTTTAAGAAAGACATAAATAGCACCCTCAAAAAAATACAGGAGAACACAGGTAAACAGCTAGAAGCCCTTAAAGATGAAACACAAAAATCCCTTAAAAAAAACTACAGGAAAACACAATCAAACAGGTGAGGGAAATGAACAAAACCATCTAGAATCTAAAAATGAAAATAGAAACAATAAATAAATCAGAAAGAGAGATAAACCTGGAGATAGAAAACCTAAGAAAGAAATCAGTAGTCAGAGATGCAAGCATCACCAAGAGAATACAAGAGATAGAAGACAGAATCTCAGGGACAGAAGACACCATAGAAAACATTGACACAACAGTCAAAGAAAATGCAAAAAGCAAAAAGCTCCTAACCCAAAACATCCAGGAAATCCAGGATGCAATGAGATGACCAAACCTAAGGATAATAGGTATAGAAGAGAGTGAAGACTCCCAATGTAATGGGCCAGTAAATATCTTCAACAAAATTATGGAATAAAACTTCCCTAACCTAAAGAAAGAGATGCCCATGAACATACAAGAAGCCTACAGAACTTCAAATAGACTGGACCAGAAAAGAAATTCCTCCTGTCACATAATAATCAAAACACCAAATGCACTAAACAAAGAAAGAATTTTAAAAGCAGTAAAGGAAAAAGGTCAACTAACATATAAAGGCAGGCCAATCAGAATTACACCAGACTTCTCACCAGAGACCATGAAAGCTAGAAGATCCAGGACAGATGTCATACAGACCCTACGAGAACACAAATGCCAGTCCAGGGTACTATACCCAGCAAAACTCTCAATTATCATAGATGGAGAAAACAAGATATTCCATGACAAAACCAAATTTACACAATATCTTTTTTACAAATCCAGTCCTACAAAGGATAATAGATGAAAAACATCAACATAAGGAGGAAAACTACACCCTAGAAGAAGCAAGAAAGTAATCTTTCAACAAATCTACCCAAACCTAATTCCACCTCTAACAACAAAAACAACAGGAAGTGACAATTTCTTTTTCTTAATATCTTAATATGAAAATTAATATTACCAACATATCCTAATCAATTGAAATCCAAAAATATGAGGAGTTAGAAATTTGTTGACTGTTATCCAATGGTCTCTCTAATTTGGTAACTGGAGTAATAGTTCCAATATTGTACAATCCATATACACTTTCTGCTTGTTTGTACATGACAGTGTCTTGCTGTGTACCACATAATGATCTTGAAATCATGTTTCTCCTATCTCAGCCTATTAGTAGTATTGTTTAGTTGATGTTTTTACACTATACTATGGTTTTCAGAACAGATTACATATTTCAAAAGTATTTATACAGCCAAAAGAAACGTAAACAATTAACTTGGGAGGTGGCTTGTAAGAGAACAACAAAGAGTGAGACTGGATGCTTTGCTTGAGGTAACTATTGTATCAAGTTTGAAGAAGAGGACTTTTTAAGTTACTCTTTTTCTGAGATGAATGCTTTTCCAAATTATCATAGCTAATGAACCAAATTCTTACCCTCACCTAATGTCTGTGCCACCCTCCAAGCAGAACCATGGTTCATTGAAACAGTTGGTGAATGACTTTATGGATAGACCATCTTAATGCACACACCATTTCATAAATGAATGTAACCTGTTCTCTGTGGGCTGGGAAAAAAGTCACTCACTCAAGTCAAATAGTTTTGACCATAGCAGGAAGTCTGTATCCAAAAATTGTGCCTACAATTTATTCCTTGGTGTAGCAGAACTGTCAACTCTCAGCTTAGCTACGATGGAGGTAAAATCCTTAGGTGATGTGAGGGTCATTGAATTACAGCCTTTTTACAATGAAACCCAATGTCTAAAAATTGTTCTTATTTTGGGCTTGTACTACAGTAAGAGCCAAGATTTTAAGCTCTACTAAATATAAAACAAACAAACAAACATACACACAAAAAGAATTTATATATTTATGTTCATTTTTTAAAAATACTAGTAGTGATGTACTGTTTTAAAATATACAGTGAATATGTTTGGAGTTATTTAAAATTTATATTGAGAGAAATATATGTATTTTCACTATTGCTGTAGACAAGCATCTACATAAGACTGTTAAATTGATTGTTGCTTTATATCAACAACTTTATAATACTCATCTTTATTGTTATAATATTTTATAAATTTTAAAGAATATGATAAAAAAGAGTTCTTTAAAAAGTCTTTGTATGATGTTTCGCTGGGGCAAACCTGTGAAGGAACATTTCATTAAAGTGGACACAGGTAAAAGGCCAAGGCAGACTCGTGAATCAATGTTTCAGTGAAGCAGACACGGAGAGAGGATGTTCTGCTAAAGCAAGCATGTGAAAGGACACATGATGAAGGATTCTTTGCTAACAACAGGCATTGTATTGGTTCACCTTACGTTACATAGTTGAAGTGCATTTGTCAGGACTCTGAGGACTCGGGCTGATTAGATACACATCCTGAGGAAAGATCTGTTACTGAGGCAAGTCACATGGGAGACATATGATGTTTGGAGGGCATAAATAGGACTCATGGATTGATAGAGATAGAGCTGTGCCATGTTTCTGAGCCTTGTGTCTTTGTGACCTTGGCTTCCATGAGGAGGTACAGCTGAGAACTTCTCCTGGTGTTCCTCCTGGTCCCTCCTGCTGTAACAAACTGAGGCTGAGGCCTGGCTGTGTCTGCTAGGTGACACACCAATGTTGTGGACCTGACTCTACTGAATTGGACTGCTGGTATATCTGTGAAGTGTTTGTGAATGGATCGAGCTGACACTGCCCTCTAACCTGTAAACTAAACTGCCCATTTCCAGACAATACAGACAAAAGTTAATCCAATAAAACTTTCTAAAGAGGTTCTCTTCTCCTGTATCCTTTCTTTCCCACTATCTATATTAAGGGAAGTTAAAGCATTTAAGAACTGTTATTAAAAATAAGGTTTGAAAAAAATTAAAGTTACACATCTCCATCTTCTTATCTATCTCATTGCTGCGCATCATTAAAATGCTAGCTTTAGTGTCCCTGTAAAGATTTTCCCAGCAGCCCTCACCTTTCTCCCATGTCAAGTCCAAGTTATTTATATCTTTTACGTCCTTCTACAGAAATTAAAAATTTCTCTCCCTTATCCTTTATAATACTCTATTGAAATGGAATGTTTGCTGATTTTCATAGATTGAAATTATGACTGTCTTCTCAGAGTTTCAACACTCTTATACAGTGTAAAATTATGCACCAAATATCTGAACAATGCTCATTGATTAAAGAATTGACTGAGTGATAACTAAGAAATAATCTATAGGAAGGGCTGCTTAGCTATAAGGGTTACTTAAGAATTCAATCTATTATGTATTAGAATATGTTATATATTTTAAAGGCCATATTATTGAATGCATTGATAGTGTAGAATGATAACTCAATTTGCTTGGTTTCTCTGGGCTTTACATGTAGAAGTAGGAATGTTAAAACTGGGTAGTACTAAGACAAAGTAAGATTACTAAAGAGACCTAATCAGTGCTGAGTTGCAGCTGTGGACATATTGTTAGATTAGTGGTCGCTGTCCGCTCTACGATTGTTAATCAGTCTATTGCTAGAAGGCAGATTGTCACACATCTCTTAGGTTAGAATCTGGGCTTATTAAGTTCTGAGGTTAATGAATATTTGACACTTTTATCCTTACAAATCATCAAGGTTTGTTGCAATAGGTTTAAGATGACGGTCATAATAAACATATACAGAACAATAAAACACACATTTAATCTTGAAAGTGGTTTATAAACAACAATGATCAATGCTCTGGATGGATTCAGCAATGTCGTGCTGATTGAAACTACTTCAAGGGCATTGAGGGTATTGACTCTCACAGTCTGGTGCAGAAGGTAGTGGTGACAGGAGTAACGGTTCAGGTTTCTGTGTCCGACTCCCCAGGGGTAATCCTGTCATCCCCCATGACTCCAGCAGATTGTTTAACCCCACTCTCCTGTTCTGAATCTATTTCTCCATGTGGACCATGGATTATCAACAAGTGTCAATTCAGGAGTCCATCCATGGGCTTGACAGCCCACACCTGGGGGATTGTTAGCATGTCCTACAGATGTCATACATTATGTATTAAATTTTCCTTCTTTCCTGGAGGCTAAGTCCTATGTCTTAATTCTCCATTTACTGGCTCTGTTTCAATCTAGATACACTTGTAACCATAACTCCAACTTCTTTCCCATTGCTCCTAAGCATTTTTTCTTAAAATGCACAACTCCCTTGCTGTGTTCATTTTTCAAGCTACTCATCATTCATTGACCTACAATGATGGGAAATTTTCTTCTTTGTTATAAATGCTTTTTTGAAGATTATTGATCATTTTTTCCAAATGTTGAACCGACAAAATATCTCTACCATATAGAATAAATAGAATTAGGGTAACCATGTCCTCTTAGGGAACAGGGTGGGGTCACCATGTCCTCTTTGGGAACAGTATAGGGTCAACTATGTCCTCTTAGGGAACAGGGTAAGACACTGTGTCCTCTTGGAAAATAGGATAAGATCACCATGTCCTCTGGAGGAACAGGATAAAAATCACCATGTCCTATGGAGAATGGGATAGGGTCATCATGTCTTCTTGAGGAACAGGATAGGGATACTGTGTTCTTTTAGAAACTAAGATAGGGCCACCAATGTCCTCTTGGGGAACAGAAATAAACTCAGCAGTTCCAACAGGTGTGTCCTTCTATTTTCTGCAACCTGTATTTTTAAGCCTCTGCTTTGCTTTTTATTTTATTCAGTCTATATATAGCTCCCCTCCAACTTCACCCCATTAACTAGACACTGAGATAGCGTTATAATCAGGATATTGAGCAAAGCAAGTATAGTCTCCAATGCAAAGAGTTTAAAATATTGCAGTAAGATCATTCACTGGACACAGAAATTATGGCAAATGATTCCTATATCTTGCTATGAAACATACCAGAAATCCTCTGACAAAGAAAAAAAAATTGTTGAAAATATGGTTGATTATACAGACATTATCAAGGCTGGGCTGGTGGCAGAAGCTGATAATCTTGGCAACTGGGGATCTGGGGCCAAAGAAACGTAGTTAAGGGCCATCCTGTGCGATAGTGCAAGCAGAGGAATAGATTGAATGATTTAGTTATGTCCTAAGTCACAGAAGGGCTGGGCATTCAAATAAGCTTATGTCCACTAGCGTTGAGTTTATGTTCATCATAAGCAAGATCTTGTGTTTAGTTCCCAGCATGCACATGTGTGCTGGCAGACACACACACAAAGCACACATACACACATGCACACACACATACACACACACAAACACAAAGGCACACATGTGCACATACACAGTATAAAAGAAAGAGAAAAAAAAGACAAAATTGTGGGATTTTGAAATAAAAAGTGTAAATTGTTTATATAAGATTCACCTTGGAGAAAACTTAGTTATATTAAAGTCAGGAAGCTTAAATCTACAAACACCATGCAAGTAGACATTTGGATGGTGAATGGCAGCAGGGGCAGCAGTGGGACATCGAGGCCTGAGTCTTACAGAATCCCGTCTCATCCTCTTGGAGAACTTAGAACCTCAGGGCACTACTTCCAGGTTTGTGGCTCAAAAGGAGAGTCTCACAGTCACGCAGAGAAATGAGACTGTTTGGGTACCAATCACTAAGTAGGAGGATGCTGGCAGTCTGGAGGCAGTGACTGATGAAGGACAAAGAAAGAATCTAGAAAAGGAGAGGAAATATTCAAAGAAGAGAGAGAAGAGATGCTCATGACACAGCAATGGACAGCCAAGACTGTTATTTTTTTGTTCCTTAAGTGAAAACATATGTATGTACATTGTTATATGTATAAATATTATATTATATATAATATGTTAAAGATAATAATAATGATACAAAGAAGGAGGAGGAGGAAAAAGGGGTGGAGGAGAAAGAAGGAGAAGGAGGCAACTGATATTGATTAAAAAGGAAATGAGCTTTATCGAGAAATTGAAGGAAACATCATTAAGTGAACAATAGATCTATTACCAGATCTACCAAGAAAATTTACCTCTACTGTATGACCCAGATGCACCTCTCAAAAGTGCTTGTTTAAGAAAATGAAAGAATTTACCTCCACAATAGGATGTGTGTGATATTTTGGCACTTCGCTTTACCTGGAAACCATCCAGATAGCCAACAATGGTTAGTTCACCAAGGGGCTTCAGTCACACAAAAGCTCATTGCAGTACCAGTCAGTGCAAAGGGCTGGACTGATGAGAGCCATGTGGATAACTCTAAATTCCTGGGCAGAAGAAAGAAGACTGACAAAGAAGACTGCCTGCTAATTGCACTCCTACAAGCTTTAAAGGGCAGGGCTATTTAGATGAGGGCAAGGAGCAGCCTGAGGCTGAATCAAATGTTCTGCACTGATGGAGGTAATAAATAGTATTGTGGGTGTCTCAGGCCCCCGGAACAGACTGAAGTGTATCCTTCGAGTCGGTGCATTGCATTTCACACATGCTGCGCCCCAATAAAGTTGGTAAACAAAGTTTCCCAGTTTATGTTCAGGCTTCCAATTTCACCTAAACAAATCAGTATCTAATGAGTTACAAATATAAGAAGAATGGCTTTGCTTAAGCTAGACTGATAAGCTGCACAGCTCCTGCTTTTGATGATTGATTTGTGTGTGTGTATGTGTGTGTGTGTGTGTGTGTGTGTGAGAGAGAGAGAGAGAGAGAGAGAGAGAGAGAGACCATGTGTAAGTGGAAGGCATCAGTGTTTCTATGATTTTCCACCTCTTTCTTTGAAGCAGCATGTCTTCCCAGGTGAGGAATTCGTGTCTCTTTGGCTGCGCTAGAAGCTAGAAGGGCTCATCATTCTGTCCTTGCCTCCCCTTCAGAAACAGGATTAGAGGACCATGTGGATGGCCTGGCTTGTTACATGGATGCTGGAACCCAAACACCACTCTTAACACTGGACCCCAGCGCTCCCAGCCACTAGCCACCGTGCCAGTCCATAGCATGCACAGCATCGCTAGATGAGCTTACTTTTCCTCTACAGAATAGTTTTCCTTTTGACATCATTCTTAGCCAGGTCCATTTTTTATAACAACAACAAAAAAATGACCACAGTTTGTGTATCTCCATGTATTTCTCCTAAGGAAGAATTTTGTTGAAGCAGGATATGCTCACTTGGACACATGGCTGACCAGTTCTGGCCTTGATGACCCTGGCATCTCTCTAACGTATTTTCCATAGGTCACACAATTGGCGTTAAGATGCTCTGTGACACATTTTAAGTGTGAGAAGAAGAGTCTGCCAAGAACTGTTCCTTTCTGCATATTTACAAATTTGGTCATCACACAAAAAAAATTTTTTTTAGAGAAATATAATGAAGGGTCACAGAATGAATTTGACACTTGGGTAAAGTGTGTGGCCCAGAGGTGGTCAGCAGCAGCCTCCACCACTCTGTGTGCTCTCTTGTTTACATCATAAATTCCTGCAAATTAGGACTCTAATTTCCAGAGCTGTTAATGCCTCATTAAAACCTGCAGCGCATCTCCTCTTTCGAGTTCCTTTTTTTTTTTTCTTCTGTGTAACATGCAACATTATCTCTGTTATGCGGCTATCTGGATGGCAATGCGTTTAAGAAGATGAATATGAACAACTTGTCTTCAAACTTAATCTTCGGGAAGGCCGTGGCCCTTCGAGTAGTTCCAACATGAGTTATCTCCCAGTTACTTGTTGTTTTAGCCATTGGTGTCTCTTGACACTGGCTATTCTGCTGCATGTTATGTTGTTGGGATGGAATAGTTGGGCACTATGCTCACACAGACCCTGTGAGGACAGAGTCCATGACTGGCTGAGTGCTTTAAAAAGTATTTCTATCTGTTTGTTTGTTTTTATGTGTATGTATATGAGTCTGTGTGTACATGTATACAAATACCCAAAGAGACTAGAAAATGGGGTTGGATCCCTGGGAGTTAGAGGTGCAGGCAATTATGAGGTGCCTGTTGTGAAATCTAGGAGCCAGGCTTTTGCCCTCTGAAAGCGTGTGTTCTTCATTGTTGCACCGTCTCTTCAGTCGAAGGGTCGACCTCTTTCAACCATTAAAAGGTGCTGCTATTTTTCATCTCCAATGAAAACCAACAACGAGCAAAGGCAGTTTTTAAATCTTTGAGTAGATTTGGACATGACTGTGAAGAATAACGTGGAAAGAATCAAGGGGCCCGGAAGGTGGCTAAGCACTAGCTGCCCATACCCGGTGGCCTGAGTTCAACCCGCAGAACCCACACAAAAAGCCACACGCAGAGGCACACGTGGACGATCCCAGGACTCACATGGAGAAATGGCAGAAACACCAGCTAGTCTGAAATGCTTAGCGATGATAAGGGGCTCTTCCTCAGTGGGGTGGAAAGTGAGCAGAGAATCCCAAGTGTTTGTCTCTGCCCTCCTCGTACCCACTGTGGCGTGGGAAGGACTTGCCAGAGCGGAGCCGTGCCCCTGGTTCTTCTGCTCCAGAATACCATTATCTCTTAGATGATGCTTTTCCTTCGTTAGATAGATTGGCCAGGAAATAGAAGCAGAGATTCTCACCTTAAAGAGAAGCCGCTTGCAGAGGGATGGGAACAAATTCATGGGAGTAACCTAAATTACTGAGAGCCAGGGAAAGACCCTAGCAGGCTAGAAACAGAAAAGAAGAAATCTGCAGCCACATAGCCAAGTCTAGAAAATATTCATGGCTTAGTCATTGTCACCAATATAGATTGTAGTCCAACAAGCAGGTAGGTAAGAAGGAGAAACACCTTTGCCCTCTTTCTAGGCCTCAGTATCTGACAGAGCTATTTCTAAAACCTATTTAATTTGTAATTCTGGGTCCTTTTCCAAATTCGTGTATACAAATTAATTGTAAAAATATTTAGTAAGTAATTTATATAAAATTCATATACAATTATGGAATAATCTTAATCTTTTTGGAGTTTATATTTCAACTCAAGTTCTTTTAGACAGTGACATTTTTAATGCTTTGTGGAAATAATACTTTAAAATTTTTTACTATTGTTATTGTATGTGTAAGTGTACTTGCTTGCCTTTGTGTAGACCACATGCATGCAGGTTCCCTTGAAGCCCAGGAACCTCAGGTCTCATGGAACTGGAGTTTTAGACAGCTCTGAGCTACCTGATATGGATGCTGTGAACTGACGTAGGGGTCTTCTAAAGATCAATAAATGTCCTTAGCCACTGAGCAAATCCCTCAAGCCCATATAATGGGTTTTGATTCATTTGTCTCTGTGTGTCATACTGAAGGTGTCAAGATTACATATATGATGCAGACATGTCATTTGCTCATCCGTGATCAGCTATGGGTCATTTCTCACCCAACTAGAGTGAAGGTCTCCCGCTCTGTAACCGATACACTTGACCCCCTGCTACTGTGTAAGCCAACGCATCTTACATAGTGCACGATGCTCCTCAGATGCCATGGTGCCATCTCCACTTATGTCCTTTTCAGGGCAGTTCCTAGGCTGCACGATTTCACACAGGGGATGTCCTGATGTAGCTCCTTGGTTCCTGGCTTGTGTTTTGATGACCCAGATACCAGGTTGATTTTCTTTTTCTTTTCTTGCTTCCCTTTTTATCCCACTGCTCAGCAGGACAACAGAAGATGCAGGCTTCTTGTGTTAGAATCATCCACCTTACCAAATCCTCTCACAGCTTCTCAGATTTGGCCCTGGAAAATCTAATATTAAGCAAGTTTGATGGTCCAGCAAAGTTCCATAAGGCCATCTCTGACATTATGAATAGTAATTTATTTTTAAGTTAGTTAGCTGTTAGCTTTTTGGTTCGTGTCCCTAGTTTTCTGGTGTCATTTCCAGAAACTTTCAGGTTAACTGAAGGGTTGTCATGTAAATAAACTTAGTGAGCCTCACTTTCATTCTACTTACTTTCTTGTAACAAGTTAATTTTGTAGAAGCCTTGATTAATGCTCCCTTCTCTGCATCTCACTCATATTACATATCACACACATGTGTGTAAACCTAAGCCTATGTGTATGCTCATACATATACATATGTATGCATGTGTGTATGTGGACTATGTATACGTATGCATGTGTATGAGGGCTATATGTAAGTACATGTGTGTGTGCATGTGGACTATATACGTATGTGTGCACACATGATGAATGTGCATGCATGTATGTGTGTACACATGAATGTGCATGTATGTGCTTGCATGTATGAATGTGTGTGCTCCTGTGCTTGTGCTTGTGTGTGTGTGTGTGTGAGTACATGTGAACTGTAAGTGTGTGTTTATATATGTGTGTGTGCATACACATGAGTTTGCACATGTGCATGCATGTATGTGTACCCACATATGTGAGTGTGCTTACTTGTGGGCATGTGTATACCCATGTACATGTCTGAGTGCACATGTGTGTATGAGTATGTGTACCTGAGTACACATTGTACAGGTGTGTCTGTGGACTACATGTGTATGATAGGTGTAAGCGCAGATGCTGCAGCTCACATACAGAAGTCAGAAGTCAGTACTGGGTTGGTTTGTCCTTCTGTGTGGTTTGGGGCAGGTTCTCACGGCTTCCTGCTGGACCTGTAGAAAGCCTCCTGTCTCTTCCTTTCACCCGGTCTTAGGCACACTGGGATGAAAAATGCACTCTTGTCTTCAGCTGTACATCAGGTTCTGAGGATTCAAAGTTGGCTCTCACACTGGGGTGGCAAGGGCTGAGCCCACTGGGCCATCTCTTCAACCCAGATCGTATAGACCTCTGCTATAATAAGGGAATTTTGAAACGGTTCCATTTGTAGCTGCAGTACTCGTCGCTGACCACTCTATTTTTCTTTTTTTCTCATGCACCTAGCATTTTTTAAATTCTTTGGAAGGTGCTGCACTGAAAGGAGTTCGTAAGTTAGTTTCACCTCTTCCTATCCTCAGCAGCTGTCCTTTATCCCAGTTAACATCTGAGGAAAAGCCACCAATGTGTCGCCATTTAGCAGAAGGCAGAAGAAAGGTGAGCGCTACCCTGTGTTTTATTAGCAGAATTGTCAGGAAGAAGATAAACAAGGTGATTATTAGGCTCCACTTGGCAATCTTAGCTCTTGATAGGAGCACCGTGATCCATTTGGGAAGTTATACTATTAAAGCTTAGACAGATGGGGCAGAGGCATCAAAAAAAGAGTAACAAAAAATGATGAAGGGCCTTGAAAATGGGGCCTGGAAGAAAAGGCTGGGCAGCCCACGGCCACTCAATCTTGAGGAAAGAACACAGAGGCACCGCTTGATGCCTGTTTCTGCCTCATAAAGAGGCAGAGTGTGGAAGAGAGGGGCAGGTTGTTCTCATTATTCAGCAAAGATGCTGCAAAGATGCACGGAGTCTGAAGCATGCTGAGGTAAACATGGATTAAACCCTTGATAAAAGTAGGCGCATCTCATAGTTAAAAAATCGTATGATTGTAGAAGTAATCATTGTCCTGGGGCCAAAATCAAACCAGACCTGGCATAGGAATCTCAAATACCTCATGCTTGAACTTGGGGTCTTCAATGAAAGGAACATATATTTCATAAAACACTAACACATTTCCTGATGCTCTTACATGGGTGCATTTTAAGATCTCTGGACATTCTTAAGAAGGTTAAATGTGTTACCTCCATGAAGCATGTGCAATTTCAGAGAGCTGGTCACTCAGGCTTTCCCTCTCTTCTCTCTCTTTTTTTTTTTCTACATATCAGTTTGTTCATTTTGTCCTGCATAGGAAAAACCTGGAGTGAGTGACTCAGAACAAGACAAGACATCTTAAAACACAGCCCATCCAATTGTCAACTGCCAGCCTCCCTCCACACCTAACTGTTTGTTTGGTTGTGATCTGATTTTCATTGCGCTGCTCTGTTAGTTGGTTCTTAGCTGATTGTTAGTTGCTTGGGGTTCTTGCCTAGTCTATTAACTCCTCTGGCTTTAACATGTCAAATCTATCCCACATGTGCCCTTTGCCCTTAATTACCAAAGATAAGCATCAGCTGATCTATATCCTAGCAACCAATTTGGTGATTTTTGTTCACAGAGAGGAAAAAGAACTAGCATTGGAAGTATATCTGTTGCATTGATACCCATTAGTTGTCTGTGGCTGTATACAATTATGGAGGAAACGGAACAATTCCTATACTGGGTTTTCATAGAAAATTCCTAGAGTTTCTGCAGTGGGTGTGATATGGTGAGACCCATCTTCTGGATTACTCCATAGTTACAATGAGAAATCCAGGGAGAAAATACAGAGAGCCTTGTCTTACTCCAAGAATCTAAACAGAGCCTTCTAACTGTCCATTCACTTGGAGTGGTGGAAATGCTTGGGTTATTTCTGGTCTGTTTCTTTATTCGAAAATTCTTTTCTGGGTTAAGGCTATGTCCAAAGGTGGTGGTGGTGTCCACCTCCGACTTTACTTCTTGACTGTGAGGTGAGCAACTTGACCTAACAGGAGCTCCAGTCGTGAACATGCAACAAGCCATCTTGCCAAAGGACCTGACAGTTTTGCATGATAACATCTAAACTGTAGTTCTTGAGCTTGTAGGTTGATTGTCACAGTAATAGAAAGTTGACTAACAAGTACTGTGTCTGAGACGTGAGGAGGGCTTTGTAAGTGCTGTCAGAGACATCCTCCTTGGTGTGGGTGCTATGGTTTTAAGTACAGAACAAATCCCATAACGTAGTTAAAAGTACAACCTAGTAGAGAATTCACAGACTACCCTTAAAATACAACACAGACTAACCTTACGTAGAAAGAACTTGCCGTAGTAGTGAAGATGTTACCTGATGCTTCAATATTTCCAAGAGAAACCATTTGGCTGTCTTCTGGGAATCTGTGGAGTCTGAGGGAACTTGCTAGTCTCCATCAGCCAGCCGAGACTAGGAATTTTAAGTGATGCTGGAGTCAGGATGGATGCGAGGGCTCTGCAGATGCATGGTGTGCAAGAGAATAGAGAAGTTTGCTGGAACTGCCAGCCTCTCTTGGCTTCTGGCATGCTCAGAAGGGTGCCACCTTCCCTGTGGAGCCCATGGTCCCCAGCAGGGTTCTCATAGGAGGAATGCAGCAGGGTGGCTTCCTGGGAGCCCGTGGAATAGCTTAACGGCCCCCTATGCCTAATGGCGAGAGAGGATCTCACTTCTCTGTTTGTTCGTTGGTTTGGCTTTGTTTTCTTCTGAGATGATATTGCAGGTTCCAATGGTCATAATCTTAATTAGAGCTGAGGAAGTTGCATAATAAGCTCACATCTTAGTTTTCAGCACATCGAAGAAAAGCATTGACTTGCTAAATCCCAAGGGCTGGTGGAAAAAAGGAAAACTATAATTTGAGTAAATGGGTTCTCTGCTCCCATTTTTTTTTTAAAGTTACTTACACAGTTTAAACTGCCAAAAAGTAAATCTCCAACAGAAGCCATTCTATTTCCTCGGTGTGGGAATCACATATGTCGATGCTGATGGAGCCTCTGGTAGGGAAGTAGATCCAGCACTGGGGGAAACGTGGAGCAGGATCTGCCTCCGGCCGCAGAACTACCAGCTCAGTGCTCCAGCTTTGTAGAGCCCCCAGCTTTGCTGTCCTCCTGTGGGTGCGTGTGCCTCTCCCTGTGGCTGTCGCCCAAGGACTGCTCTTCTGATTACTCGAGACAGTCACTTTCCTCTCTTAAGTGCAAAGGCAACTAGTCTGTCTGCCATCCCTTCAGGCCCCTGATGGAGACAGTAGACCAGTCTGACAGATGTCACTTTGGTGCTATGTCAATGGCCGTAGCATGTTTCTGGGCTTTTCCTGGTCTCACCAGGACTGGAGATTGACTGTCAGAACTCAGAATAGAAGGCCAAGTTGCAGCTTTAGGAGAAAGGACTTTGCATGACCAGAGCATGTCTGCACTCAAGGCTCCAAACATGGGTGAGAGTTTCAATCATCGTTGGACAAGTGTTTATCGACAATAATGAAGTGCCATGTGCCTGTGCTCAAACAAGATGGTGACTGTGAGATGATCCCCATCGGCTTATGAGTTTGAACGTTTTGGTGTGTATCTGATGATGTTATTTTGGATGGTCGTGGTTCATTTACGATATAGGAACCAGGTGAAAGAAAGGGAGTGGCTGGAGAAAGGGAGGAAGACATGAGGAGAAGTGTCTGTTCACCTTCTGTCTGAGCTCTCTGCCGTCTGCTTCTGAGCACCGAGTGTTAGCCCAGCCTGTCATGACAGACTGCCTTCTGTTTAACTGTAAACCAAGTCCTTTCCTCCTAAGGGTGTTATTGTGATTGTGAGTAATAACTAATACAGATACCTAAAATACAACCTGCAGTCCACAGCTATAGAAAGTCTAGGAGATATGCCATTCCTCCCAAGCCATTAACCTTCATTTGGAAATATTTATCCAGTAGGTACTGTATATCAGACACTATATATAAAGCACAGGAGAGCCCAGCTATACAGAGCCTCTGTCTTTGTAGGGAACTTATTCCAGGGAGTCTCAACAGGGAAGTAGAAATCCAGCTATTTATTCACTCACTAAAATAACAAAAAATATGTTTCTTAAAATTAGCATAAAATGATCCATCCCAAATATCACATTAAGAAAGCCCTATTGTCTCTGTCCATGTTGGCTAGACCACTAGAGCTAACTCTACTGTCTTATTCTGAACACATAAAGAACATCCATTGCTTGAAGGCTTGTGCTGAGTTTTTCATAGAATCAGTTAATTACATCCTAATTAATTGTGTGTGGTGTATTTATTTAAACCAGGGTTTTCATGTGGACTTTGCTTCCCACTAAAAGAAAAATCATTCCCATGAAGGCTCTGAAGAATCATTGAGAACTCAGGTGAAGGCAGAACAAAGATGCAGTTGAGGAGTTCAGATGAGCTGCTGGGGCTGGGAGGAAGGAGGAGCAGGGCAGATGGGAAGATTGATGCTTATGCAAATCAGAACTTGGGAAAAGTACCGAGCAGCGGGATCATGTTATCAAGGATGTGGTTGATGGATTTTGAATTCACTGAACTGAATCTGTTTAGAGGCATATGTTAGGGAGACAAACAAACATCGACACCAAGACCTGTTCTAATTCAGGATTCCATTTCTTCTCTGGGAGACAGACTATGCACGGTGAGGAGTACATCACCCAGTATATTTAACAACCATTTTGTAAGGTGACAGTAGCCACCAGCCATAGAGTCCTGAGCATAGAAACATACATTTTTTTAAAAAACGAGACTCTTTTATTTCTTTTTCTCTTTCTTATTTCCCCCTTTTTTCATAGAAGGGAAGAAAAAAATCAAAACCCCAAGTCATAAGCTGTGACTCAAAGCTCCATTATGATCTCACAACTTTTAAGGGCCTCAGCCCAACTTTTGGGTGATGAATTCTTATCTCAAATGGTAGGCTGGGCAAACATAAATGTGTTCCTCAAAATGAGTATCAATGATTCATCTTCAAATATCATATTAAGGAGGTCCTATTGTTTCTGACCACATTAGATAAAGATAAGAGCTAACTTTACTGTCCCATCATGCCTACTTCTCCCTCCTTCTGTTCTCTCATGTATGGAGCATGGCAGACAAAGTATAAGTACATTCTAAGCAACATTACTGTGTATGTGTTGGGGGGGGGTTCTATGTGTAGGCCTCATATCGATGATATTACTCAGCATTACCCACACAGATGAGCGTTAATAATCCCCATGAGACGAAGAAGGCTGAAGAACGGTGGGCAACACTAATTACAATCAGGTGATAAAGTGCTGGGAGGAGGGAAAGCAGGAACCAAAGGTTGGCTCAGTACATTCAGTGTGGTGGAGAAATTTTAAATATTTTCTTAGTTTATATGTATCAGTTTTGATTTTCTGTCTTTTTATCGATCACCATGCCAAATTTGTGTTGTCTTCCTTAAATCTTTCTGGTCCGTGGAAGCATCCCATGTGGCCATTGCTGTTTCTGTGGTGGAGTTTCTGCTTTACTTCAGATGCAGGAAGGAGACTGACAGACATGTCCATCCATCCATCCATCCATACATACATACATACATATATACATACATGCACACATACATGCATAGTGCACAGTGCTATACTTAGTATATGCATAGTGTATAAATACATACTTATATAGTTTGATAGGTAGGTATATGCATAGATATATAGATAGATACATATATGCATATATAGATGTTTACATATTATTATTAGAACAGAATTAAATTTCAAATTCCATCAAATAATCTGTTAGAAGTTATGAAAAAGGGCAATAAAAGCCATGATGAGCAAAAACAAAACAAAACAAACAAACAGAAGAAAGCTCTTTAGAAAGAACTGCCTGTGGTCTCCAGAAAGTGAATAATAGTATTGAATAATAGTATTGACTCTTCTCATGAAAAGCAGTGCCACCCTGGGGTGATGGCTCTTCTACTGCTTTGATTTTCAAACTTTATGCTAGTCTCTCTCTCTCCTTCTCTCTCTCTCTCTCTCTCTCTCTCTCTTTCTCTCTGTGTGTGTGTGTGTGTGTGTGTGTGTGATTTTTCAACATTTTATCTTTTAAAACAATTACCTCAGATTTAGTTATTTTATGACACTGGCACAATGTTTGACTAAATGTTGTAATTATGATGTTTCTAGTGTGTCAGAGCTACCATAGCAAAGTGCCTTGAGCTGGATGGCTTACACAATAGAAGTCTGTCTCCTTGTTCTGGATATCAGCTAGACATCTGAGATCAGGATTCCCATGTCATTGGTTCTGTATGATTAAGGCTTTTGAGTTAAACATGACCCAGAGTCCAGAGGTGCCAGACACTCAAAGTCACCAAAGATTGTCCCAGGACAGGAGCTGTGAGTTCCTTGTCTCAGGGCAAAGAAAGCTAATGAAATGAATTTTTACAGGAATCTAGAAAGTGGAAGGAGGAATCATCAAAGAAAAATGGGAACTTAAGGACAGGTGAAAAATTAAAGAAAAGTGAGAGGTACAGAGAAGAAGTTTCCAAGGGAGGAAAAGCCATCAAATGTCCTCTGAGTGGGGATTTTATGCAGCAATGACAGAAACAGTGGCTGAAAAGCCGTAGATAACCTCTATTGTGATCACCTCATTCTCTGGGCTGTCATGAACTAAAGCAATGGAGGGCCTGCATGCTCTGTATGGATACCCTCAGCTCAACCACAGAGATTCTGTGAGCTATAGGAGGCATTGAAGACCACTTTTGCTTTGCTGGTGTTTGGCCTTGTCATTCAACAATGTCATAGTCATTGGCTGCTGTGTTGTTACCCCTGAGCTTGCAGGTGTCCCTGGTGATGTTAATTGTGCTGAATTCTCTTTATTCTCAGCCTGACCAACTTCTTGCTTTACCACCTTGAAGAGTTAACTCTACCCTAGTCATCAAATTATAACTGTGGTCATTCTTAATTGCCTTATATGTAGCTCCCTGTTTATGGGGTTCTCTGGGTGATGAAGGGGTAAGCTTCTGTTAGCAGCCATCTTTATCTACTATTTGATTCATCACAATTAGCTCCATTTAAAACAACAGTATATTTTAAGAGCTTTAAAGCAGCCATCTGGTCTACCCTCAGTTACCCAGAGCCCTGTCCCTCCTCCACTATGTCTAGGTTGGTTATCCCTAGCCAAGCCAGTTCCTCTTATCTTTCTCAGTATTCCTTAATCTTCCTGTCAACACCAGGCTCTGTATTCACTGCTATACATGTGAGCCCTCTTTTCTTACTGCCTGTGGAGTTCTAGCTCCTCTCCCAGGCTCTTCTCTAGCTTTGTTGGACTTGCTGACCATTTTAGTGTCTTTGGAGTTCAGCTCCATCATTCCTCTCTATGCCTGTATATTCAATGTGCTTTCTCTCTCTGAGTGTCTGATTCCTCAGTCATAGTTAATCAGGGACACGCCTGCATGACTTCATTTAAATTAATATCTGCAACAGGCCTTGTCATATAGGTCTTATTTTGAATTAAAGGGTATATGACTTTGGTATATGAATGGGAGAGAGTTACCATTCACTTGATAATAAACATTCTGCATCACCAACAGAAAATAAACTCACTTAATTGAAGGAAATGATGACCTAATCAACAAGAAGACTATTACATCCTTAATGTATTTTCACATGTACTTTACTAAACAAAACTTATGGCATTGCCACCAGCATTGCACAATATAGTAACTAAAGCAATGGAATAGTAGGTCAAAAGCCCTAATGACTACTATTTAATCAAAGATGCCATATAGTTTTATTTAAAAATACAATCTGGGAATGCAACATGAACAACTGGATAATTCATTTTAGCTTATGACTTTTATATCTGTAAAGATGGCCTAGCCATCTTATTCTGAGTTTCTGTCAGAATGCTTGCTCTCAGACAATCACAGTGTGAAGATGACAGATCTATCATACACATGCCGTAACAACCAGGATTCTCCAACTGAAGCAGCTGTTTGTCATTTTCCTATGTTGCATCACAAAAATATTAACATGCCATAAAGTTCTTTAATGCTAATCAAAGATATACAATGGTCTCCACAGCTATAGCAGTATGACAAGTGACCAACAAACATGTGGCATGATATATTCCATGTGCATTTTCCACAACTATACTAAAGGCTAATCATTAGTACAAGCTTTGGCAGCTACTCATTCAATATATAAGAAAACCCATGTTTGACTACAAATATGAAATCTTAATCAAAATTTCTAATCATTTATTTTATTTTCCTTACAGTCGTGGTTGCTTATACTGATGATTAACATAAGATACATGCATGATTATTCTTTTTCAAAGGTCAATGAATACATCATCAAAAGTGAGCTAGTCACATGTAGCTGTTTTCATATGTATGCAAGGCCAGCAGGGGAATGACAGTGTTCATTTCCTCATTTGGTACATTGTTCTAACTGCATAATTTGGAAGCAACTGCAAAGAGTCAAAATATCTTCCTTTAGTTCTAGTATCAATGGTGTTTTGTTGATTAGGGAGTACGTGACTGTTATTAAACATGAGTTTGCAGTAATTGAGATTTAAACTCACAAGATGAGTGAAAATGAATGGCGAACGAAGTACAGCAGCCTGTCATTGAACACATTCCTGAACCATTGGACATTTGCCTAAATATAGTAGCTTATATTAGACACAGAACTAAGTCATTCATTTGTATTTCTATGTTTAATGCTCATTTCTACAATGTGTGATTATTTCAGAGAAGGTAAACTGTTGAAAGTCATATAAATTGGTCCATTTTGTTTTTCATTATTTATTTACTTATGTATTTATGTTTGAGGCAAGGTGTCACTTTTTAGCCCAGGCTGGCCGAGGACTCACAATGTGGTCCAGGCTTGCCTTGGGTTCACAGATATATACTTCATGAATGCTAATATTAAAGCTCTATTGCCACCATATCCAGCCCTTGCTGTGTTTTCTTAAGACTTACTTTATTTTTATTTGTGTGTGTGTCTGCATGTGTGCATGTGTGCACATGTAAGATCAGGTGCTCATCAAGCACAGGGAAGAAGTTTCATGTCCTTTGGGGATATAGTTATTAGCAGCTGTAGACTGCCTAAGGTCGTTGTTAGGAACCAACTCCAGTCTCTGTGAAAACAGTACACTTTCTTATGCACTAGCTACCTCTCCAGCACCAATACTTATATTTGAGGCAGTATGTTATATAGCTCACACTAGACAAACTCACTATGTAGCCAAGAATAACTTTGAATTCCTACTCCTCTCTAGTCCCTGAATACTGAGATTACAGGCATACAACACCATGCCAAGGAAAACAATTCATTTTAGATGTTAAAGATGTAACTGAAGTATCCATGGGTAGGAAACTGTCTTTGCTATAGTACTCTTGAAATGATATCAACTCTGCCTTTGAGTCTGTGACAGCTATCTTGATGCCTGGATAGTATTCTACAAGGTGTTGAATTCAATTGTTCTTAAGCAGAGAATCCAATGAAGATAATTCCTTAGCAAACTAATTTAAAGTTGTATTCTTGCTCTTGCTCTTGCTCTGTCCTCTTGCTCCTTGCCCTCCTTCCCTCGTTCCCTCCCCCTTCTTCTCTGTCCCTCTCCCCTTCTCCCTCCACATGCTCATGGCTGGCCTCTACTCCTCTACTCTTTCTCTCTGCCTTTCTGCCTCTACTCCCTCAACTCCCCTCCCTATGCCTTGAATAAACTCTATTCTAAGTAAAAAATAAAAAGATAAAATAAAAATAAAAATAAAAAACGTTGTATTCATGTGTGTTAGGAGGCTTTGTGCATCTGCCTTATGCTCATCCCAGCATAGCTTTTTACCTGCCAGCTATTCTTGACAGCCTGTTATGCAGTTCCTACAGCTTCTGTGTGTAATTGTGTAAAGTCAAGCAGCATTTTTGAATATGTCTGACTGCTCTCACAGGCAATGGAATCCATTTCGTAGGCAGAGTGTCTTTTTATTCAGCTCTAAACGCTGGCATTGAGTTGTGTTCTCTGTGTTGCAGACAGAGCATCGTGGTGGGAATTTTTTATCTTGTTTTTTTTCCTCACCTTTTATGTTGACAAAGCTGGTTTCACATGGATCTAAAAGCACCATGTCATCTCTAAGCATAGAGTGCCCCTAAATCTTCTATCAACCTGACTAATGTGGCTAGCTCAATTGGGCCCTCAGTTTTCTTCTTATATCTGTAAGATGACATCCTTGTTCCACTATGCTATTGCTATTTCTTCCCGTGTTAATTAATTAATAGTATTTTCTGAATTTGAGATCCTAAACCCCCAGTCATTCTAGTTGTAATTATTAGAAACACTGATCAAAGATTTTGTATGTAAATTTACTCTTACATCAGAGTGTTGTATTCCTTTGGGTTTTTCCACACTGAATAGAAAAATGTGAGAGGAATTTTCAAAATCTTTATATTGTGCTTTCTTTCCTTTGATTTGGAAATTAATCTTTGAGTTTCTTTATATTTCAGTCACGGTAGTCTATTTTGAGAGACACCAGTTGTTTATGCATAGTTTTGAGAAGAGCTTTTGGCTTTGATTGTCTCTCTCAGTGTTTCTGAGTCAAAACAACAATCCATTAGTATTTCCTGGCAGGTTGGAAATACAACACAGAGCAAATACCCTAGGAGCAACACGAAAGATCCAATTGCCTGATTCATTATAACACAAATATTGTAATCAATCATAATCTTCAGTGTTCCATAAATTCACAATTCTGTGAAAGAGATAAGAAAAGAGAATTAAGCTATCAATGTCCTCACTAGAAAAGGAGAAGGTATTTCCTGATTATCATCATTCAGAATTAGTCAGACATATACATGGTAATCATTCATATTTATGCAATAAAATTAAAATCAACACAAACCCCACAAAGAATAGCCTTTTATTTTTCTTTTCTTTAAAACATGAAACAAAATAGACTTAGGTACTAATTTAATCCCCTCTCCAGTTGATGACATAATGGGTTTGGGGAACATAAATATGGAAATAAACATAGCCTTCCATTTTCCTGCTTAAGGTCAATGTTCTCTCTTCTGTCAGAAGGTGGAGAAGCGCCATCAGTGATTGTGGAAAGGGAACTATGTCTGAGTACCCCAGCTTCCTGAACCTGCAGACACACTTGATGCAGCCTCTTGATCTGGAATTAAGTCCTGAACACATCCCTGATGACTTACCCCTATGCCATTTCACATAAAATCACATATCCCTGCAGATAGATGGAATTTAGGACTTTCCATTGGTTAAAATTTCAGAGAGTAGCAGAGCTTATTCTCCTGCCATAAATGAGCCTGCAGAGTATGTGGTGCTTCCCTGATTCATGGTCCAGGGAACATACCAGTAAAATGTTATCAGTGATTTTTTTAATAGATTAGGAAATTTTATGTTACATCACATTAGACAGAAGTTGTGCTTTGGTTGTGATTCTGGTTGAGATGAGTGTATTATTTCTGTGATATTTTGCATGAAAATATTTATCCTAGAAGGAGGACTATCTTCTAATCTCCAATAAACTTGGCAGCCTCTCCCCATCTCTTGAATGCATTTGTTTTGGCCTTGCACTCTGCAGGAACTCACACATCAACATTTGAGAAATTTGAGAACGAAGATCATTTTTTTACTATCAAAAATGAATCCTTATCCCATAAGGAGAAAAACTGCATCAAGTTTTTATCATTTTTTAGCTTTGTAATGTGGATTTGCCATCCTGCCCTTTCTGAACTGCAAGCACTTAGGGGCAGGCTTTCATTATACATGAGAGGAGAGGTGGCCTGTGGCGCCATGTATGTCTCTACTGAATGAATTGCTAAGTGGAATACCACCATAAGAGGTGGTGGGCTAGCAGAGCTTCGGACACTGAGGTCTAGTAATACTACTGAGAGACTGTTTTCCTCTCCTCTTAATTCTAACCATGTTTACCTTGACAGCCAAGGACCACAGTGAGACAGGTACAAGTTCTCTCTGTAAGAAGGCCATTGAATGAAAGACAAGATTAGAAATGAGCTCGGCCTTCAGTGACATTCCGCAGGAGCCCAGGACCTTGATCTCCTAAAGCAACCCAATTTCCCCAAAAAATCCACAGGGGAGTTATTGAATACTTGGCACTATAAAGACTCCAATGTGTGTGTAATAGATGCAAAAATGTGCTTGACATGTTTATAATCTTCAATGAGTTTACGACATACAAATAACATCTGGGTGGACAATTCTAGGCAAGCAAACTGTCTTAAGTATGCAAGGTAGTAGAAAGGAAGATTTATTTCTCTTCCTTGAAAAGGTAGTCTTCTCAGGTCAAGGGCCTTGAAAGACAAGGCAGATAATGCCTCTTCCCTCAAGCTAAGAGACGATAAAAGGGACAGCAAACAGACTGAGGCCAGTGTCTGCCGCCTCCCGTGATAGAGATGAGAAGCAGCATGCACCAGGTTTATGGTCCTGGGTTGTTGAGCATGTAGATCCACACCTCTGGGCTGAATTCCACAGGTCGAAACCCTTTCTGCCACTTTTTCTAGCTCTGTAGCATCTTAGCTTCACTGTGTGTGAGATGAGGTGACAGTGGCCACTACCATGACTTTCTGATCTGTGAGAATTGAAGACACTGATACAGCAAGCCCCCCCCCCCACCCTGGAACAGCCATTGACACAGTAACATAGACAATGCATCACTCTAGAGAGGCCAAGAAGGTAGAAATCAAATCTTCTCTGAGGAATGGGCAACATTTACAAGCATGCACAGGCCAAGCATCCTAAGCTCTGAAGGGGGCAGTCCTGGAGAAAAGCATCAAGGTGATGGGTCTAAGGGCAAATTTGGGAAGTGGCAAACATTTCTATCCAGAAAGCATTGCCATCTGCTTGCTCTTTGGTCATTTTGTGTTAAAATGTAGAAGACAATTTGAGAGTGTTTGTCATGTCAATGTTTTTTAATCGGAGAAGGGATTTGCATCTAATTTTGTTTCAAACAGGACTCAAAACAATATTTGTGTAAATAGCAATAAAAAAAGTCCTGCTGTGACAAGGGAGATAGTTCACAGTTCAGGAAAAGCACCTGCTATAGAAGCACAAGGACCAGGTTTGTTACCAAGACCCGTAGAAAAAGCCAGACACCACAACGGTGTGTGCCTGTAATCTCAGTGCTGGGAAGGTAAAGAGTGCTCCATTCCTGGGTCTCACCAGCCAGAAAGCCTAACCTAATCTGCAAACCTCAGGGCCCAGTGATGCATCCTGTCTGAAAAAATTACTCAAGGCAGACCAATAGCTTCCATGGGCATCTGCAACACACCTGATCCACTCACACATAGAAATGTGAACAACCACCGTTTAAAAAAAATTGCTAGAGGAATAATTATGATTTTAGAAGCTCAACCTCAAAATAGCATTGCATTTCCAAACAGCCTAGACTCAAGAAGAGACATGGCTTTTCAGGTCATCCTTTATGCTTGCGTTGAAGGTGAAGAGAGTAGATCTAAATCCGGTACTGACCTGAAGTAATCAATAAGGTAGATGACTAGTGATCGACAGTATGCTCAGCATTTATAGATATTCAGTTAGCTTTTAACTAGTTAATATTTTCTCCCAATATAAGAGAAAATATGAGTGGTTTTTTGCTAGAACTTAATTGCAGTCTGAAGGGATCTGTTTCCATCCTATCCCATTCCCCTCCTGGTGGTCAGTCATCTATCTTGGCCACTAGGCTGTTCACATTCTTGGCCCAGAATCATCCTCTTTAAACATCCATATCATCCCCAGTATTCCCAGGGAACAGAGATGATTCCTCCCAAGCCGTGTCTTCTGGGATGACAACTACAGAGGGCTTGAAAATACCTTGGTTTCAGAGTCAGCATGGTTTTCTCACAGTACGGATAACAGAATTGGTTGACAGTTATTTTTCAATCATGCTTCTACCATTTATTCTATGCCCTATCACAGATTCAAGAAAATGGAACCACAGTCACTCTACAAATAAAATTAAAGCTTAGTAAAAGAATGGTGAGTAATGGATGAGTTTGCTAACATAGCCTTTAGTGAGGACTTTTAGATGATCACCCCTCACTCATTGATGTGTGGGTTCACCAGCTCCTTTTTTTTTTTTTTAAATCTCCTTTCTTACCTTTGGAGAGAGAAGTGATACATCACTTGAGCGCTCCAGAATTGCCCTCTCATATTTGATAAGCAGTGAGCAGCACAGATGGATATTAGCAAAGGCCTCGGTGTGCATGCCAGCCATGGAGATGGCCACCTTGTCCTGAGAGCTTTCTCATGGAACAAATCAAATAAAGATTAGGAAAGAAAATGCCAGCCTGGCCACAGCTAATGAAGGGGATCCAATGACAGACGTCTCAGTGGACTTGTGGATGGGCTGCAATCCACTGTGGTCTTTCCTTTCAAACTCTCTTTCAAGAATATAACCAGAATGAGTGCCAAGAGACTGCTTTCAACCCCCCTGTACTTCCCTTAATGGAAGCATGTTCCTCAATGCCCCAGAATCTGATTGGTGTTCTAACAAAAGTACCCGGATCTAAAGGCCGTCAAAAATGACTAAAGCGTAGTCAAGCTTCCCCTTGCTTCTGACCTCAACTAGTTACAAAAACATGGATCACTTTGCTGTGTATAATATTAACACTTCTGTGATTTCCATTGCTCCTCAGAGAGCTCACGGGAACAATTTGGACAGTTAGGGAACTTAAACTTTTGAAATACTTTTTACAGAGGCAGGCGTGTGTGTGTGTGTATGTGTGTGTGTGTGTGTGTGTGTGTGTAATGTGTGTCCACATGGACAGAGAAGGTCTGTTGTGTCCTGCTCTATTACCCTCTACTGTTCCCTTGATCCAAGGTTTCTCACTGAGGTAGGTTGGTAGCCATCAAAGCCTGCAATCTGTTCTTCCCTCCTCTGCCCCTCCACACTGGGTCATTAAGCATGCACATGACCATGCCCAGCTTATAAGTTGGGTGTTGAGATCTGAACTCAGGTTACAAGCTTACACAGCAAGCATTCTTGCCCACCAGGCCATGTCCCCAAGTCCTTGAAATATTTCCTGACATAAAATGGCCTCTGCAGAATCCAGCGTCTGCTGCTCTGAGGGGCTGATGGATGAATCTGAAAATGTACCTCGGTTTCTCTGCCATCTCATTGGTAACCTCTAACTAGCACAGGAAAAGCCATGCGCTCTCCCAGAATCATCTTTATCGGGCAAAGTTCATAGGAGCAGAGCTATTCCAGCCCATGGTGTCACCATGAATCCTGTATTTCCTAATGTGCCACTGGATTATCGTCCTAGACGCTGTAGCTCCCTGACTAAAAACTGTTCCTACACTTCGTACTAATGGAAAATGCCCACAGAGAAGCCTTCGGTTGGGAATAAAATTGCTTAATGAAAACTGAGCAAGATCATCAAGGATGAAATTCACTATAAATATTAAGTTGTGATGATTTCTTCAGAAATAGAGAACTCTGTCTTATGATTTTGTTAAAAAAATAATAACTGTGTCTCACTTGGAAATATTACCATTTTGCCTTGGTTCCTTTCCCAGAATTTGGAGCTAACAGAGAGATTACAAATATTATTGATTGCATAAACATTCTCAAAAGAATATGTGACAAAACCACACTGAATGGTTAGGAGCTGAAGAGAGACTTAGCCACCTGATTTCAGCAAGTCTCCCAAAGGGAGCTTTCTACAGGGGAGACATTTTTCATGTTTTTTTTTTAATTTCTTATGGCTTTTTTTTTTTAACACATTTTAAATGTGTTTTGGCATGCATTTGGAGGGGAGGCCAGAAGTCAAAGTTGTCTCTATTCTTCAGGAACCTTTTTTATGAGACAGGATCTTTCACTAGTTTGAAACTCACCAATTAGCCTTAAGGCTGGATGGCCAGGAGCCTCCAGCTAATGTGGCTGCTTCTGCCTCCCTGAAACTGGTATTACATAGGCACCCCACTTGGCTCAGTTTTTTTGAAACTCTGGTTCTCACGTTTGCAATGTCAACACCTTCGGCTGCCATCTCCGCTGCTGTTTTCAATTCTTACATTATATTCTGATTCCAGCCAAGAGAAAGAATTTTTTTGAAATTCAAATTCCAAATGTGAAAAAATTCATCTCCCATGTTGACATATCTGAGTGCCGTTGGCCATTTACCCTTAAAGCTGGTAGACCCAGTCCACTCTTAGATGAACTCCACAGAATGCCAGATGGCTAACCAAATAAGCCCTTTTAGAAGAGACTAACCTGGTTCCATATCCCCACTGTTGGGCATTTCGGGCCAAGGTCACCCACATTGAGTCCTGGGAGCCTCCCCATCCCAGATCTCTGGAACTTTATAAGAGGTTCCCCCCAGGGAGAGGGGATGCCAGGGGAGCCCTCTCAGAGGCAAAGGGATTGGGGGATGGGGAAGAACTCTGAGAGGGGGGACTGGAAGGAGGGGTAACATTTGGGATGTAATACATAAAATAACTAATTAATTAATCAATTAATAAAAAAGAAGAGCCTAGCCAGTCCCCTCTCAGTCATCAGCTGAGGAGATAGATGGAAGGCAGGAAGTTCATAAGGACCCATGTATAGCAACGGCAAAGTCTGTCTTAGAAGTCAGGTACCTGTCCTCTCTCACACTTGCCATACATGGTTCTTCATCCTGGAACTTGATTTTCTGGACCTATTATTCAAGGACCTAGAAGTCCTCAGCTAGAGGGGACTGTCACTGAAATTCAAACTACTTGGAATATGGCTGAAAAGGTGATCAAGTGGGTAAGCAAGCCCCTCCCATTGAAAGGTGCTCCCTAGACAGGAGCACAGTCCTCCTCCATCCAGCTCTTTAGAATTCCCCTAATTTTGCTTATGCATGCGCTCTATTTTCTCTTTAAAAAAAATTCTTTTTTGACATTCAGTTTTCAGAATACAGATATCAGGAAGCTAATTGCATCCAAGAGGAGCAGGATGGGGCAGGAACAAAGGAAGGGTTTTACAGGAAGTTCTGAGCTGCCGGGGACTCCTGTGACTTGAGTGTTAAAGAATGCTTACTTTGCATCCCAGGTGAGAAAGTCAGTGAGTGCTTTGTTTAGAGGAATGGTCATCCAGTGACTCCAAAGGAAACATGGGCCTTGAAAACCATCGCCATCGAAGTTCCTGGGTTTCTTCAGCCCTGTCCACACTGGAGCTGAAAGGATCCTGGGAAATGCCATTCCTGTTGGTGAGCTGGGGCTAGCCATGGTGCTCAGCACTTGCTTGGCATGCGGTTCACACCCTATACTCCAAAGGAAGAGGTATTATCTAAGCAAGATAGCTCAAAAATTGTGAGGTATAGACGAGCTGATCAGGTCACAGAACAGCCTGAGAGGTATTCATCCTCCCCCAGGCAACAAAGAATGAACAACACACTTAATAAGACACTATAACGAATATTCAAGTGTGTACGTGTGTGTGTGTGTGTGTGTGTGTGTGTGTGTGTGTGTGTGTGTGTGTGAAGCCTATGCACTCTGAAAGGCTGGCAGGCAGAGATTTCTACTTCTTACCTGACAGGGGTAGATGAGAGAGGCGTTTCTTTTGATCTTCCAGTACAGACAGAACCCTCCTTGCACCAGCTGCCCTTAATTACACCAGGTTTTGGGTGTGTCCCTGCAAGAGAAGGTCACTGCGGCCACCATAATTAGGGAAATGGCATCAGGGGAGACAACGAGCGCAGCTCTCTAACAATTGTGGCCTCCTCCTCTGAACCCTTAGCATTTGGCAGATTTGTTGCTGAGTCTGTGTTTCTGGCTTAATACATGATGTAATGCTGAATCCTCTCTTACCTTCATCTATTATCTCTGCCATGACTTGAAGAGCGTTTAGGCTTTTTGGATTGGATGGTCCTGCGGGCTATTATGCTTGTTTGTTTTTGTTTTGTTTTTGTTTTATTTTTTACTGAGCTTTGGCACTGCCTTGCTGTATTTCTTTTTGGAGGCATTTCTCTGTCCA
>NW_022196891.1:85625854-85667711 GCF_008632895.1 Mastomys coucha
CCCCCCCCCCGCCACCTCCAGTCCTTCTCTGTGACATTTCTACTTTGACCTACTGTATTTGTCTGGCCCATTCATTCATTAGTTTCTTTTCCTTTTTAAAAATGTGTTCTTCTAATCCAGGGATGCGGTGTCTAGTCAACACCCCTCCTCAGGCCTGCTGCATATTTCCGTGCAGGCTTCCTGTGTGACAGCTTTCAGTACCCCGAGTGATGTCTGTCTGCCTGGACTCCCGTGAGGTTGTCTACATTTGCAGCATGCCAGCCCATTACTCTGACTTTCATTTTGATGTATATTTGTTTTATCCGGTTCACATCACATCTTTTCTGCATCAGTGTATTTACTCTCTGTCTGAGCATTATTGTGTCTATACAATTACTGCTAAAACAAACAAACAAAAAGGTTTTTATTTAATTACCAACCAGAACACTGGCGGTTCAGCCTAAAGATTCCTCAGAACACCTCTGATGGGCAAGGAAATGGGTAAGGAACATGACAGGCTTTGGCAGCCTTTCTTGACAGAATCTAGTTGAGCTTTATATAGAGCTGCAGTGTCATCAATACCAGTGAGATCTTGGGGTCTACACTCCTCCGTAAGAAAAAGTGTCCATCTCTGGTCTGTGCAAACTGTATACTTATAGCAAGAGGGGAAAATGGCTTTCTTAGGTATTCAACTTTTATTCAGCTTGACTCCTTGCAACGGGTACTTTTCTATTGCTGTAACATCATGACCAGGGAGTGAGAGATGGCATTGTGGCTAAGAGCATAAGAGCTTGAGTTCAATTCCCAGTACTGACTTCAGAGACTTCACAACTGTCTGTGACTCCAATTCTATGGACCTGACAGGACCTGTGTACCCATGTGCACAGAGTTCACACAGACATGCACAGAGTTCAACAAAAAAATACCATGACCAAAGGTAGCTTAGACATGGAAAGAGCTTATTTTTAGCTTGTCCATGGAAAGACACAACAGCAGGCAGGGAGGGAATGGTGGTATTGCGAGTGTGTTGTGTGATTCCTCCTGAGTTTTTCATTTAAACAGTGCTTCCCTCTACTGTAATAACTGGTCCTTCCAAAGGAAATGAAGAACCATGGTAAAGTCTCTTGCTCATGAGGAGAAAAGGAAAGGAACCAGAGAAATAGAAGAATATAGAAATAGAAGCCATGACACCTGGATATACATGCCAGTATTTCTTCACAGGGCACAATGCTGCAGATTCTCCATGCGTTACAATTGTAGTAGCTTCCAGAAGTGTTCAGGCAGCTGACTGGATCCCAAGGTTAGCTGAAGCTGTCACCAAACCCATCCACTAGCTAACCGATACAGACATCAGGTGTACCCATGCTTTGATGGCTCTGTAGGACCGATCCCTGTCTCTTCTCCCACCTCTGTATTGCTCTTCATTTCTCTCAACAGTCTTTGAGCCCTGAACTCAACACTGTGTGACCGCTGGTTCCCCAGGAGAGCAGACGGGCTCCTTCAAAGTCAATGTTTCTGGTAGCTGTGCTTCTAGAAAACTGGCTCCTCTCTGAAGCATGGCTGCATGATCAGTCTAATAAACAGTCTGCGATGGTTTGAAAGAGAAATATCCTCTGTAGTCTCTGCCAGACCGATGCTCCATCTCTAGTAGGTGATATTTCAGGATGAACGTTTAGATGCTGCAGCCATGTTGGAGAAAGCGTGTCTCTGTAAGCAGGTTTGGGGACTTTAAAGATACATGCCATTTCTAGTCTGTCTCTCTGTTTCATACCTGAAGTTTAAGGTGTGAGTTTCCCTAGAGATAGAGTTACAGGTAGATGCAGGCACCCTGACATGGGTGCTGGTTACCAAACTAAAGTCCTCTGGGAGAGTGCTTTATTAGTTAGGTTCTCTAAAGAAACAAAACTTATAGAATAACTATATTTGGGATTGCCTTTCAAGTGTCTGTCAGGCTGTGGTCTGACCATTCCAACAACAGAAAGCACAAGAGTACAACAGTCCATCCATGAGGCTGGCTGTCTCGGCTGGGCTTCAGTAGACATCAGAGCCCTGAAGCAGCAGTGGCGGTCTGAACTTGCCAGCCATCTGAGGGCAAGCAGTGGCAGTCTGAGCTTGCCAGCCATCTGAGGGCAAGCAGTGGCAGTCTGAGCTTGCCAGCCATCTGAGGGCAAGCAGTGGCGGTCTGAGCTTGCCAGCCATCTGAGGACAAGCAGGCCAAGAGCAGAAGCGTCGTCTCCCATGCCTTTAGCCACGTAGGTTGCCATCGGAAGATATGGTTCAGATTTAGGGAGCATCTTCTGACCTTTGGGTCTCTTCTTTAAAAAATCTCTCAGAGGAGCACCAAGCTCCTTTTCCCTTAATTCCATATTGACGAATTGACCACTTAAAGTAGCCATCCCAAGTGCTAAGTGCTCTTAACTGTTGAGCCATCTGTCTGGCCTCTCATCCTTGGACTTTCTAGGTCTAGTGCAGACACGTGTGGGCTTACACAAATCACACTCACCTACTGATGCTTTTGTCTTCTAGCGCAGCTTTCTGGGATCCAGTAGTGTCCCTTCCCACTCTCCGTAGGCAGTGCCCATCTCTTGAATCCTTGTTACATTTTAAATATCTGCTTGACCATCACATTTAGAATGGCACTCTCCCGGAGCCTGTGGCTGGGTGACCATACCACCTACCTACTCTGGTAAAATGCTACATCCATTTCACATCCCAGCTCCAATCTGCAACTCAAGACAAGTTTACTCCGCGATACAAACACAGACTCCACAGAGTCCAACGGAACGCCGCGGTTTCGTTCTTAGGAAAATCCTGGCCTTTGCTTGTGAGAGATCTACCTGAGGTCCTCTTGTGACAATTTCCTTGTGACGAAAGTGCTTTTGCACAAAGGTCCTTGGGAACTTCAGAACCTTTGTGCAATGGATTCAGTACAGACTTGTCATATTCAAATTAGGCCTAATGTTGAACAACATTGCCACCAACATTGAGGACAGTCAACACAAGAATATAAAATTCTTAGGGAATACAAAGCAGGGCTGACTGCGGAGACAAAGCTCTGACATGGAATTGTGTAGTTAGTTAGCTTCAGATTCCCCCCACGCTCTAATTGATTGTTCATTGGGCTCACTCAGCCAAAAGTAGAGAGAAACTTTGTATAGACATCATTAGTTTTTCTCCATTTAGAGATTAATCATGAAGAGCTCTGGCTCTTTAATTCTGTAATTTGTATATTTAATGGGCTGCTGCAGAATCTATGACAGTAATTAGCATAGCCTGAAAACTCATTAATACGCAACAACATGATTAATGCAACATTAATGCAAACATGACTGAAGTTATTTGGGTTATGTAGTAAGAAGATTAAAGCTAAAATGTCCTGTTTGTTTTACCAGTGGTGAGTGTTACAGGGAGGGGAAAAAAAGAAAATAAAAACAGGTATCAAATTAGGAAGGAAAAAAATGAGCAAAAATATGAATCAAGGTGAGTTTCTTTTTTCAATTAGTTGTAAAATTAAAGACATAAATATGTTTTTCACTTATGTGGTTATTCATCCATGTCTTTATTATTATTAAAGGTGAGTTTGCACTCAACCTCTTAGCTAAATCTAGTTAACCTTTTAGCAACTTTAAATAATATTATTCCAATATGGAAAACACCTTTGATTATAGTAATCTTTGACCAGTCCATAATATAACTCTGCTTTGAAGCTAATGTGTATTATCAGCTATGCCATAGGTGTGAAGAATTTGTCCCTAATTATGCAAAAGTTATATATTATATCTGTCTCTCACTATGGTCACCTTTGAAGTAGATATTTATGTTTTATATGGCATTACCATCAGACATACACACTAATAAAATTATTCAATATTAATTGAAAAAACATAATATGCAGCCATGCTTTGGAAGGTTGAACACAAAGACTGTCCTGTTCTCATATCTTCTCATACATATGAGCATGCAAAAGGTCTTTCCCCTGATTTAGTATAATGTGCTTTATATTAAAACTATCTGCATCAGATGTGTGGTTAGCGAAGATTTTTCCCAATCTGTAAGTTGCCAATTTGTCTTATTAACTATGTCTTTTGCCTTACAGAAGCTTTCCTGTTTCATGAGGTCCCATTTATCAATTCTTGATCTTACAGTGTGAGGCATTGGAGTTCTATTTAGGAAATATATCCCCCTGTGTCAATGAATTCAAGGTTCTTTCCCACTTTCTCTTCTGTTTGATTCAGTGTGTTTAGTTTTATGTTGAGGTCTTGATCCATTTGGACTTGAGCTTTGTGTAAGGTGATAAATATGGATCTATATTCATTCTTCTACATATAGACAGCCAGTTAGAACAGCACCATTTATTGAAGATGCTTTCTTTTTCCATTGTATATTTGGCTTCTTTGTCAAAGATCAAGTGTGCGTAAGTGTGTAGTTTTATTTTTGGGTCTTCAATTCTATTCCATTGATCAACATGTTTGTCTCTGTACCAATACTATGCAGTTTTTATCACTATTGCTCTATAGTATAGCTTGAGGTCAGGGATGGTAATTCCCCCAGCCATTCTTATATTATTAAGAATTATTTTTGATATTTTGGTTTTTTTACCTTGCCAGATGAATTTGATAATTACCCTTTCCATGTCTTTGAACAATTATGTTGGAATTTTGATGGGTATTGCATTGAATCTATAGATTGCCTTTGGTAGAATGGCCATTTTCATAATGTTAATTCTGCCAACACCACATCTGATAGAGGGCTAATATCCAAAATATATAAAGAACTCAAGAAATTAAGCACCAAAAATCCAAACAACCCAATCAAAAATGTGGTATACCACTAAACTGAGAATTCACAAGAGAATGACTGAGAAGCACCTAAAGAAATGTTCAATGTCCTTAGTGATCAGAGAAATGCAAATCAAAATGACCCTGAGATTCCACCTTATACCAATCAGAATGGCTAAGAACAAAACCACAAGTGATAGCACATGTTAGAGAGGATGTGGAGAAAGAGGAACATTCCTCCATTGCTGGTGAGATTGCAAACTGGTGCAATCACTCTGGAAATCAATCTGGAGGTTCCTCAGAAAATTGGAAATGGATCTACCTGAAGACCCAACAATACCACGCTTGGGAATATATCCAAAAGATGCCCTATCATAGCAGCCTTGTTGGTGATAGCCAGAAGCTGGAAACAACCCAAACAGAAGAATGGATACTGAAAATGTGTTTCATTTACACAATGGAATACTACTCAGCTATTAAGAATGAGGACATACTGTGTTTTGAAGGCAAATGGATGGAACTAGAAAATATCACCCTGAGTGAGGCAACTCAGATCCAAAAGGACATGCATCGTATGTACTCATTAATAAGTGGATATTAACCAAAAAAAAAATGTACAGAATACCCAAGATACAGTTCACAAAACTAAAAAAGGTCAGCAAGCTGAGGACATCTCAGTCCCACTTGGAAGGAAAAAGAAAAGCAATCACAAAGGGGAGGGAGGGAGGGAAGAAAGAAAGAACCTGGACAGGAAAGGGGACAGGGAAGTGAAGAGGGAAACATGATCAGGGATTGGGTGAGGGAAAAAAAAAAACTGAAGCCCTGAGGGCCAGCAGAAAGAATGGAAACAGGCAACCTAGGAAAGTAAGAGGTTGGAGGAATACTCCAGAATGTACCAGAGAACTGGCAGATGAGAGACTCTCAGGACTCAAAGAGAGGGACCTAAGATGAAATGTCCTACAACGGGGAGAGGGAACTTGTAGAGCCCACCTCCAGCGGAAAGAATCAAGTGAGGAATGGGGTTGACATCCACAGTCAAAAATTGTTCCTGTCTGAAAGAACTTCAGGGATGGAAATGGAGAGGAGCCAGAGGAAAAGGAGGTCCAGCAACAGACCCAAAGTGGGACCAAGCTCAAGGGGAGGTCCCAAGGCCTGACACTATTACTGAGGCTATGGAGTGCTCACGAAAAGGGACCTATCATGACTGCCCTCTGAAAGACCGAACAACCAGCTGAAAGAGTCAGTTGCAGATATTTGCATCCAACCAATGGACAGAAGCAGCTGACCTCTGTGGTTGAATTAGAAAAAAGCTGAAAGAAGCTGAGGAGAAGGGCGACCCTATAGGAGGACCAGCAGTATCAATTAACCTGGACCCCCGAGATCTCTCAAACACACTGAACCACCAACCAGGCAGCATACATCAGCTGATATGAGGCCCCAAACACACACACAATGGAGGACTGCCAGGTCTGGGTTCAATCAGAGAAGATGCACCTAACCCTCAAGAGACTGGAGGCCCCAGGGAGTTTACAGGTCTGGTGGAGGGGACGGTGGGGGGTGAGGACATTCTCATGGAGACAGGGGGGAGGGGAGGAGGTATGGGTTGGGGAACAGTCAGAGGGTGGACTGGGAGGGGAATAAAATCTGAGTATTAAAAAAAAGGTTAAATAAAATTTAAAAATTTTAAAAACCTATCTGCAGCTCTAAACAACATAGTTCTCATTCTTAGAATCAAGGGTCAAATCATTCCTAATCTCTAGATCTAAATTTCCATCTTCAGGTCTAACGTACATGGAAAAGTGAAGCATTATTTATCTGTGTTTTTTATGTTTTAATTTTTAATTCTAAATCTACATTGGGAACTAAACTAAAAAAAAATCAAGTACTGGTTCCTGCTGAGCCTCAGGAAAGAAAACTAAATCTGTCTTGGTGTTCATATTTGGTAATGACCTTGCTCAGCCATGACCATGTAGAAGAAAAGCCATTTCCAGCCTAGGGATCGCAATAGACATGGGACAAAGTGTGCAGGTTCAAGTTGCTACCAAGAGAGGGCACTATTAGAGGCTGGTGACAGAACTGTGGGCCCAGTGGCTTCACTATGGTTCTCAGAGCCTATGTTTAAGAACATCACTGAGTGAATGGAAATGTCAGGACTTCTGTAAGATTGTTCCAAGGCCTGTAAATAGACTGTTCCAGCTAAGCCAAGTCCTCCTTTCATATGTGGAGTTAACGTAGTAGAAATTTAGAGCAGCATATTCTAATTGCACATTGTTTTGGGAAACTGGTCTGTGTGTGTAGTCTGAGGAATATTTGACTAGCCAACTGATGCTCTTAAAGCCAAACAACTATATTCTTCAGAAAGGTGCCAGCTTTTAACTTATTTGTAAAAGGGAATGCATAGAAACACAGATTAAAATGTACTATTGATAAAGCCATTTGCTGGTCTTATAGCCACCATTGTGGTTTTAGATGACTGGAAGCCTATTTAATAAGACATTACCAAGTTGAATAAATAGCTATATAGTGATTCTCAATTGTCTAGAGGTTGAATTTTGAGAGCTTCTCCTATGAATAGGTTTTCCTTGGATAATTCATATAAGATCATCCCACTCAGTGGGATGGAACAGGATCAATTTACCACAGAGCATCTCACACTGTCCTTTATTTCTGTGCATGGATGAAGTGAGCATCCTTTCTGTAGTATGATCAGGGGGATTAAAGAGTGGCTGTAGAGGCAATCAGGATCATGTAGTCAAGGGTGGAATCATAACAAGTCGTTTTCCCCAGAATAGGGGTGGAGATCAAATGGTGACAGTGTTTTCTGCCCACTTAAGAGTTCAAGTTCTCAGCCCCCAGTAAAAGGCTGGATGTGGCTGCATGTGTTCTTTTAACCTCAGTGCTACGAGCAGAGGAGACAGATTGGTTGGTAGGCTTGCTGGCTGCTGGCCTCACGCTAAGTTCTCAGTGAATAAAGTAGACTAGGATACCAGAAATCCTCATCGGCTTCTGCAATATGCACAGGCATAGGCATCTTCACACGTGTACACACAACCACCACCCACCTCCATCCTAAACACACTCATACATATAGACACACATGCACACACACACACACACACATATGTACACACATACACACACACATACACACACATACATACACATATACACACATACACAAACACACATACACACACACACACACATACTCAAATACATGAACACACACACTCAACACTCACCCACATACACATAGAGACACACACACAAATACACACACCACCACCACCACTATCACAGAAACAAAGTAAGTACTCATGAGTCTCAATAGAGTTTGGAGATTATAAATTTGTTTTCATCTGGATCATAGAAAAATGAGAAGATGACCATTAAAAATTGCCCCTCCAAATAAAAGCAAATATCTTCTCTAAATTTTAAGCTTTAGGAGAGTTCAAGAATATCTGTGCCTCCATCATTAATGATGAGCACTGTCTAGAGGAGACACCCACTGTATATTTCATGAATAAAATAACGTTTTCTTGCAATTTCACACAGGCCTGAAGGTCTAAGAAGGGATGCTGCTTATGAGGGCTAACCTGTAAAGCAGCAGGTGCTAGGCGCCAGTCCTCCAATATCTCAGATAGCACTAGGAGGGAAATCCACTTTATTCTTGGAATTGAGCAGGAATCTGAGGGTTGCCTGTTTAAAGGCTGTGTGCTGTGTGCAGAGTGAATGCAGAGCCCCAATACAAACCTTTAAGAGACACTGAGTATAAACCCAAGCAGCAGAGATGTACACGGCTTACAAGGACCACGTAGCTGTAAAGAACTCCACTGGTAACATCATGTGATCACCTAGGTTCGTGAAGATTTCTTTTCTATGCCCTTTGAGGGAACTGGTTATCACTTTGCTAGAGGAAGTGGGGAGGGACAGGGAAGTCAATTGCTTTGCTTCTCATTACATGTAAGCTCAACGCAGCAATTAGCATTTGAACATTTTAACTGGGAAAATGTGGCTCTCCCATTCAAAGGGATGTATGCATGTATGTATGCATGCTTGTGAGGGCCTATACACCTGTGCATGTGTGTATACAAGCTCTTTTCTTTCTTATTTTCTGCTTTTAAAAGCCGAGCGCCTCCCTGAACCTCCGTCTCCTTGTTTTGACTAGACTGGGGGACCCTAAGTTGCTTCAGTCATTGATCAGTCTCCCCAGCTCTGGACTTGCAGACATACACTGCCATACCTGGCTTTCACAAGGATGCTGGGGACCCAATGTAAGCCCGGATGCATGAGCAACCAGCACTTTACCAGTTAATCATCCGTCTCTCTGAGTCCTCTAGTGTAGGGGGATCGATCCATTTTTCTAAAACCCTCTTTCCTGCTGGAGGGTCCTGCAGTCCCTGGTTACCTCTGACAAACACGATACAATGGCCTGAGGTGGTCACAGTTCCAGCCATTTCAAGGGGGAATAGTCAGCCTTTGGGCGTCAGCAGGGGCAGCTCCTCATCCTCTAGTTAGAAGCTGGATGCATGATCATGATTTCAGTACAGGGAATGTCATCTCTGCGGTCATGCTGAACAGCAGGAAGCCCTTTCAACCTTCAGACATTTTCTTGCTTTGTTTGATCTACTTTAATTTCTCATCTACCTGAACTTCAGTTTCTTTGTTTTATATCCGTCTACACTGAAACCCAGGATGCTTCCACATGGTGGCCAACCTGTACCGGGAAAGGTTCATGAGTGTAACGCAGACGGCTCTCCTTATGCAAGGCCTGAGGAGTTGGGTTCCCACAAGACGCGGACCTGTGGGGATGGTCACCCACAATCTCCTTCCTGGCCTTCGCTGAGGGAAGGCTTGGTTTCACTTTGCCTCGCACTTACATTTTTTTGGCTTTGCTATTGGAAGTCTTTACTTTCACATGACTGAGTGAAAGAAAGCTTGGACCGCCGATTCATTCTTGTTTGTCTCTGAGGATCATGGGAGCAGAATGGATCACTGCTCCTCTGTTTGTTCATGATGATGATGCTCTTAATCACAAGAGCCTGGTCTGGGTTCATCAGCTAATCTGGATATTCTCTCCCATGGGAAACTTGCTTCTGACAACAATTCCCCCACTGACCTGCTCCAAACAACAGTTGGGTGATTATCAAAAAGTTAGAAAGGCCAGGCTGGATCGTTGGTTCTAAGACTTAGTGGGAACATTCAGAGGTGAGCCAAGCAAGGATGAGGAACTCACTCAGGTGACTAACATGCCAAGCACTCTGGACATTAGAAGAATTATCTCTCCTGATTAGTGCATCCTTAATTTTTTCCCAAACCTTATATTTTAATGATGGTTCTTAAAAGTTTTAACCTTCCCTTTAGCCCACCACCTACCAGAAGTAATAGGAAAGAAAGGACACGGGGTGGGGGGGAAGTGAATCTGTTTAGAGATGTTCTTTGGAGTAATTTCCATCTGTGTTGTCTGGAAATTGGCAATTCAGTTCACAGGTTAGCAGGCAGCATCAGCTCGATCCACTCAAAACGCTTCATAGATAAGCCAGCAGTCCAGTTTGGTAGAGACGGGTTAGCAACAGCTGTGGTATAGGGCAGTGTGGGGCAGTGGTCTGCTCAGGTAACTTAGGCTCAGTCGAGTATTTGGCTTTGAGCCCTGGAGCCTCTGTGAGCTGTTTTCTGCTTGCAGGGGGTGGAAGGAGCTTGGCCATAAGACCTGAGTCTTTGGTTCCTGTTTCAGTCACAACCCCTCACAGCTGCCCCTGCAGGAGATGTGTGCTCTATCAGGCAGACAATGCCCTAAGCTCCCAGCATTCCTGCTGGACCCTACCCCTAGTCATCTGACCACAGCCAGGCATGCCACGCCCCATACAATATAAGGAGCAGTTTGCCCCCTCCTCTCTCTCTTGCTCTTCCTCCCTCTCTCTTGCTCTCTCTTGCTCCTCTCACTTCCTCTCCTCTCTCCTTCTCTTCTCCTCTCCTTCCTCTCCTTTTCTTCTCTCTACTTGACTGGCCTATTTTCTCCTTCCTACAATAAAATATCTCATTTATACACTAACTCCTTTTTAACTAATCCAGGGGAGAGAGAGCTCGAGCTCCAGGCCTCAGCCCAAGCCCTGCTTTGGGTACAGCACTGTGGTACTACCAAGCAGAGACAGCCAAGCCTCGGCCCCCACCATGAGTCAGCAGGAAGGACCAAGAGGAAGGCCAGGAGAAGATCTCAGCTGTGCCTGTCAGGGAAGTGAGGATCCGTGAAGATGCGAGACTCACAAGCACTGCATAGCTAGCTGTACCAGCAAGCCAAGCTCTGTCTCTGTCACTTTGTGGAGTCTTCCAAATAGCATGTGTCCTCCAAGGGTCTTGCCTCAGTACATGAACTCAGTCATCCCCAAGTCCTTGGAGTCCCAAGAAATGGAGCTCAAATACACAATATAAGGCAGACCAATACATGTGTTTTGTTAGCAAAGAATCCTTCATTGCACGTCCTTTCACATGCTTGCTTCAGCAGAACATCCTCTCTCCTGTGTCTGCTTCGGTGAAACGTACCTTCGTGAGTCTGCCTTAGTCTTTCACCTCAGGAAACCACTCCTTCATGTTTGCCCCAGCAAAAAACCATCCAACACAGCTGACTCTCCAAAGAACCCTTACATTTCCACTTCAGGTTAGGATAGAGGGAGACACCAGGTGCCAACAAGTAAATCAGGATTTCCTGTGTATGTAGTATATCATCTCTCTGTACTATAACTGCAGTTGCTACCAATCACTGTCACTTGGTTAAATACCAATGTGCTGGGTACAGTGTTCACTTTATTGTTAAATGTAGGAAGTCCTTAAAAGAGATTACACATGAGAAAAATGAATGTGAATGCTCTCCAACTCTGAAGAAACAGATTATGAATAAAGGTACCCTGAGCGGTCTCTGTGCCAGAGTGTGTGAACTGCACTTACTGTTCCTGGCCTTCTTTTGCCTATTCTACACATCCTCCTTCAGTATTTGAATCCTGCTGGGGTTGGACTATGGCAATATCCCTTATCAATCATCCCCTAAACTTCAAAATGTCCTGTTCCAGTCTGAAGAAGTTCTGAGTACAGAGAAAGCTGGCAGTACATTGGCGAAAGAATGTCTCCATCTTGACTCCATTTCTGGGATCTTAGCTCCAAATGAGTCAGAAGTGGCTTCTCATTGGATTGACTGCCTGAGATCCCATCACATGGCTGCAGGGGGCCTTTGATGGAAGGTTTTAAGGATGATTGTTCATGCTTCTTGGTGTCAATGCGTGTTTATTTTATTTTTTGGATTGCTGTAAAAGCAACTGAAATAATTCCATAGATACGTTTCTCAGCGATTGTATTGATGAAGTGGAAATTTCCGGTTTCTTCGGAGACTGGGTTGGGTCATTGATGTTTTCCACAAACCTGTAGGAGTGGACGTTTTGCTGAGAGAGACACTTGAGAGGACGTGTCATGTTTAGAGAGAGTATGAGTAGAACTGAACAGACTGTCTTTCGTTGGTTCGCCTTGCAATGCTTCATTGCTCTTTGCTGGTAACGTTCTTGAACTGACTTGCCTTGCCACACTTTGCTGGTCTTCACTGATCTTCATTCATCATGACTTCATAGAGAAAAATGCACCACACAACTTTTCTTGGCTGCCCTTTTGCCGCTTCCACAGACTCGTGCCGATTTGGTGGGGTCTCACAGTCTCTTCCGGACCTAGCTGCTGCTGCTGCTGCTAATTCATGTTTGGTTTTTGCTGAGTGGACTGGACTGCCACTGCTGATTTGTGTTTGATGTTTTAGACTGAGTTGCTGATATCATGACAATGAAGATTACAATCACCCCCAAAGAATTACTTCTAAGCAGGTCGACATTCTCCTTGTCCTATTAGCCATCTTTCTCCCCTTCTTTTGATGAGTGGCCTAGAAGGAAAATTGAAGTGTTTAAGAACCCTTATTAAAGTAGGTTTTGAAAAATCCAAGCCTCCATACTGTAGCTGAAAGTTGGTGGAATTTGATTAATTTTTGACAATGCTTGTTTTATAAAATGAATATGAGACATTTCTCCATGTTTATTATACTTATTATGTTGAAATAATTCTTGAACTCTCATTTATTTGGCATATTTAAAATTATAAAAGAATGTATGTTTATTTCTGCATAATTATATACATGTATACACATGGATATTTACTGAGCTTGAAAACAATAATCTGATAAACTTTAGAGATATGTGTCAGAAAGTTTTTGACTTCTTACTAACAATAAAAATCCAATCTTACTTAAAGATGTTTTTGTAGCTAAAACTTTTTTTAACCTAAACTTAAACACTACTTTTGCTAGAGTCACTTGTTAAAATATCGATAATAAACAACTAAGGCAGATACTTCAAGGAATCAAAATGTATGCTGGATAGTTGGTAGCCTATCCCAGAAAACCAGTAGGTATATTGGATAGATTACAACTGACCACTCAGTTAAATTGTGTCAAAGTTAAATAGCATTGAGAATTGAATGTTTGACCACACCCACAGTCTCATGTATTGGAACACATGGCCCCCAAATGGTAAAGTTTTTCTGAAAGGTTGTAGAAACTTTATTAAGTAGAACCCTGTGGAAAGAAGTATGTTACTGGGTGGGTCTTCTTGTTTTATCCCACCTCACTTCTAGTCTACTTCCTACTTCCTGACTGGGCATGAACTGTGGCCAGCTACCTTCCTGTTATCATGCCTTCCATACCATGATTGAATATAGCTCTTCACACTGTAGGTGAACTATCCTTCTTTAAGTGGTGTCTTGTCAGGAATTTGATTACAACAATGAGAAAAATAACAAATCCAATCTTTCAGCTGATGTTTAAATGACCACAACAATCTTAGACACAACAGATTCCCAAAACAACTTAAAAGTGGAGTCTGTTGTATAACAAATGAAGTATGTGTTACTTTTAAGATGATTTAAATTTAGTATATGTATCATCTATGCAAGGTTGTTGAAACTCTATAATTGTAAGATATTGGCAAAAGCATCCTAATTATAAATGTGATCCTTTAAATTATATAGTCAAGTCTCGTGAAATCTTAATTTTATGTCAGTAACTACATAGAAATCTTGGGAAAGTAATCTACAGAGCAAGAAATTGATACATGTCTATATTGATCCGGACATTTCTCTGTGGCTATACAATGCAAATGTAGATGAATTTACATGTTAGAATATGTGTACCTATGTCAATGTATGAGTACTTATGTAAGCATGTATGGATAGCAGTCTCTCTTTCTCTGTATATCTATTCATCTATAATGTGACTTTATCTAAATTCTATCACATTGTTTATAGTTTTTCATTTATAAAAAGGCTAACATTGTTCTCAACTATCTGAACTCTTTTCTATGGCTCCTGGTGATGGTTTAGAGCTCTAGAGTTCTTGGCCACTCTTGATAATCATGTGTGCACTGATGACTGTCACTGCAGGGAATTCTCTGTTCTTATGTTTGTCCCTTTGCCTAAAAGGCTTCTTGCCTTTCAGACATGCCTAACTGGCCCTTCTTTCTCTTTTCACCATAACTTTTCAAATGCTTTAAAGCTCATTACAGTCATGTTTTGTTCTGCCTAGGTTTCCCAAAACAGCAACTCAGGAAACAGACATTGAAATAAGGAAGAAAAGTACAAACAGTTATGTAATACCAAACAGTGATTGACAAGGTGAACCATCGTCATCCCACCTACTGGGTCAGAAACTATGTTAGTTTTTCCCAAGTAATCAACAATAAATCAGGTTTCTCAGTTTCACTGTTGGTGGTGTTCTGGAGATGACAGAAGTGAAATATAGTGTTTGAAGAGGAGTGTAAAAACTTACCAGACTCTTCCAGAAAGTATACATTTATCTCAAAGGGAGAATGTCTTAGTTAGGGTTTTACTGCTATGAACAGATACCATGACCAAGGCAACTCTTATAAGGGAAACATTTAATTGGGGCTGGCTTACCGGTTCAGTGGTTCAGTCCATTATCATCAAGGCAGGAACGTGGCAGCATCCAGGCAGGCATTGTAGATGAGGAGCTCAGAGTTCTACATCTTCATCTGAAGGCTGCTAGCAGAATACTGGCTTCTAGATAGCTAGGAGAGGGTCTTAAAGCCCACGCCCACATTGACACACCTACTCCAACAAGGCCACACCTTCTAATAGTGCCATTCCCTGGGCCAAGCATACACAAACTAGAGAATCACAAAACCCTATTCTAAATAGCATGTTTACAGTAAAATAATTTTAATACATACACAATATATATCTTCATTCAATTCAGCAGTAACACATCTGGAAAGATCCAATCTGTAACATACAGGCTTTTGTTTATTGCAAGAAAAACAGAAATTATTTTAATGTTATGTTAATACAAAAAGAAATGAGTTGAGATAAAATGATTTAAGCTAGCTTTGACCATTCGGTTCAGTGCATCCTTATTGAGAATCTGAGTGCTTGTCCACTGGGGAGTTGAAAGGAAGAACCAATTGTCATATATAAGAAATATTATGAGACAAAAATGTTCTACTCCAACAAAGCTGTGTCTGTGGAACAGAATCCAAGCATGGAGACTGACTCGGGACAAAGTGTCAACACGCCAAAAATAGAATGTTCCCCAAGATTAAACATTGATTAAGCAAATATTTTGAGGACTCTGTTTTGTGCCAGCCACTGTTCAAGGTGTTAAGGATGCAGAAGTAAATAAAACAAAGTTCCTCCAGTGTCTGATACTTTCTGAGGACTTTTTAAAACAGTCAGAGGAAAACAGTAATCTAGCTAAAACTCATGCTGTCTGACTAAATAAATAAATAAATTAATTAATTAATTAATATAGTCTTAAGTAGCTATTGTCTATAATAGTCAAGGAGATCACGTCCTTTGTATAGAAAGAATACTTAAAAATCAACAATAAGACCCAAACCCTCTTTGTGCTGGCCCCAAGGCTCCTATAGCTGAATGCTTAGTCATCAGGAGGAAGTGGTACTACATAGGAGGACGAGGAGGTGTGGCCTTATTGGAGAAAGTGTGTCACTAGGGGCAGGCTTTGAGGTTTCAGAAGCTCAAGATAGGCCCTGTGACTCTCTCTCTCCCCCTACTGCCTTGGATCCCATTGTAGAATTCTTAGTTACCATGCCTGTCGGAATGCTACCATGCTCCCTCCTATGGCAATAACAAACTAAACCTCTGAAACTGTAAGCCAGCTTTAATTAAATGTTTTCCTTTATAAGAGTTGCTGTGGCCATGGTTTCTCTTCACAGCAACAGAACACTGGCTAAGAGACAATATATCTAAGTATGGTAAAGATTCATCCCATTGAGAAGCAATTCTATGAGAGAAGCTCAAATTCAGCATTCATTCTAGAAATGCAAATTAAAAAGCAGAATAAGATTCTATTACCGAATCCATCTGATCCTCATTGGTCTCTCCTGGAAATGCCAAGCCCGGATTTCTGTGAACATTCAAATGGCTGAGGCTGACAGTGGTTGTAAAACGGTGAAATATGACCAAAAAAAAGCGAAGCACTTTGAGAAGTCTCTTGTCATGAACTAAGAAATGAATTGGTGGTTACCTTTTAAGGGGTGAAACTGTGGAGGGGGAGTAATGAATGACAAAGGTAGAGCCTCAGCCAGAGATGGAGAAGGCAAGGAAGAGGGAAGGGATCACTGTGGTTAGAGCAGACAGGAACGAAGAGGGCAGGGACCATAGTGGTTAGAGCAGTCAGGGGGAAGAAGAGGGGGAAGCCAGAGGGCTGGAGTCACAGTGGTTAGAACAGTCATGGGGAACAGGGTATCTGAAAAAACAGAGTGAAACCTGAGATGGTAAACTGCATGTCTCTGAAAAATAACAATTATAACTCCATGATCCAGATAGACTGGAGAAAGAAAGGATATACAATAGGAAGTAAGAGGTACAATGTAGCCTAGAGAGTGAAGCAAGGAGCTTGGGCTGGCAGGAGGAGGGGGCAGGGACGGGGCTGGGGTTATCTTTTGGTGGGATTATGCTACCAATATTTTGCTATATATGTATATATATATATATATATATATATATATATTTACATGTATATGATGTGTGCTGTATACATATTCACTGTGTGAGTATGAATATGCATGTATGTGTATAGGAGCGTAAATGCATATATATGCTGTGTGAGTGTATGCATGTGCTGTGTTAGTGTGAATGTGTGTGTATGTGAATGATGGAGTTACAAAAACAAAGGAAACCAGCTGGGAGAGAGATTGCCACAATCGAGGAAAAAGGGGAGAGTACTTTGTAGCACATGACAGCACACACACGTAACAGGTTCCTACATAGTATGCAGAAATGGCCATAGAGAGGTTTTGAAACTGGGCGGAGAAATTCGTATACAATTTTTTAAAAAATCAATATTAATGGCTAACACATTTGAATTGTTGTCATCACTGATAATACAAAAATTAGACAAAATGACATTGAATTACGTTCTGAAGTAATCCATTTTCAGAGTGTCGGGGTAACAGACATTCACGCCAAAAAGTGTGTGCAGATAGGAAATCTTCTATTTCTGCAGCAACTTTAGGATATACACTTACAAAATGATTCAGCATTTGGTGTTGGTTAGATTTTTCTATTGTAGTAAATAGAAAAGCAGGGAAATGAGCATGGGACAGATTGTTCCACACAACAGCAGCCCTTGACATTGAGCCAAGATGTGTGCTTGGCCTCCAGAGGCTCAGGCTCAGGCCCTCCACAAATATCAGAAAATCTCAATCTCTGACTTCTCAAATCACAGGTGTCACTTTTGCCTGGCTTTGGATTTGTACAAATGGGGCCTTGCAGATATCCTCTCCTTCATGCTGACTATGCTTTGCAAACTAGCACTAGCCGATACTTGTGTTTGGGGAGGCCATGGACCCTTGAGGAGAACCTAGTGTTATCACCTCCCTTTAGCAATGTGATTCTCAACTGCGTTCTAAACACCTGTCCTTGCGTCCGCAGATAAGTAAACTGTTAGCCCTCGTTAGAGCTAGAATTTACACTCCATCTACTTGTTTATGAATTTGACATTTGTCTAGCCTTATAATATATTTCATGTATTTTGCTTGTTATAGTATATATATATATATATATATATATATATATGTAGTGTATAATACATAACCAACATATTACACATTAATCCAATCAAATACATCTGTGTATACATAATCACTGGGTATATTTGCTGGCACTTGTATCACTAGCCTAGAGTAGTGGCCACTGAAATTTGGTTCCTTAAATTTATTTCCCAAATGAATGTGTACATTTAGAGACGACATAAGCACTCTATTATTTCTCTTCTGTAAATACTGATGTTGAAATCTAGCTCATTTCCTGCCTTGAAACAGTGCAGTTCTCCATTGTATGGAGTGCAAAGCCACTATTCACTCTGCTGCCGCCTGTTGAGTCAGTACTCTAGCTCCCGTCACAGGGCGTTCTACAGTAAAGCTCTTGGGGTGCTTGTCTGGTCATGATCCGCAAGTTTTCTTCCTCCTGGACCAGAGATGGAAACACATTTTGTGAGGCACAGGGCAGGGAGGGGTGGAGATGCTCTGCAACCCAGCTGCAATCTAACCCTCTGCCCTCACCAGGGACTTCATAGCTGTGTTCATTCCCTTGGCCAATGAAAGTCACATGGCTGTGCCTCAGTCAGCACTTGGGGTTCTGAAAATCAGTGACTTCCATTGGAGAAAGGAGGGTGTTAATTATCTTGAATAATTGTGCATTTAACCATCGTATCTCATTGTAAATCCAATAACGTTTTCTTTATTCCACACATCCATCAAACTGTTATTATGTTTATATTTACATATATTTATTTGTGAGTTTGGTTCATTTAAATAATTGATTACACAAAGGAAGCATTTGGCTCAAATGCTAGGATTTGTCTATCTGCATAGCCATGGTAATCTAACTCTTAAGAACATGCTTCAATAGAATTTTAAGATTTCAGTTTCCTACTGGAGTGTAGGAGGAAGAAATTCACTTTCTGTTTATCTTGGCAACATGGAGAAAAAAAGATGTCAAGATTGAGAGAGATGTGGCGGATGACGACATCAAATCAAGTTGTCTTCTCTGCCTTACTTTTTCCCTTCATGTGAGAATCCGACCTCTCTATACAGACTTCCATATTTGTTGGTCTAAAACACATTTCTTTGTTCTAGAAGGCTTGCACATTTATTGTTTGGGGGGAAACACATGTATTTGTATACTCATTGAATAGCATGTAATAATTAAAATATTCCCAAATGCATCTTAACTATTTAAGTATTCCCATAGTCCTTGGGTATTTTTTCTTTCACCAAATTTCTCAAGTTACAGTCAACAACAGTGTCCTGAGATTGAATGATTTTTCTCTGTTCCTCACACCCTGGCTTCTATTGTCTTCTGGCGCAGAGTCGCTATTCTGCCCATTAGGAGAGAGCTAGTACAGCCTTCCTTTCTTGAATTACAGCTATTTTTATTCAATGCCCTTAAGCTATTTAGCTTGGGATTTTCGACATACTATTTGAGAGGGAAGGGAAGATCAAAACCTGCTGGTCAGCCTGAGTCTCTCATCTTCCTTCTCCTCATCTAAAACCTCAATGGAGCCATGAAATATACTTGTGCATGATGTTAAAGAATAGAATGAGAAGGTGGGGCAGAGAGGATGGCTGAGACAGTTAAACTGAACCAAAGTTCAGTGCCGGTCAGCTTGACACAGCCTAGAGTAAGCAGAGTCATCTGAGAAGTATGTCTCGATTGATAGATTTGACAGATCAGACTGGCCAGTGGACTTTATCTGGAGATGGTAGACAAGGTTACTTTGATGGTTAATAGATGTCAGAGGACCCAGCGCACTGTGGGTGGCACCAATCCCTGGGCAGGTGGTCCCGGGCTGTATAAGACTGCTAATCACTAAAGAGCCTAGGGGTAAGCCAGTAAGCAGCCAGCTCCTTCATTATTTCTGCTCTAAGCCCCGCTGCTGCTCGAGTTCCTACCTTGACTTCCCTTGGTGATGAATTAAAACTTATAAATTCAAACAAATGCCCTCCTCTAAATTGCTTTTGGCCATGGTGTTTAGTATATGTCATAGCAACAGAATGAAACTGACCCCACGTCATGTAGGTCCTTCAGTTATTAGTCCAGCCTAAAGGGAGATTTTTTTTAAGTGTTTATAATCCTGGTCTATTGTGTATTACTGCTCAAATCAGAATTCATTCATTATTTATTATTGTGCTTTAGCTTTTGTTTGATTTTCAGGTACGCTGTTGATCTCTTTATTCTTGCTCTGCTAATTTTATATTTCCAATGGGATGTACCAGAGATGACTGTGATAGTTAGATGTCACTGCAAGTTCCAGCACCTTAAGTGAAACACCCTCGACACAGGAAGGGCTCCACATATGTGCTGTGTAGGTGGAATCCCAAGACGGGAGCTGGGACCTAGCAGTGCATATGAGAGGAATATTGCAGATCAATTTCTGAGGAAAGAGAGCTGGCTGAAAGTCCAAAGGCTTGCACCCTTAGTTGACTCAATCGCTTAGCTCCGACAGACCAGCTTGCTCACAGCATTCTGTTTTAGCATCTACTGTTAGATTTATCTTTTCATTTTCATAGTACTTAAACAAGATCCTTTGGGTTTTTTTTTTTCATTTACATCAAAACCTCATTTATTTTTAGGACCCTCTGGTGATATTTTCAAACCGATATGATTAGGTAGCCAGTTTGGGGGGTTGACAGCACCTGTTTTCAGGTGGACAATTTTTAGACACATTTAAACTTCATTTTATATTGATTAACAGGATTAAACATAACAGGTAACGTAACTTCCAAGTTCTAATTAGCCTTTAACAGGGATGTACTTAAACCCATGGACTAGGGCCATTCCAACACATTGCTGTATATAATTTCCTGACTGTATTCACTACATCATAAATAATAATGAAAGTAAATGTACGTTTATTGGAAAGAGTCCACAAATCGGCACCCCTGACTAACCAATGCCGTTTGCATCTCCAGCTATCAAGGCCAGCTTCCGGACGAGGGTGTCTGAAGGGCTGATCCTCCTGGCACTGTCCCCTGACGAGCAGGAAGAGTATTTTGCCCTTCAATTGAAGAATGGCCGTCCTTACTTTCTTTACAATCCCCAGGTAAATTACTAGCCACGATGGTTGGCATTTTCGAGAATGTCAGGTGGACGCCGGGTACTAAGGTAAGCGTACAAATGCTCACAGAAAATCATCATCTGAGACCCCCAGGGCTTCCAGAAGGCATTCTGTCTTATCTACAGAGTTTCTCCACCTTCTCCACTCTGTGATCCTTTCATACAGCTCCTCGTGCTGAGGTGACCCCAACCGTAAACATTTTTTCATGGCTACTTCCTAATTGTAATTTTGCCACTGTTATGAATTGGAACGTAAATATCTGATATGTGACCCCAAGGGGTCACAGCCCACAGGTTGGGAGCCACAGATCTGCATCCTCCCAATGAGGAAAACGAAAATTACAAAAATAGGAAATGACTGCCCACAATACAAATAGCAGAGCTGTCTCCCAACCGCATCTATTCTAGGCAGCTACGTGCTTAAAATTGGTATGCTACTTTATGATGGTTCAAAATGTATAGCTGCAGTGGTGTGTGCCTGAGATCCTGTCCTTCAAGAGGCTGGGGCTCAAGGACTACTGTGTAAGGGAGGCCAGCCTTGGTGCGTAGTGAATTCCAGGCCAGCCTTGGACCTTGTGAGACCTTGACACAAAAATAAATCAACATGTTATTTAAAATAATTCTGAATAGATTTCCTTTTTCTTCAGAGAATAAATGATGACTTGGTTTTCTCTCAGGTCTGTGTTCTTCTCTCTTCCCTTTCTTTCACCCTTTGCTATTTTACTTTAAGTAGTTAACTACTTAACTAGCAAATATGTAAGGGATAGTTAAGTACTGTTTTACTTCGTGTTTCAGATTCGGGCAGTTTTAAGGTGTAATATGGTCATAGCCCTGGGAAACAACCTAGAAAGAATGTAATGAAGTGATTAATTTAAAATATTCTGTGAATATTTAGAAAGAGATGTTTGAGATCACAAGAGCATAAAATGGAAGCTTTGGTCAGAGTGGTCAGTCTCCTCAGGAAGTTCTAGCAGCCATTAGACGTGAGGCAGCATATCCAGCCTGAGTGATTTAGTGAGGAAGGAAAAGATTTGCCCTCCACTCACTTACGTCTTCCCTCTAAAGCCTGCAGCTGAAGTTATGAACAATACTTCTAAATATTTTATGTGATATTACCAAAACTGGTGGGGCTTCCCATGCTGTGTCTGAGGTATACTTAGGATCCTAGAGTAAGAGCTGCGGTGGAGGGCCTCAGACTCTTGCACCCTGGAAACCTGGGTGAGCTGGGGTTGGGGGAGAACCTGAGCTTGAACACTCAGTGAGCTCCCAGGGAGAACTGGGGCTCAGACACCCTATGATTTTTTGGGAAGAACCAGATTGTAAACACTCCGTGACCTTGTGGGAAGAACCCAGGCTTGGACACCCAGTGACCTAAGGGGTGAGAGGTAGCTGGCACCTTTTGGAGCAAAGGCTGTCTGTCTGAGGATCCTGCCAGGCTCAACATGCAGGTGAGACTTTCCTGCTTAGTGATGCTGAGAATGGAAGACATGCCAGTAGAGGTTGCTTTGCGCTGCCTTCGAAGTGGCCTGATAGGTCCTGAGCTCGGGAATTAGATGACCTTTGTGACAAGGACCACTGGGTGCCCCATCCCTGCTAAAACTGCAGCTTCTTACTGGGTGCTCAGAGAGAGAAACTAAGCACGTAATAGCATCCCACAGCAAACCCAATAGCCAGGAAGACAGCGAAGCTGGAGCTGCCATGGGAGGCAAGGCAGATGGTCGCTATAGACAGAAATCAGCACACTAAAGTTGGTTCAATTACAGAGCTGAAAACATTATTTTTTTTCCTTTGAACACTTTAAGGAGATTAATTAGAGGAGGTATTTTTGAGGCTTACATTGGTAAAACATAAAGTTGGAGAAAGTTCCAGAACAAGAAGAAAAGGAGGAATGAGATAAAAATAATATAACATTTTAAAATGTGTGTGTTGATAAAAGGCCTCTTATAAACTTATTAAAATGTCCCAGCAAATCCCAGTCAGGATTCAGCAAGTGATCCCTGTGCCGGGCACACATTTTCCCTACCCAGAGTTCTGCATGTCTGAACCCAATCATGGACACGCCCATGAGGTGGGCACCCTTACACCCCATTTCCCAGGTGAGCATTCTGAGCCACAAGTACATTTCTCCCAGTGTCGCCTAGTTACTCAGTGACAGATTTTAAAACCATGAAGCCTAGGTCTAAACCCGGGGAGGCACTCCTGTCACTTGGGGAGAGACTGAGGCAGGAGAATTGCTGAGAGTTCAAAGTCAGGAGAGGTTTTATGAGACTCTGCCTCTCAAAAGAAGAGATGAAGCGAGCTTCAGGCTGTCTCCGGGATGGTTTAGCATTCCTCCACTGCGTCTTTCCATCAGCAAACAAGGATGCTTCTGAGTATTCAGAAACGTAGGACAAATGATGGCCTGGGCACTGTATGAGAAAAAAAACCTGTCAGTAAACTTTGAACTGAAGGTGAAAAGCTTCTAAAACACCCCAAAGAGAAGCCAGGATAAAGGATAAACTTTACCACATTATCTTAACCTTGAGTGTCCAGTGAGTGTATAACTAGTGACGGGCTTTACAGGCAGAGACCATCTTGAATATGGAAGATCATTAAAGCAGGGAGGAAATGAAGACCATGGCAAAGCAAAAGGAAAAAAAAATCAACAAACAAAACTACCTGCAGGGGACTAGGAGACGGAATAGAAAGATTTTTAACGCACCTGCTTAGCATAGGGTGGTTAGAAACTCTATCATCCTGGTGCCATCTCTCCATAAGATAAAAGAGTGATCATCAAATAAAAGCTTTCAGAAACACATAGATAAGCATGCTGGACAGGGAAACCAAATGCTAAATTGCAAAACTCTGCAAACATCAGAGGAAAGCTGTGAAAGGGCGGAGCAGCTGCAGGAAGAAGAATGTCAGCAAGGAGTGGGAGCCTGCCTCTGCCCTGCACTTCTACCTGGGGATAGCTGAGAATCAAGACAGGACAAAGCTGTGGTCATTTCAGCACTTACCTCAGAGGCTCTAACACAGGCAGAGAGGCTCCCTTTAGGGGTGGAAGTTCATCCTTGAAGCCACCGCTGCAGTCAAATGCCGTCATCATGCTAAGTTACACCAACTGTTTTAGACCACGGGACAGAAGCAGTGTTCAGTGCACAACTTGGTTAGGAACTTTCAGGGCGAAGAGGATAGTTCAGTGAGTTAAAGTACTGGTGTGCAAATTCAGGGCCTGAGCTTGGATTCCCAGCATACCCATAAAAAGCTAGTGTGATGGTAGCCACTGGGGAGGCAGGTGGCTCCTAGAACTGCATCGGCCAGCCAGCCAGCCTAGCAGAGTCTCTGCACTCTAGGCTCAGTGAGAGACCCTGTCTCAAAACAGAAAGTAGACGGTAATTGAAGAGGATGATACTATACTTTGACCTATGGCATCTACACATGCACCTGCACACACACATGGATAAGCTCACACAAGCACGAGCATGCAACTCATGTGCACACGCACACACACACACACATACTCTCATAAGCACACATATGCAACACACATGTGCACATGCACAGACACACATAGAGAAAACTCAGAAAAAAAAGAGAACTGGCATCAGGCTCTGGGATTAGACTCTGTGACACAAACATGAAAAAGTGACAACCCACAATCCCAGGAACTACAAATGGTCTTCCCAGACTAAGAGTTCTGTAATAACCCCATGCATGGACACACTCACATCCTTAAACATATGAGGCAAAGCATTCGGAAAATGAAAACTGTATGACTCCAGATCTGAATGCCAACACTCCATGTCTTTTGATGTTGGTCCTGCTCTCTTTCAAAACCTGAAGTCCTTGAAGACGGCATGGGATGAAGAGACCAAACTATGCTAACCCTCGCGCAGACACATGACTTTCATGATCCCAAGGGTGCTACCAGGGAGCCCTCTGGAGTCCCATCAGATAGACAGGCTGGTTCAAGTCACAGTAGCAGACCTTCCCTTACCCCAGCTGACACTGCTGGCACCTTCCCAGCCCTTCCGTCCCTGCCCCATACAGCTTCATCCTGAGTGTCTACTGAGCTGGCAGACACTGGCCCAAAACTAAGAAAACCATGCTAGTAAAAGTAGGAAGCGGGGTGGAGAAAGGAGGCTCTACAATGCTGGATAAGCACACTTCTGTCTAGAATAATTATCGGTCCACACGAGGCAAAAGCTGTCTGTTTTCAGCACACTGACAATTCACTTACTTTTGAAAAAGTAAGGAACTGGTTGAGCAGGTTTGCCTCCGGTGTATTTGAGAAGGTATAATCAGATGTATTGCACTAAATGCTCCTGGGCCAGGGGGCAGCCCATGAGGCAGCAAGTACCAGTCAGCCAGCACCAGCCAGCAGGGGCTGTACCCTCACCCACCTCTAAGGAATTCCTAGCTAATGCAGGTTAGCTGCACATAGCTGCAAAGCCCATAATGAAGACCGGGCTTATTTTTAGACAAGTGTTGAAACTGCCAAATGGAGAAAAATCGGAACAGTCTCCACTTGTTTGTTCTCACTTTGGGATAAGCAACTGAAGATAGATTCGTGTGCGACGTGAGAGATAGCTCACATCTAAAGAAATAGGTGCATTTGTTTTATGCACCTGATATTGACATTATAATTATGTGTGTTTTAAACACTTTAAGCATCACCGTTAAGTCATTATTTTCCTTTTCTCCGTAAATCACGACAAGGTTGCCTAGTGAACTCTGCATTGTTCCTACCGCAATGGTAATCTTATGCTTAATGTGTTCTTCTTGTCGGACCGTCACTGCTTTATCCCTAGCCCAATCCTTAAAAAATGTAGATGCAGGCTAAATACGTCTGACAGGTTATCTGCTTAAATGGTAGATAATTTAACTAAAACTGTACCCTAGTTAAATCAGATCATCTGTTTTCAGAGGTGAAATTTCTGGCTTTTAATGGTCCTGTAGTGACAAGTCAGTTCTTAGTGATTTTACTTTCTCTACAAGATGCTTTGACTTGTCCAGGAATAAGCTGTGATGGAGATTTTTAACTGATTATTCCTGAATCCATTCACAGGAACTTAATTTTGAATTTGGAAAAGGACATTTACCAGGAGCTTTAAAGTCACCCTTTATGATTTCAAAATACAATTTCAAAATAACTTCATATTCTCTCAAATGTTTCGAGCTTTAAAATGTCTTAATAAGCCTGAAAGCTGAGTTTCTTGAACAGCTGTACATCTTCCACAGAGAGAAGCCATACATCTAAAGCCTGCCACGCTCCTCCTCTGTGTCCAGGATGTCCCGCTGGGTCAATACATAGGGAGGAGAAAAGAGACTTTCAGTGAGAGTTAAAGCTGGAGATGTGTATCTCAGGAACTGAGAGCTGGGCACAATTGTTAAAAAGTCAAAGGGACGGATGGGAAAGAGGGTTCACCAGTTAAGGGTGTACACTGCTCTTCCAGAGGACCCAAGTTCTAGCCCCAGCACCAGCATCCAGAGACTCACAACCATCTGTAAACTCCATTTCCAAGGCTATCTGATGCCTCTAGCCCCCCCCCCCCCCACACACACACATACACACACTTTAAAATAGTAAAAATAAAGCTTGGAAAAGAGACCAAAATGAGAGATGAGTTGCAACCCTAATTTCTAGAGTTTCACTGAGTCTCTAAAAGCTACAATGTTCTAGCCCTTTGTTTGGCTATGTCAACTTCACAGAGACTTGATGAGGTGATGTTTTACTGCCCAACTTTAACCTAATTTGTCCCTTTGGTATTCTATACTCAGTGGCATTCACAGAAAATATACAGAACATTATTATCTTCACAGACAAGGAACCTTTGAAAGTAAAACTTTAAAATGATTCTAACCGGACAGTAATTGCTGTGCCCAACGTTTTCCATGCACAACACCAGATCCAATTATAGAATTATGGGGATATTAGCATAGTCATCAAAGAATGCTATACAAAGTTCCTCTAAGACTTGAAGCAAGTTTGGCTCACTCTGCTGCAGGATACCTCAGTGGATCGGCAACCAATCAATATGATTTCTGATGGCAAGAACTCTCCCTTGCTTCAGATTATTGCCAAACAAAATGTGCAGAGCTTCTGCCTCAGACACCTGATCTTTAAAATGCAGAACCGTTTGTAACAATTTTAACGCTAACTAAGTACACTTTGATGAGACAGCGTTTAATAAAATGCTCATTAATTTCATCATTAGCAAGGGTATGCTCAGAAGTAAGCCAGTTTCTTATGTCACACCCAATTAGCATCCCATGCTAGTAATCCCATTAGTATTGTTGAATTCACTAATGGAAAAACTAATGGGCATAGTACCAGGGCACATTAATTGGGCACGACACCAGTTCTGGTTTTAATTATTAAACTACGATAATGAAATGTGTATTTGTAAAATATTAAAATGTTGAAATAGAGTTGAAGAAAATAAAAGGATAGGTAGAGAAAAGCTGAGAAGGAAAGAGTCTAGGATTAGAGATAACTTTGGTCATGTGCCTCACTGCCCAGGTTATCTGCATAAGTTGGGGTATTGTCCATTGTAAGAAGGAACTACTTGTACTGGTGGAAAATTAAAAGCTCCTTCTGGTTGGTTTTGTTGCTATTGTTGTTGTTTTTTTTTTTAATATTAGTAACATAAATTTCTCTCTATCATGTGGGTTGCCAAGTATACTATGAGGCTTAACAAAGGTTAATTAAATGTATAGAATGGATATATTCTATCTTTAGGGAAATACAAACAGAAATATTTTGTGTAAGAACTATTTTGTGCCCAGCCATGCAAATCTATTACATTAGAGAATTACTAGATTTTTCTCTTAGAAAAAAACAATTGACTAAAACTGTTGGCATTTGATGAAACATTCTAGGTAATTAAAAAATTATTTGTATTTTATAAGTATCAGTGTTTGCCTTCATGAGTCTGTATACCATGTGTGTGTAGTAACTGAAGAGGCCAGAAGAGAGTGTAGAATCCCACAGAACTGGAGTTAAAGATGGCTGCCAGGTGCTATGTAGGTGCTGAAAATTAAACCCAGGTCCTCTGCAAGAGCAACTGGCTAAGCTCTTAACCCAAGCTCTTCAGCCTTGATTCAAGATTATTTTTAAAAATATTTACTATTAAAACCAATCTTGCTTGTTATGTCTAAGAGCTTGCAAGCAACTTTGTATTTGATTTTTCTCAGGTAAATCAACCTTGAAATAAATTTTTCCTCCTTAGGTTTGGAGGGATCTGTTTTGTTAGTCATGATAGTAAATGTTGGCTAACAGAGATGGAGTTTCTTATATGAACTCTGATTTGCATCTGGTTCTCCTGTGTTAGTCTATCTCTTCTTTCTCTTCCCTACTTCCTCGTCCCTCTTGGTCTATAATGTGGATGCCATTCATTCTCATCATACTCAAGAACTCATTTTTCACTGTGTTATTATGATCCTACCAGAACTATAAACGTTAGATTTTTATACTACAAACCAATGAATATCAAACTTAACACCTAAGTTCAATAAATAATTACTCATTTTATCATGGGTCATCTCCCATCCCCTCTTTCAGTGCACATTATGAATCTATTCATGAAAAGAAGCGAATTTTCCTGATGCTTGTTTATCCTTAGTATAAATTTTCACTGCTTTTCTCAGTTTTAAATTATTTTCTTCCTCTTACAATTTGCCATAAACAATAAAATTTGGGTATAGATACCCAAAATACAAATGCCTCTGTAAGCGAGTCTGGTCTGGAGCTTTCTGTTCATATTTGGTCACTGTGGATTTCAGATGCCCACCACAGGATGATCATGGGCAATTAGTAGGTGCCAACTTGTGTGTCGAGTATTTGGAAAAGTGGCTGCTCTGTGTTAGGATCATAATGCTGAAATCTGTGAACTGATTTAAAAATACATATGATGTCAGTGACATCTGAGTGTGAGCATTCATTCATTCATTCATTCATTCATTCATTCATTCTCTTAAGGGATCACTAGTAGAAGTTACCACAACTGATGATCATGGTAAACAATACAATGACGGACTGTGGCATGAAATTACAGCAATCAGACATCAGGGTTTTGGCCAAATCACTCTTGATGAGCAGTACACAGGTAAGGGCTGTGTGTGCATGTGGGTGGGCGTGGGTGTGCATGTGCGTGTATGTGTGTGTCTGCACGCGTGTGTGTGAGTTTCACATTGATTTCTTCATTCAGTTTCACACTAGTCCCCATGAGATCTGTCTCTTACTTGGTCTTGGCTTTCCCACTGGTAAACTCTGGCCATCAGCTCTACATCCAGGTAGGACTCCAGGAAAGCAGAGATGGGAATAAAGTCACCATCAGCTGTTCTGTATTTTGTGCATTCTTAACATCTGGCAGGGGCTCCTGATTGCCAAATCCATGTTCCCTTTTGCCTCCAGAAGGCAAGCAAGGAAAAAACATCCATGCACAAAGATGTGAGGAAAAAAAAAAAAACAAGTCTCAAACATGTAACTGACTCACTCCTCCCAGTTTCTGCAGTGGGTAGACAGGACCCTGCACACCTATCAATGTTGGCATTTGACTATGGTTTTCTTCCTAGCTGGCTCTGTCTTCCGTTTTCATCCAATAACATAGGTTTTTATGGATTCAATTAGGCTACAACTGATTTTAATGAGCTCCTACTATATTCTACGATCATTCTAGGTGCTCAGATAGCAAAGAGTAAACAGAACTTTGTAGCGGCTGTAATATAGAAGGAGATGGTGGCAGGAGATAATAAATAAATGTGTAAAGTCGTAACAAATTATGGGAATGTAAAAGCAGGATAGGTAGGGGTTATCTGTGTTGATAAGACTTTAGCTCAATGGGAAACACTGTCTGATTTACCCTCTAAGGATGCTGAGTGGCATTCTGGAAACAGCTTCTTATAGTGACCGGCCCACACCCTAGAGACTCATAGCTGATTGGCATGAGGCCATTGTGATAAAAGGCTTGTTCACTGGGAGGAGTGTTAAATTTGACTCAGGACTATTAGGTAAGGACTTTCTTATAGTATTTGAGCATAGAAATGAGGGGACCAAGAAAGGAAACATGAAAATATCTAGAAAGAAATATGTATGTTTGGAGTCAAAACAAAACAAAACAAAAAGTAGACATCAGGCTGGGATGAGGGCGATGGTGGGCAAGGCCTTGGGATGTGAGAACACTTTATGTTACATGTTAGGGTCTGACAAGGAGGCCAGTTCCGTAGCAGACAGAGGGGATGCTGATGAGATGCAGGTGTACAGCAGCTGTCTATCTGGAAGCTAATAGACAAGGAGGCAAAGCAGATGCAGGAGATCTGGGTACCAAAGATCTGTGATGAGTCTCACTGTGAAGATTCCCCAGAGGAAGCTGTAATTCTCATCTCCTCTCCCACAGGCTCCTCGACTTCTCTGAATGGAAGCTCCGTGATGGGAGGCTACACCGGACTATTTGTGGGCGGGTTGCCTCAAGGTCATGCCATCCTCCGGAAGAGGCGTGGTGAGTTTCACAGGAAGTGGAAATACATATTATCGTAGTATTGCTTCTGTGGCTGCAGAAACACCTCCGTAGTACAACTGTAAGAAGAAAGGGTGTGCTTAGCTTGCAGTTCCATGCTGTCATCCTATCAGTGCAGGGAAGCCATGACAGGAACATAAAGCAGTTGGCCACATCCACAATCAAGAGCAGAGAGAGAATGAGTCCATACCTGCTTACTATTCAGCTCACCTTCTCCTCTCTTACACAGTCAAGGAATCAAATCCAGGAATGATGCTGCCCACAGTGGCTTATGCCCTCCACATCAAGCATCAAGGACCTTAAAAAGGGTGTCCCTCTACCGATGTGCCCAAAGGGCATCTTCTCTAGAGAGTCACTCCTTAAGACTTTTATCGGGTGATTATAGATCGTATCAAGATTACAATTAATACCAACCAGCATAATGTTCTACTAAAAACTTTAAGTACAATCTATTTACAACACTTAAAAGTATGAAGGGGTGTTATTTACATTTTCTACATACCTATGTTCATTTTCAGCCTCTTCTTTCTCAGAGCAATTTCAATAGTTCTACTTACCTTGTCAATGTCAAGTTCTTGCTATTCAAAAAGTTCATTGGGCTTTTGTCAAAATGACTTATATTAATTAAGATTCATACAATGCAGAATGTGTGTAGAGAATTTTTTCTAAGACTTTTAATCCAAGGGAAATAATACGGGAGCAGGAAACTTGACTCCCAGAAATCTGGGTAATAGTCCAAGTGTATGGTGTGACAGTCACAAAAGAGGTTACAGATGGATGGTCCTAACCCAATCCCCAAAATTCTATAATTAAGATATTGGGGCTGAAGAGATGGCTCGGTGGGTAAGAGGACTGTTTCTTCTTTCAGACGACCTAGACTCTATGCTCAGCACCCCTCAGTGGCTCACCATCGGGCATCCTCTTCTAGTGTCTGCAGGCACTGTGACCACTTGATGTGCAAACATACGGATACAGATATAGAGACAGACAGACAGACAGACAGACAGATGATAGAGAAAACACTAATACATATCAAATAAATGGAAAGTAAGTTTTAATGATATTGATAAAATAGATCCTATCTTAATTAGGTTATTTGCTTTTTGTTTTTTGTTTTGTTTTGTTTTGTTTTGCTGTGATAAAAATACAATGACCAAAAGCAACATGAAAAGGGAGGGGTTTATTTCAGCATACAGTTATACAGTTTTAGACTGTCATAAGGGGAAGTCAGGGCAGGAAGTCAGGGCAGGAAGTCAGGGCAGGAACTGAAGCAAAAGCCATGGTAAAACACTGCCTGCTGATTTGTTCTTCACAGCTTGTTCAATTGGCTTTCTTTTACATTCCAGAACAATCTGGCCAGGGGTGGCACTACCCAAAATGGGCTAGGCACTTCCACATCAACCATTTATCAAGAGAATACCACACAGGCTTGCCTATCAGCCAACCTTATGAAGGCACCTTCTCAACTGAGATTCCCTCCTCTCGGTTGATTGTAACCTGTGTCAAGTTACACACACACACATATACACACAGTCACACACACGTGTGGCACAGACATACACACTCCTTACTTTCAGCATATAAAAACATACTCCAAAATGAAACTAATAGAAGTTACCACTAGAGATGTAGGGAGGCTGGCAAGATGGCTTTTATTGTCTATCCAGGCAAGCTGAGTTCATGGGATCCACATGATAAAAGGAGAGAGCTAATTCTGACAAATCGTATTTCTCATCACCACATGTTCACCATAGCATACACAGAAACACAAACACAAATAAATATAATAAAATTTTACATGACCCTGACAACAATCACCTCCAAAAGCCTACTAGTGACCTTAGGGTTTTCCATGTCTTACGAGGACTCACAGGGCGCCTCAGGAGTTTCTCTCAAAAGGCTCCCCTGTAACATTCCAGATGTCATGGAAAGGCTGGGACCCTGGGTTAAGTGTGGTCGTTCGTGTGTGTTCATCTGCGTGCTTGGGTGGGAGGTATTCATTGTTCTCATTTGTGTGTGTGTGTTTATGTTGTGTGTATGTGTATGTATGTGTGTGTGTTCATATGCATGCTTGGGTGGGAGGTATTCATTGTTTGTGTGTGTGTATGTGTGTGTTCATATGCGTGCTTGGGTGGGAGGTATTCATTGTTCGTGTGTGTGTGTGTGTGTGTGTGTGTGTGTGTGTTCATATGCGTGCTTGGGTGGGAGGTATTCATTGTTCGTGTGTGTGTGTGCGTTTGTGTGTTCATATGTGTGCTTGGGTGGGGGTATTCATTGTTTGTGAGTGTGTGTGTGTGTGTGTGTGTGTGTGTGTATGTTCATATGCATGCTTAGGTGGGAAATATCCATTGTTCGTGTGTGTGTGTATGTGTGTGTGTGTGTGTGTGTGTGTATGTATGTATGTGTTCATATGCGAGCTTGGGTGGGAGGTATTCATTGTTCCTGTGTGTGTGTGTGTTCATATGTGTGCATGAATGGGAGGTATTCATTGTTCATGTGTGTGTGTGTGTGTGTGTGTGTGTGTGTGTTCATATGTGTGCTTGGATGGGGGGTATTCATTGTTCATGTGTGTATGTGTGTTTGTGTGTTCATATGTGTGCTTGGGTGGGGGTATTCATTGTGAGTGAGTGTGTGTGTGTGTGTATGTTCATATGCATGCTTGGGTGGGAGGTATTCATTGTTCGTGTTTGTGTGTGTGTGTTCATATGCATGCTTGTGTGGGAGGTATTCATTGTTCATGTATGTGGGTACTTATGCTCCTATGAACACGTGTATTTGTCCATGGATGTCAGAGGTCTACATCTGTTGTCTCCAATAACTTTCTGCCCTTTATTTGTGAGATAGAATCTCTCACAAAGATGGAAGCTCTTGACTTTGTCTAGGCTCACTGTCCAGTGAGCTTCAGGGACCCTCCGACGTCTCCCCCTCACCCCTGGGCATTGTGGTTGTCAACAGTGCTGGGAGGAAGGGATTCTGGGCCTTTTAAGTTGGGGCTAGGAATCCAAACCCAGGTTCCCAGGCTCTTGTCAGCACTTCACCCCCTGAACCCTCTCCCAAACCTCACTTTTGAAAGTGCTTAGCACCTATTTTAGAGGCTTATGAAAACAATTTCTGGGTTAATTCAAAAGGCAGTATTCTTGCTAACAGCAAAATATCAAATTTAGATTTTTTTTTCATAAGTCTAATTTTCTGTAGATTCATCGTGAATGAGCCAGAGGCAAACAGAATTGCACCCATTCACTGTAGATACCGGGGCTACATGGCTTGTGATCTTTAGGAACTTGGGGGTGCTAATGTTTGTAGGTTTCTTCTTTTTGAATATCAGGTAAATGGATCACTGAACAATAAAGTCTACACCATCGAATGATGTGTTCCCTGATGCCTTTCTCTTTTGCAGAGATAATCCAAAGAGGCTTTGTGGGCTGTCTCAAGGATGTGTCCATCATGAAGGGTTACAGCCCCTCTGGGATGTGGCTACCTTTGGATTGGCAGAGCTCTGAGGAGCAGCTCAATGTATATCACAGCTGGGAGGGCTGCTCCACCAACCTAGAAGAAGGAGTTCAGTTCCTGGGAGCAGGTGAGGGGATGGCCAGTGACGTAAGACCGTGTGAATCATCTTTCTGTCACAACCACAAAATACCCAGGGAAGTTGACTTAAGAAGACGGAAGGTAACCGTTGGCTCTCAGTTTTCAAGGTTTCGGTGGCTTCTGGTGTGTCCCCGAGAGGTGTTCATCCTGGTGGGAACATGTGATCTTGTGAAACCACTCCTTGCTAGTGAGGAGAAGATAGGTCACACTGCTTCTCATGTCTCCTTGTTGGTCCCCAACACCTCCCTCTGGATACAACTTTTGAGCAATTTGAGGACATCCAAGAGCTACGCGATAGCAGTGCATACATGTTCTTTTCATGGTCACATTGAACCTCCTCTGCCCAGTTTACCTTAATGAGTTTATGTTTTAGAATGGTGTACATTGAATTATACATTATTTTCAAAGTGTGACTATAAGATATAACTGTTAAGATTCAGGGTGCACGCTTATGAGTGACATCTCTGGCAGGCTCCAGAGTTCTTGTGTCACAGTTCTCTTATATGTCAGCATGCAGGTTACTGTGAAAAAAATGGCGCCGAGGATTTTTTTATTGCTAAAATGACACAACATCTCCATTTCCCTTAATATATAGTTGAAGGGTGCTCGTCTTCAAATCTCAGCATGAGGTTGAGCAGGCCTCTGAGGGACCGCTGGTGAATAGGGCCATCCCTGCCACCAGTGCAGTGGCTGAAGAAAACTGTGAGGCAGGGAGCTTCCTTGCCACCCATCTCTGTGCACCCCCCCCCACCCCTATGGCAAAGCCCTGGAAAGGAACAGTGTGGCTTGTCGGGTTTAGACTATTCCTCATTAAACACCCAAGCCAGCCCCCCGTCTCTAAGTTGGTTGCTTATAAAGTGGCTTATAAACTGTGTGCAGTAACAAAACTGTAGTGATATTGTTCATTTTTCCATTGAAAGCAGCATTCTGGGCTTGCCTTAGCTTCCTCAAGGGGCTAAGCATCCTGCAAGATTTGTGTGTGCATGTGTGTATGTGTTCATGTGTGTATGTGAATATGTGTGTGTGCATGTGTGTGTGTGTGTGTGTGTGTGTGTGTGTGCATGAGTGTCTGAAGGCATGATCTGTTTCCTCTTCAGAGGTATCTAATGTTCATCTTGCAGCCCCCATAGACAGGAGGGGATAACATGGACTGATCTGTCTGTCTTTTGTGGGATTTTTAAAACAAAAGTCATACCTTTCTCAGACGTTCGCCACACTCTCGCACTGTCTGCCAGATGCTAATGTGTGCACACACTCTTCTCTTAAAGGATTCCTGGAGCTTCATTCCGATAAATTTCATGCTGGGAAGGACTTCGAGATCTCCCTGAAGTTTCGGACAGACCAACTAAATGGATTGCTTCTTTTCATTCACAATACAGAGGGGCCAGACTTTCTTGCTGTAAGTTAATGAATTTAATTAAGCTTATATTAAAATATCAGGCCCAACTTTGAAAGAGATAAATTGTGTGTTAGTAACAAGAACAATGGTTTTTTCCCTAAATTTACTTTTATTTTCATATTTTTCAAGTAGTCTTTATTTCTACAAGCCTGTGAAATGACTTACAGATTTAAGATAGTTTTTTCAACTGACAATTAGCACTATAAATGTTGTAAATTGAACAGAACAGAGCAGATGTTAAAAATTAAGGGAATCCAATTTAGTTTCTTTGTACATGAAAAATACCTCTTCATTATCTTTTGATATAGTTTCAAAATGTATTTTATATATTTCACTTCGTGTCAGATAAAACACAATACAGTGAACACTAATGAGCAAAGCACTCCATTTGAGGACCCAATTATCATCCTTTTGTGTCTTTTTTTCCTCAACTCTAACTAGAACCGACATGTAACTGTAATTTTATGTCTCTTATTGCTGTGTATTTCATAGTTTGAATAATGGACATCTATGAATGAGCTTTACAAATTTTGAGATTTATGAAAATGTACTTTTACAAATTTCTATTTATTCCCAATATTCTAAATTATTCACATTTTCCATTGAGGTGTTCCATTTTCGGGGCTGTATAATATGCCTCACGCCAACAATACGTTGTTTATTTTCATGTATTTGCTTTGGTGAATAATATTAATATAAGCAGTTGATATATTTCCCTAAGTGCAGTGAGAAAGTATCGGTTTTTTATTTGACATTAATCATTCAATTGAGTGAAGCATTGGAGAGACGGCACAGCAGTTGTGAACACTTATGTTTATCTCTTGCCTTTTCCAGCCACATCTCTTGTTGTTTTCTTCCTGTTTTCACCTCAGTCTCCTCTGTGATGTGAGCCCCTCCTGGCACTCCAGCCTCTTCCCCTGATGTCTGTGTGGTGATGGTGGCTAACCCTCTTCCATTGGTCACAGTGAAAGTATGGCAGATGTCTGTCTTTATTGTTTATGTGTATGTGTCGCTTTGACTGAATGCCTGACAGAATTAAAAGGAAGATATTTATTTTGGCTCACTCCATAGTCCTTGGCATTTTTTTTTTTTTTGAGAACATCATGATGGCAGAAACACATGCTAGCAGCTTCTATTCCATGAAGAGCAAGGGATGAGGAGAGGTTGAAGAAACATCAGGGATGGGACAGAGAAACAGGTGCCCTTCAGAAACGCACTCCCAGTGAGCCACACTCTCCAACCAGCCTGCACACCCCACCACCACCATCTCAAAACAATCTAGTCTGATGTTTTTCAAATTTATTTTTATTTATGTGTATGAGTCTGTGCACCACATATGTGCAGGTACCCACAGAGACAAGAAAAGGTCAACAAATTCCCAGGAACTAAAGTAACTGGTGGTTGTGTGCCATGATGTGGGTGCTGGGAGTCAACCTCAGCTGGGAGTCAGTCCTCTGCGAGAGCAGCAGGTCCTTGTAGCTCCGGAGCCGTCTCTCTGGCACCTCTCTTCATTCTTAACCCAGTGGGTTAAACATGGAAGAGGTCTTGCATGCTGATCAGCTCTGGATATATGCCTTCACCTACACAGACAGGGATGCCTGCTGATCTCCCTGGTGACCCAACACAATCAACTCGGCAGTCACATGGCCTTGATTTTTCACACCCTCTTCTGTACAGTGTTCTGGCTGATCTACCATAGATATAGTCTGGGTTTCAAATGAACAAATTTATTAAGTACACAGCAAGTAAAAGTACAAGAATGCATAGCAGAAAGACAGACAGAGAGAGACAGGCAGACAGGTATCGCAACACCATCAAATCATCTTCGCAAAACCCCTAGCAGAAATCAACAGTGGAAGGAATCCCCATTATGTCCATCAGCTAGAGTTTCAGTGAAGCCTGCATGGAGAGCACGGAGCGGGTTGCCCCCAGGGGCAAGACTTGCAAGTGAACGAACAAACAATGGTAGGAAGGTGAGCTCTTCTGGTTCTCAAGCTGCTGCTCAGGGCAGCCAGGAGAAACCAAGTAGGGAAACTGAGGCAGTCCGCTGGAGTTCCCAATTAAGCTTTCTCTACATGGAGTGTGGAGCTTCCCACACTCAACTTCAGGCTCTTGTTTCCCACTGCAGACATCTTTCTATTACAGGATATGCAATGCTAACCTCTCCCGGTAATAGTTTACCTTCTGATGTTCTGAAAGGACACTGTTTTCACTCCTGGCCTACTTTGTTAATTTATTTTTTTTCCTCCATGTTACAAAGTGGGGAAGGCTACCCTGTCCACAGACAATGGGGACATTGACAAGATTTTGAGACCAACACATTTAAATCAGAAACGGGGTGGGACAGTCCTGCTTGCCGAGCCAGCGTCTCAGCATGATCAAGCAGCACACCATTAACCAGCATGGACGCCTTGCAGGTGCCCAGCACAGTCAACACTGGCCACCGTGCTCTCATGAGTTACTTTATGAAACACTTCTTAGAGCCTCCCTGAGCATCACCATAATAGTGCTGATCATAATGACTTTTGATGACGTATCACTCATCGAGCGTCCGATATCCCAGTTTCAGAGCGATGCTTCCTGTGCCCAGGAAAATGAAAATACGAGTCAATGCAAAACATAGTTTTTGGTGTCAGACAACAGATGAACTTTTTCCATCTCACCCCAAATTATATAAAATCTTCCTCTGCATACCGAGCAAGGCTCTCACAGTCTCCCACTCCAGTGCCTCCTGTGTCTTACCTAACGCGGAACCTTTCTTTAAACCCAATGTCCTCTGTCTGCACAAGTCTATCATCCTGCTTGAAGGACCATCCATGAATCTCACATTATTGTAAATCTTATGTGGCGTGTGGTGTGTGTGTGTGTGTGTGTGTGCGTGTGTGCATGTGTGTATGTGGGGGTGTAGGCTTAGATTTTTCAAAACCACTTTAATTAGGGTTCTTCAATGCTTCAACATCTCTTGTAGCCTACATACCAGAGGTACGGGAAAAGAAAGGTTGATAGGAAAAGGGTGGTGTAGACCTGTTTAGAAGTAGTTCTTTGGGGCAATTCCAATCTCCTTCATTTAAAACCAAGAGTATATTATTGACAGTCCAGTCCAAAACATCAAATAGCAATCAGTAGGAACATCTCCATCCAGAAGAAACCACAGGACTCCTCAAATTGGCACGAGTCCAAAGCAGCAGCAAGAAGCAGCCGGAATATCACGAGAAGTTTTCTAGCGTGTCTCCCTCTCTGAAGTCACAACAAGCCAAGATCGGTTGAGACCGGCAAAGCCTTGCAAGATGAACCAATAGAAGAGCATCGTTCACTGTAGGGTTGTGTTTACACTCTGTCTAAGCATCGCATGCCCTCTCGAGAGTCCGCTCCAGCAAAATATCACATGTCCTTTCACAAGACAGCTAATCTAAAATGGATGCCTGCTCCAGCAAGGCATCCTCTCTTCATGCAGCTTCCAGAAACACATCACATGGCACAACCAAGTTTTCAACAAAAACAGATTTCTATTTCAGGGGTGTAGTGCAGTTAAGTATGAATGAGTGCTTCTGTGTGTGTGTGTGTGTGTGTGTGTGTGTGTGTGTGTGTGTGTGTGTATGTGTGTGTGCATGCACATGCTCATATGTGGGTGCACTTGTGTGAATACACATGTGTATGTATGCATATGGAGTCCAAATTTGATCTTCAATTTCTTTTTGGATATACTCGTCATTGTATTCATTGAGACAGGGTCTCTTGCTGACTCTAGAGCTTGTTAATCCAGCCAGTCAATATGTCCAGCTTGTTCCTAGGTATTTCTGGTTTTACCTCCCCAGTGCTATAATTCCAGAATTACAGAGGGCCACATTCCACCTGGTGAGGGATCCCTAAGCTTGCTTGGCAAGGGGTTCAACCTTTGCCTTTAGAGTTTTGCCCCAGCTCCTCAAAATCTTTTTTGACCCTCAGGGAGGGAGTGGCTCATGTGCTTATGTGGCATCTCATCACTCTCTTGGCTTCAGGAATGCTCCAAGATGCACCTTTGCTATCATAGAAGACATATTCTTTTCCCATCAAGATTTAATTTATTTTATTTAAGATTCTATTCTCATACTCTCAACTCTTAGAATGGCATGATTTCACACCTAAAACAAAATAAAAAAATGGTTGGTAAAATAATTATCATGTTACATTTTGAGAGAAAATATGAATGCTTTTCCCTTACACTGAAAATTTGGGTAAAATATGCTGACATTAGAAAATGGTGCATTAATCTAAAAGAATACACACAGAGGCAATTATGCTAGAGACTCAGAATAAAACTGAAACATCGAATCAAAATATATCTCACAAATTTGAAATTGAGTTCACTAACCATTTAAAACAAGCTTCATCAAGCCTGACATTTCATTTTCTTATTGTCCTGTCAAATTTTCTCCCAAATTAAATTGATACATGCAGTCGTATTTTCTCATTTCTGAGAACTCAAAAAAAAAACCAGAGTCATAGTTCATAGTGTTCTGTTCTCCACTTTGCCAGTCATTTATAGTAGGATTTAATCTGTTAACTATGTTACAGAGGAAGCCGGTGTCTCCATAATATCACACTGTGGAGTGTAATCATTACTGGGTATGAATTTGTTTGACTGAATACAGCATTCTTCATGGCAATTGTAAGCTTGCAGCGTATTTCATTACCCATTACTTCGGCTCTGCTTAGGATAAGAGACGACTTGTCGAGCCGTGCTTTTCTTCGGGAAATTGACCTTCTGTTCTTGTTGAGGCTGCTGTCCTACAGCTTCCTGATGTGCCTCTTTGCCTTTTTGAATATGACGCACAGATGGAGCTGAAGAGAGGGCTGCTGAGCTTGAAGTTCAACTCCAGCCCTATCTCTACAAGAGCAGATCTCCGGCTGGGCCCGGCCCATTGTGATGGAAAGTGGAATACAGTCAGTGTGAGAAAGGAAGGCTCTGTGCTGTCAGTCGGTGTGAATGAACTTAGGAAGAGCACCTCACAGGCTGGAGGCCAGCCTCCGCTGGTGAATTCACCTGTCTACCTGGGCGGGATCCCACAGGAGCTGCGAGACTCCTACAGTCATATGGCTCTGGAGCAAGGTAACTTCCCTTTAGAGGCACACACCACTGGACATCCCTGTCCCACCAGGCTTTGGTTTTGCTGTTTCTAATATGGAAGTAGACGTACACTAAAATAAACCCCAATAACCCGCCTTCCCTTTTCTTACAGCCCTTTAAGCTCAAAAGTAAAATACTCACTGGATATTTCTTCACACAGACTTTTAATGTATTTTTATTTTTGTAAGTTTTAAAGATTTCTTTCTTTATTTTTATGTCTGTGTCTTGCCTAAGCATTTGCACATGCGATGCAGTGCCCTCAAAGGCCACAAGAGGGCGTCAGATCCACTGGAACCAGACTTAGAGAAGGTTAGGGACACCATGGCTGCTGGAAATGGGGCCCAGGTCCTTTGCAAGAGCAGACATTGCTCTTAACCTCTCAAGTGGCCCCAGTCAGTCCTCCATGTCGATCCTAAGAGTGTCTCATCACACTCCTTAAATTCGGCATATTTATTCAACTTGTCGTCAACAAATAAAAGTGTCATACAGATAAACCAACTTTATGTATACTACATGCAAAATTTCCTGGAACACACATATGGTTTGAGCTTTTAAAATATTGATCACTTGAAATGTAAACAGTTAAAATGATTAATAAAAAATAAAATTATAAAGTCAAATAAACAAAATAAATAAATTTAGAAAAATAAAAAATTAAAAATATTGATCATTATCTATACGTGAAGGTAAAAGATAGATGGTTGTGTAGATGTGAATGAATGACTAGGAAAATATTGCTATTAATTTCATACACTTCAGCTTCTAACACTAGAGCGTGTCACCTCCAGAGCTCTTCGGAAGAATTTTTGGGTAGAGAAAGCAGATGAAGCACTAAGTTTAGTAGAATTTCAAATATATTTATGGAAAAATTAGACAGCTTTATCAATAATAATCAGAATAGGGAAAGCAGTTCTCTAATCCAGCACTTAACTCATGTGTTTGTACTTAACTAGAAAAAAAAAATTTTAAAAGGCAGTTGGTTGTGTTGGCACTGGAGATGCTCGGGCAGGAGGATGACAATTTTGGAGCCCTCCTGGGCTATATAGTGAGACCCCTGACTCAAAAACAAAAGCAAAATGGCTAACAGCATGTGAGTGTAGTTCCCCTGAGCAGTCTCATAAGAAGAACAAAGGGAATTCCTCACAAGGAGCCTGTGGGTGAGCCATGGTGATTCGTGACCCCACCTGATGGATGAGGAAGGTGAGGGATAGGGAAGAGTGCATCTGCGGGAGATTGCATGGTTAGAAAGCAGATACCAGAGTCCACAGTGGCCAGGCGGTGATGCCGTGAGCCTTTAATCCCAGCACTTGGGAGGCAGAGGCAGGCAGAGGCC
>NW_022196891.1:85667721-85682130 GCF_008632895.1 Mastomys coucha
CAAACCAAAACAACAAAAGAGTCCATAGTGGACAACCTGGTGCCTCAGTTTGAATTCCGTACGGTGACATATTCTTTTGATTGGCGTTTGCCATTGCTCCACCTCTGTGACTTGGGAACAACAGAAATTTTCAGAGTGTGACCAACCGTGCTCTCATAGAGAGAATGTTCTCTGTACACTTTGAAATCTACACCCCATGAATGGTTAAAATTTCCACAAAGCAGTCTTTGCCTATTTGGTAAGTACATAAAGATTTAAATGACTTCGGATTGAGAATATATGGGCCGCTGTAAGAACACGCTGAACGAAGTAGCAGTAAGGAGTTAATGAATAACCAGGATCTGAGACAGTAATGACATTTTCAAGGCACTTAAGATGTAGCAGCTGCTAAAAATATTACATTCACACAAGGTTGTCCCTAGATTTTCAGGCTTTCTGGTGTTCAAGGGAACCTGGTAAATCTCTGTGAGTGATCGCACTCTGTTTACGTGGGGCTGGGCAGTGTTGGATAAAACCAACTCCATATCCAGGCTTAGACTAGAGAATTATACCTGTTACCATCGATGGCCTCGGAGACAGAATGAAACAGCATGCGGAACTGATGCTGAGAAAAATAATGTAAGGCACCAACAGAGACCCAAGGGGAGCAATTTTACCTATACTAGTTGTACGTCTATGATACCAATGCACTTTTTATTTACGCATAGACTAAGCTTTTTTAGTGTGTGGGTTTTATCTGTGTCACTGGTTTTAAACCACTAACAAACTATTGAAGTCTTCAAGCATAATAATGTTTAAAGATAGTAAGAAATAGAAGTTAGCTTTTTTTAATTGTCGTCAACATCATCACCATTGTCTTCGTCATCGTTATCGTCATCATCATCGTCCCAGGTACACAGGAATGGGATGAAATGTTGATAAAAGTCCAGGTTTGAGAGTCTCCCCCACCCCATGCACTCTGTGCCTTAAGATTCTGACTCAGATACTTTGAGACATGCTGATCTATTTTAGCTGGATGTATGCTCACCTGAGAGAACATCCAACAAAGAGATGTGTAGCCTACAGGCAGCCACGCGTAATTGAAATGATTCATGTTTACTTAATGCATCTCTCTCAATCCTCTCAGTAGTCTTTATTATTTTTTTTTTACCTCATCCTTCTCTATGCTTCCTAATTAGAGCCTCCCTTTTCCAGACTCCATTTTGGGGTTGTATTGACGTTATTACTTTCTCTAGCCATTAATGTAACTGTCCTTCGAATCAATTGTAAAATTAATTTTCCTCTTTGTTTTGAAACGTCTAGGCAACTTTATTTGCTAAACTTGTAACATCTCACAGAACTATAGGAGTTCATCCTCTTGGAAATATCACAACAAACACATCCAGGCCAGCTATAACTGCCCAAGGCACATAATCCTGTAATGTGTACTCTGTCTAAAACGCTTGGAAGGCAGGGAAGGGGCAAACTAGAACCTATTCTACCTGCCTCTCAGGGGACATAGCCCACTGCTGCTTTTCTGATTCTTCCACATAGACACTTGAGACATTCGGGTGCTGGCGAAAGCAAAAAGGGTACAGGACCTTTGGTTCTTTTTGTACAAAGGCAGGGGATGAAGAAAGAGCCTCCACTCCACCAAAAGCAATTCCTTTCCCAGCTTTTTAATTAATCACATCCACTCATGTTCTGAAGTGTCTTAGGGAGAGTTTGGTGGCACAGTGTTGAAATAATGGAGTCAGAGGAATCTGTTCCAACTGAAGGAACCCCAGTAGGACCCTGCAAGTCGGCTCAATGCCTTTGCCAGCAGGTTAAGGTCCCAGGAGTCTTTGCTTTAGCAGTTGGTGCCTTAAAACCTGCTTCTTGCCTCTATGGATACCTTCTGTGTGCAAATTGAAAAGTATTCACCATACCTGTGCCTTTCCTTTAAATATCTATGCAGTAAAGAGATCTCCATGTCATCAGATGATTAAGTCTTGAAAATTATAGTGAAACATGATGAACATGAAACTTCTAACCAGTTTTTGCTGTCTATTTATATGTGTACGTGCATATACCTCCAGGTACACATCGTGCCTGCATGTGAATATGTATGCCTTTGCATATGGAGGCCAAAAGCCTACCTGTGGTGTTATTCCTTGGCTACTGTCCACATATTTAGGTATTTATTCGTTTATTGTGAAATCAGGGTTCTTCACTTGTCTACATCTCTCTGGCTGGCTAGATTGGCTAGCTAGAAAACCTCAGGGGTCTCCTCCGCCCAAACACTGGGAGGACAAGCCGTTACAAAAACACCCAGCATTTCTTAAAAGGGCTCTGATACAACATTCAGTCTTTATGACATCTACACATGTGTTCAATGTGAGTGGATCATTTTTATCAAAACTCTTGTCTTCCAGCACCTACTCTCTACATTTCAATTTCTTGCCTTGTTTTATATATATATGTACATATATATATATATATACATATATATACACACATATATGTATATATACATATGTATGTATATATACATATCACTAAGTCCAATTTGTGCACCATATACAGGGATGGGTGAAGACCTTTACTGGAGAACACTCCGCCTACCCGGCACTATACTACTAAAGCCAGCTGACCCTCCATCCTCCACTGGCCCTCCGTAGGCAATAGCTGCTCAGCCAGTGATGGAAGCATGGGAGTCCCTCCTTACTCTGTGTTGCAATGTGCGCTGGCTTGATGTTGTTCAGGTCTTCTGCAGGATATCTGTTAGAGCTCATGCACACATTGATCCTGTACTGTCCAGAAGGCATTGTTTTGCTATGGTCACCCCTGACCTCTGGCTCTCATAACCCTCCCACACTCTCTTCTGTAGTGTTCCCTGAACCTTGAGTAAAGAGTATGATATAGATGCTGAGCCTTCATAAGCCATTTTTTTCTCTGTACCTTGACCGGTTGTGAGTTTCTACATTAATCATCGCACAAAGGTTCTTGGAGGATCTCTGAGCTACACTAATCTATGGGCACAGAGCTATACATTTAAAGGGCAGTTTGATACTAAGTATTGTCTTAGCAAAATATAATAGTAGTAGATTCACCCTTGGGGCCTTTGAGCTACCCAGCTGTGGGTACTTGGTCAGACTTATGCTACTAAGCTGAAGCTGGCCTCCAGTCTGATATATAATGAATCCAATAATCAATCAGTTAGAAATTCAATAATAAAGCAACTGGTGCTACTGTAACATCCCTGCGACTCCTGTACCCGTCAGCACATCTTCCCCATAGCTTTGATGAGGCTGTGCACCATTTATCCCCTAGCAACCTGGAGATCACCTTCCAGAACTGTGAGAGCCAGCCATCAGGGAGGAGGCTTCCTGGACAACAGCATCTTGATTGCACCATGTGCCGTGATCAAAGTCTTCAGCAATAGGTTTATCATCAAGCTCGGGTGATTGCCCATCATTTTTATTTGGTTTCCAAAGATAGAAATCAGTTTCTCACAACCGCATAACAAGGCCTTGATTGATCCAGACCATCCCCCAGAGGTTTTGTTCCCATTTTAAATAGACCTTTTTAGTAGCATCGTATACAAACAGCAGTGCATCTTCATCCCCATCCCCATCTCCATCTTGACAACCCGAAGCTCCGGAAGGAAGCGTGTGGCATTCCTTAGGGCAGCATAGCCACATTGTGAAAGCTGCCTGTCTTTTGTCCTCTTTTTATATGGGGATAGAAAATAGGGCGCAGAGATGTGAGATGATCCTCATACGTATCATCAGAGAATGGCTGCTATTAACAACAGAATTCTTCGGCTCTGAAATTTCCAGCGAATACATCTTATACCAAGCCTCACTGCTTCCAACTCAATTCAACCAACTCTTTTCATGTCTACCATGTATTGAAGATAGACTCGCAGTATTGATCAGTCAGGCCTGAAGGAATTGGAATAATAGCCAAAGGCATTTAAAGGGAAGTAGACTGCAGCTTAACACCATAGAAGAAATAATAAGATATCAGCTAAACACTGAAGAGAGAACAATTTGGCCATTTTAATCTTTAAGAATACTCACAGTGCGCCCAAGACTTTTCAAACTTGACATTGTCTTGTGCTGAAAGGTGAGTGTTTATGGGGGAGTTTTGACTACAGTCCCCTTTCATCCAAATTTGAGGCATATTTCTGGGCATCTTCTGGCCAGGCTTCCCAGTCATGGCCTCTGTCAACACATGTTCAAGGAAACGGTGACTCCTTGGCTGAGCAGTTATCTGTCTATGCAAACACGATGAAATCTACAAATGCACTTGTTCACTTTCCCCGGCAGTGGTAGTCCGTGTTTCAGGCTCAACATGTGAAATGCACGTTCCAGGGAGTTTATGGGGTTAACGTTGCTGACACTGACTGATGATGGTCTTTGCTAATTTAAGTGTAAACCCAGTGTGCATTCAAGGTGTTTACTCAAGATGACAGAGTACAGAGAAAATGACAGAGCGCAGGACTCTTGCCTCCTCCTGCTGGCTTCTCTGAGACATATTCCATACCAATAAAATTATTATTATGCAGCTCATACCACATTAAAGGCAATGAAAAGTAAGTTCATTACCGTCCTACATAAACATTTCATAGTCTACCTTGTTCCCAAATCATACAAATCAAGGGATGATTCTTTTTTTTCACTCCTTACCACTTGCTCATGAAAATAATTATCCTATGTTGACCAGGTACATGGCGACTCCTGTCTGTCTTGTATAAAAGTTTAAATTGTACTTTATAGCACAAAGAATTTAGAACATGTAGGCCTATACAGGCAAAAGAAATCCTGTTTATGTGCCAAAGTAGGATTGCAATTATCTATGAGTATACAGCTTTCAAAATGGCATCTATAAATCCACCTGTGGAACTACTTAACCAGATGAAAAACAAGAGCCTTAAAGATTTCTCAAACAAGTCTTTAATCACTGTCCCGAACTAAACCCTCCCCCAAGAGGTAAAACTTCAGAGTGCAAAAACAGTTGGTCATTAATGACCCAAGCCCTTTCTGTGACACGAATCCCTTTCTGTTTGCTAGGGTTCCGTGGCTGCGTGAAAGAAGTTGCATTTACACGGGGTGTTGTCGTTAACTTGGCATCTGTGTCCAGCCGTGCTGTCAGAGTCAATCAGGATGGATGCCTATCAAGTGACAGTACTGTTAACTGTCGGGGAAGTGACTCCATCCTGGTTTATCGGGGAAGCCAGCAGAGTGTTTACGAGAGCGGTCTCCGGCCCTTTACAGGTAACCTGGTGGTCTCTAAATTAAATGCTACGGGTCTGCCATCTGCTTTCTTTTCCCTTGCTCAAAGCCCACTGCAAGTCTGAAGGAAGCCGGTTTTAAACTTTCTACTTCTTATCTCCCTTTAAGAATACCTGTATCGGGTCACAGCCTCACACGAAGGAGGTTCGGTGTCCAGTGATTGGAGTCGGGGACACACATTGAGCACAGGTAAACTCTGCTGATTTGCAAGCATTACTGTGTTCACATATGCGTATGTCTGTACACATAAACCCTGAAGCAGCCAGGTTGGTTTGAAAATGGCTGTGGAAAAATACAGAGCACCGCATTTGATGTTGTCAGAGTTCACTGTGTCTTGCTAGGGCTTTTTTCTTCTCCTTAGACTCAGAGAAAGGAAACTAAGGTACTTAAAGATTTAACAGGTGCCCCCATGCTCTTTCGGAGTGGGGAACAACTACCAATCATCTATATCACAAAAGGGGGAAGAAAGACATGAGGGTACCATTACACGGGATGATAAGTTCCTGAGTGTCACAGAGAGTGCACTGCAGAATCAGGGACATCTCTTTATCATGACCTATCTGTCACGGTGGCGAACAATAGCCTTGTAGAGTGACCCACCCTCAAGAGTGAAAAGTTTCAAGTAAGTTTAATGTTTTCAAATCAGAAGAGAAACAGTGAGGAGACATGCTAAACCAGGTCTCAGACTCCCGAGCAGCGGGTAGGTGTTCTGTACTTCTGACCGTAACAGCATAGTCTTTCTGAGGGTGGCATGACTGGGAGCTATTGATCACAAAGTGCTTGATGAATCAGGAGTTTTCTACTAATACAATAGAATGTCTGTCAGAAAGTCAAGCACATTAGAGGCGGCAATGTCTCTGAGGACAGTTTCTCTAGCCATAAAAAAAATGTCCCAAAACATGCTTTTCACCATGCTGTTCTTTCATATTTCTCAATAATTGGTTACTGCCTGAGGCACCTTCCTTTTAAGGATATAAAATCCTGAGATAGATCACTGACTTAGTCAGGGTTTGCATTCCCACACAAAACATCATGATCAAGAGGCAAGTTGGAGAGGAAAGGGTTTCTTCATCTTACACTTCCACATTGCTGTTCATCACCAAAGGAAGTCAGGACAGGAACTCACACAGGGCAGGAACTTGGAGGCAAGTGATAGTGCAGAGGCCATGAAGGGGTGCTGCTTACAGGCTTGCTTCCCCTGGCTTGCTCAGCTTGTTTTCTTATAGAACCCAAGACTATCAGCCCAGGGATGGCTCCACCCACAATGGGCTCTCTCCACACTTGATCCCTAATTGAGAAAATGCCTTACAGCAGCACCTCATGGAGGCATTTCCTCAGGGGAGGCTCCTTTCTCTGTGATAACTCCAGTTTGTGTCAAGTTGGTACACAAAACAAACCAGTTCAACCCCTAACTGATAGCTTTCAAGATAACGCTGTCTATAGATTTTTCCAGAGAGGATGATGGGAGAATCTCCTAAGATGACAAAAATAATTATCTATGTATAGACAAGCCATTGAGATGAGCATTCTCTCAAGACCCCCCTTGAGGTCAGGGTGGGTGAAAGACACAGGATAAAGTAGCCATTGGTAACCGACACGTTTCTACCTCTCACAGTCCGCCATGTTCTTCGCAAATATGCTACAAAAGTCTGCCTTCAGGCAAATTAGTGGGTAGCTAGAAAATCTGTTGTTCGCTAACTCCCCAACGTGTCCCCCTCTATGGGGTTCTGACGGTACAGCCATGATCTGACCACAGGTCCTGTGTCACAGATTCACATCTGCAATCTGACCACAGCACCAAGCAGCTCCCGAGGGCTGGAGAGTAATTGCACTATTTAATTATTTTTTGAGTCGGTTTTGCTCCGTCCCTTATGAGAAGACCATCTGGTAGACAGCACCATCTTTGCCCTGCACCACACTTCACAACGAATAAAATCAGCGTCTCTCCCCTTGTCTCTTTTCCTGGCACCTCGGTTGCCTGCGCTGTTTTCCGTCGAGGCCTGTAGTGTTTTAAGCGCAGAGAGCCGCTCGCTGTGCCTCCTCTCACCCTTAATGTTCGCTTTGCCTCCCTCAAAGCTGTCCTGTTGTATTGGTCTGAACAGTAAAGTCAGGGAGGAGACGGTTACATGTGGGGAACCTGACAGTCTCCCATCGTCCATCGATGGCTCGGAAGCCCAGGAGCAGTTAGAGCCTCGCTCTCGTTCATCATGCTGTCACACAGTTCCGTGGGCTCTTTCTTTGTGTTCCCGGTGTGGTCAGCTGGGATGAAGTTGTTACTGGTCGGAGCTATGTAAATATCTAACGAATAGTTAAAGGTTACCGATATTTGAAATCAGCGCTCAGCTTGCGAGGTCTCCTATAGTTCCTATAAGCGTTCTCTTTTCGTTCTGAGATACTCTGAAGAGAATGTCTCCAAAACTGATTTTGAAGTATGTCCAGGGCACCGACTCCCTTTACCTCTCAAATGCAATTAAAATTGTGTCCTATATATCATACCTGCCGCAGCTTTGCTTTTTGAAAACCATTTAAAAAAAACAATTGAATTTGGAAAGTGGGAAGAGCCATTCCAGGAATGCATACAATCACACGTGCGGTTCTCCTTTTTGGGGCTACCTGAAAGGCATAAAGTGTCAGCTCACGGTGGGTAATAACAGCCTAATTGCCTTGCTCCAACATGGCACATCATTATCCTCCTTCATCCTGCTACCTGCCGACCAAGCGCCTCCTTCCTGATGACTGTTGCTTAAACACATTGGATAACGGTCAAAGTTTTGGGGGAAACCTGGTCTCAACTAAAAAAGGATGTTCTGTCGATGGAGTTTTGATGGTTTTGAAATATAGCTTAAACTGAATGGCTCAAGATGTGCAGTCATATTAAATCAATGCTGAAAAGTTACAACTCTAATAAATTGTATTTATGCTAATGGTTGAGTCTGATTTACGGCTGCCATTAAAAGTGAAGAATAGGAACAGTCATCCCCTCAGACTGGCGCTCGCTCTCCCTCTCTCTCTTTTATTCTTTCCCAGCTCCACAGAGTGTGCCAACTCCCACAAGAGCCCAGAGCATAAATGGATATAGCGTTGAGGTGGCCTGGGATGAACCTGCTGTGCTTAAAGGTGTCCTGGAGAAGTATGTTCTGAAAGCCTACGGTGAGGACAGCTCCCAGCCCCACATGCCCTCTGCCAGCACTGAGCTTCATGACACCAACACCCGCTCAGGTAAAGGAGATGCCTTAGAGTCCATCTTGCAGTTTCCTTTGTTTTGGTTTTGGATAACAGAATGGTCTTTCCTCTCCCGAATATGTTGGGTATGTGTGTTTGCCTCAGTTTGAAAACAACAAAACGAGGCAGACTATGATTGCAAACACCTGTAAGCACAAGGTTGAGAAGGCAAGGTATAAGAATAAAGAGTGCCAGGCCAGCTCGGGTCACACTGTAAGCAGGAGGTCATCCTAGGCTGCATAGCAATACCCTGTTACAAAGCAAATAAATACGTGTATACACGCACACTCACACACACACACACACACACACACACACACACACAAATCCCACCAACCAAATAAGAAAATCAGTGTGACGGAGTCCTGTATCTATCTATCTGCCTAGGATAAAAAGGGTAATTCTGCAAAGATTTCAGTGAATATAGATGCATTCAGAAGTTCATCTTCTCTCCTTCTTTTAAGGACTAGGTTATAGGATTCATAGCCTTTGAATATTGCATAAACATCTTTTTAAAGCTCATATACATATCTATACATACAAATGCATATACATATATATATGTATATACACACTCATATGTATATATATGTACATACACACAAATGTGTATATGACCACTTTGTATATTTTACCACGTAAAACTTTACTCTTTATATTTTTATATATATACACAAATATGTATATGACCACTTTGCATGTTTTACCATGTAAAACTTTATTTTTGGGACTAACACACACACACACACACACACACACACACACATACACACACACAAATGTGTATATGACCGCTTTGCATGTTTCACCATGTAAAACTTTACTCTTTAGGACTAACATACACACACACACACACACACACACACACATACACACACAAATGTGTATATGACTACTTTGCTTATTTTACCATGTAAAACTTTACTCTTTGGGACTAGCCCAAGTTCACAGAACCATTATTTATTGTAAAATTGCTGATTAAACCTAATTATCTCAAGGTGGAGGGGGGTGATAGCCCCAGCCATTTGACTGGCAAATCAGGGAATCAATTTTTCACAGTGCAGCTGGCCATGAAGAGTGATTAGAAGAGAATACGCCCACACCTCACTGACAGTCTCACACCAGAATCCATGTGTGTAGGAACAGGAATTTCAGCTTTAGAAAATGCTACAGCAGACTTAACTAGAAAGCCAAGTAGAAGTCTTTGTCCCCAAGAGAAAAACCTCTGCTCTATAGCAAAATCTTTTAACTGGATATTAAATATTTGAACATGTAGACATGAGCATCTCCTTGATCACTTTCTCTTTCAGGCATATTCACTACACAGCCCCAAGCCTTCATTCCTATTTAGAAGTTTTATGTGTCATCTAAATATGTACACATTGCTGGATTTTATTTATTTTTAATCACTCTTATTTACTGTGGATGCATTTGTATGGACACACATGGCGCAGTACATATGTCCACATCAAGAGCAGGGTGAGAGGCTCATTCTCTCATTCTGCCACGTGGGTCGCAGGGATTGAGCTCAGGTCACCAGGCTTGGTGGCAAGCACCTTTATCTCCTGACCCAGTTCATCAGACCATAGTCAAACTTTCTAGAAAGAACTACGATTCTCCACTTCCTTCTTCTCTCCAATACTCCCTGATGGAAACTCAACCTGAAGCCCCCAGTTGAACTTCTTCCACATCACACAGTTGGCTAGGCAATACAGAAGCAGTCCTGCAGTTTATCATGACAGCTCTCAAGCAACACCATCCTGCCCCTTTTCCATAAACTCTTTCTTATAATCTATTTTTTTCCAAATTACGCAAGTGTGAATGTTCCCTCTACATCCTTCACATTGTTGCCTTCATAGTTCAGACACATTAGATACCACAATGGAAGTTGAGTCTACCTTGCAAGATCTTGTTAACTTTCTCACCAGTAAAGATATGATCAATCCTGTCTGTTCTCCCCTTGAGCATTATTATTGCCTGCTCATCTTCTCCTCCCCTCCACATATCTACATGTGTGTTTGTTAAATTCATCCATGTCTTCCTACCTACTGATCAAGTCAAAGTGCTCAATGTCTTCTGTAGACTTTTCATGGCTCTTTGCTACCATGGGCATGAGTCTGTCCTACGGGACTACGTCTCTGTGAGGATCTTCCCAGAAAGATTTGACAGAGAATGAAAAATCCATGCTACATGTAGGCGAGACTGTCCCAGTAGCTTGGAGTGCAGAAGGAATGAGAAGAAGGAAACCAGATGAGCACCAGCATTCACATCTGCCTACTTTCTCACTGAGAACACAGCTCACCCACCCACCTCACGTTCCCACCACCATGCCTTCCCTGCTCTGATGCCCACTGTGTCTCCTCAAATCATGAGCCAAAATGGTTCCATGGTTGCTTTATACCAGCTCTTTTTTTTCACAGCAGCAAGAAAAGTAATTAATAGAGAGACTTAAAACTACCTTCTGGATCCTTCTTTCATGTTCTTCTTAACCTATGAAATGGGAAAGTAATATATATACCCAAGAGAATCTTACTATTGCACGATCCACTCTGGTCCTGATACTTCTTCACTTAGTTCAACTCTCTATGCTTCAGATCCGGTTTCGCTAATGAGAATGAAATGCAACTACTTAGCCCATAAGATAACCAGAGAAGATAACACCACATTTGTATAGAACATACAAAATGCTGCTTGACACGCATAGTGTTATAAACAGGAGCTGTCAGGGTCTATACTCTATGAACAAACACAGTGTGTAGCATCAGGTAAAATTTTCTAACAGTAGAGTAGTGGTTTCAGGAGCTTATCACTTCCAAAACTTTGTACAAATTTCCCCAAAGGCTATACAAGTTGTACTTCTCTACCATCAAGCAGAACACGAGAATTTATGTTTCATTTCTTAGCTACCACTATATTTTATAATTTTTTTTGAAAAACCTTTGCCAGGCTAGAGAGATGGCTCAGCTGTTAAGAGCACTGACTGCTCTTCCAGAGGTCCTGAGTTCAATTCTCAGCAACCATATGGTGGCTCACAACCATCTATAATGGGATCCGACGCCCTCTTCTGGTGTGTCTGAAGACAGCTATAGTGTACTCATATACATAAAATAAATAAATAAATCTTAAAAAAACTTTGCAAATTTGAGAATCAAAAGCTTGAAGATATTGTTTTAATTTAAATGTATTTGCTTGTTAGAGACACTGTTTGAATATTTACTCACTAGACTTCTTTTGAGATGTGGCCTAAATTGGTTTCTTGTTAATTTTTCTAGTGCCTAGGTCACATTTTTCTCTCTACTTATAAAAAAATACTGTATTTTTGTTTGTTTGTTTGTTTGTTTTTCAAGACAGGGTTTCTCTGTGTAGCCCTGGCTATCCTGGAACTCACTCTGTAGACCATGCTGGCCTCAAACTCAGAAATCCACCTGCCTCTAACTCCCAAATGCTGGGGTCAAAGGCATGTACCACCACTGCCTGGCAAAATACTGGATATTTTTCTTATATAATATAAATCTTCCAAATGTTGTCATTTTTCTTTTAGTCTATACTTTATACAAATATTTTTAAGAAATACTTGGTATAGTTGATATAATATTTTCATTTTTCCTGTAAGTTGTTTGAAAATTAAGAATGTATATTTTGTATTCAGGGTGAATTGGTATTTGTTCATGTTAGATACGTCAATTTTGAATACCTTTCTTAAAATAACAAATTTATATTCAGTGTAGGATCAAGTCACATACTGAGTGTGGAGAAGCATTTTCAAGATTCTGGAAGATGTCTCCCGACAGAAGTGGTTCTCAGCCTGTGGGTCACAACCCCATCAAGAGTCACATATCAGATATCCTGAGTATCAGAATTTACATTATGATTCATAACAGTACTAAAATTGCACTTATGAAATAACAACAAAGTAATTTTATGGTTGAGGGGAGGGGTCACCACAACATGAGGAACCATATTAAAGAGTTGTAGATTTAGGAAGGTTGAGTGCCACAGCCTTAGAGGAAGGACAGACCAGATGGAGAACCAGGACAGTGAGTGGGAAATCAGCATGGGAAATGCAAGCATGGGGAAGAGGGAGGAGAAGGCCGCAGACTGGCTACTAATTTTCTGTATGCAATCTGTTGATGAAGGAGTAGAAAAATTCTCATTAATTCTCATTTTCAGTTTTCCTCAAAATATTGGGTTTTTTTGTTTGTTTTTTGTTTTTTTTGTTTTGTTTTTGTCTTTTGAAACGGGGTTTCTCTGTGTAGCCCTGGCTGTCCTGGAACTCACTCTGTAGACCCGGCTGGCCCCGAACTCAGAAATCCACCTGCTTCTACTTCCCAAGTGCTGGGATTAAAGGTGTGTGCCACCACCACCCAGCCAAAATACTGTTTCTATTGTCATTTTTCTTTTTGTTCTTAGGGCTTTTTTTTTTTAAAGATTTATTTATTCTATTTATGAGTACACCATAGCTGTCTTCAGACACACCAGAATAGGGCATCAGATCCCATTACAGATGGTTGTGAGCCACCATGTGGTTGCTGGGAATTGAACTCAGGACGTCTGGCAGAGCAGTCAGGTTTCTTAACCGCTGAGCCATCTCTCCAGCCCGTTCTTAGGGCTTTTATACCCATTGTGTATGCTTTCACCTTTAAACTCACAGTGGATCTGGTAGTTCTGTGGTTGGACTGAGTTGTATGTTCATCTTGAAGACCTTTGCTCTAGAAGCAGAGGTTTGCTCACTCACATTTATTTTTATGGTTGTGGGGTTGACTTTGTTTCTGCCTTCAAGGTGCAGATGTTGCAGCTTTCTCGTTGTATGGATATTTATATATGTGGTGTGTGTGTGTGTGGTTGTTGTTGTGGTTGTTGTTGTTGTCATTGTTTTGAGACATGGTCCCGTGCTGAATGTCCAACTGGCTTGGAATGTTCTACATAGACTACTATGTAGTTCAAGTTAACATCAAACTCACACTAATTCTCCTGCCTCCGTTTCCCAAGATCTGGGATCACAGCTATGATCGGCTGATTTGCTCACCACTTTATTTTATTTTTTTGCCTTTCATCTTACTTTTTAATCTTTTTTGTGTGTATGTGTGTGATATGTATGTGTGTGATATGTATGTGTATTTATAGGCACACATATGCCACAGTTATCTAGTGGGGCTCCTTGCCCTCTATCTATTTGAGATAAAGTCACTTAGTTCTTTGTCGGTGAATAGACCAGGCTAACGGGTTATGGTGCTTTGAATGAGAATGACCCCCATAGGCCCTTAAGTTTGAATAGTTGGTCCCCAGTTCTAATCCTTTGGGAAGGATTGGAAGGCATGGTCTTGTTGAAGGAAGTGTGTCATTGGGGGGAGGGGGGAGTTTTGAGGTTTCAAAAGCCCATCCCATTCTCAGTCCCATTCTCTTCCCACCTCACCCCACTCGCTCTGCAGCGTGCTTTGTGGATCAGGTGTGAATGCTCAGCTACCGCGTAACACCATACCTGTCTGCCAGCTGCCCGTGTTCTCTGCCATTATGGTTGTAGATTTTAAGCCTCTGGATCAAGAAGCAGGGGATTCAAAGTCAGGTTCATGCTCGCGCGGCAAGTGGGCTTCACCGATGGAGCCCTTTCTTTGTCTTAGTTTCTGTTTCTGCCAGTATAGACTGAAGACCCATTGACTTGGTTCCAAAAGGTGTGTATGCTGCCCGAGAGCTCCGATGGGCAGGCAAGGCCATGCACAGATGGAATTGTAAGCAATAAAGAGAGCTTTTGCTAATACAGAAACGGAGTAATGAAGGATGGGCTAGCGTATACATTGAGCACCATCAAAGTAACCTTGATAATTATCCGAGGCAAATAATTGAAGAGTAAAAAGGATAAGGACTAGAAAGTGCTGTGAGGGAGAGCAGAGCAGATGCCAGGGCTGGGGTTGGGGGTTGAGGGGGCGGGGTT
>NW_022196891.1:85682514-85709386 GCF_008632895.1 Mastomys coucha
GGGTTAGGGATGGGGCGGGGTTAAGGTGAGCAGACTTGGCAGAAGGGTGGCGGTAGGTCACAGCGTGGAGCCGCTCCTGTCACACAGCAAGCCTCCAGGTCGATCGGGAAATAACTTTTCCTTGGCACAACTGAAGTGACTTTGGTTGAGATGTTAATATTTTCATTAATTTTGCTTTTTAAAGTCGTATTTATTTGAATAAAATAATGCTGATACTGGAGAAATATAGGCTGTTGAGATTTATTGCCCAATATGAGATTCTTTACCAATTAAGTTGAAAAGTTATTTTCTTTTTCAGAAGATGAGTTTGTTTCTTTTCATTAATTATTTTTCTGTTTTATAATGAGCTCTTTTACTCCACAGCTTTAGGTCCTTTGTCTGTGAAAAATTCAGCCTTATGCATATGATCATTACTAATTGTAAGAAAATCGCAAGTTCTCAGATTAACTCTTTCCTCTCAGGTTGCCTCCCTGGCCTTATTCTAGTTGTTCAGAAGTTGTGTGGAATCAGTCTGTGCTCGGAGCCCACTTTTGCCAGAGACTTATCACAATGCCCCCAGGCAAGTTTAAAGCAATGTCCCGGAACCAAAGTTTTCCATCTCAGTGGGGTGTGAGAACCTCATTTATATAATTACTGCAAAGGCAAAAATGAACTCCGCATGTAAAGCATTTTGCTTACAATTAGACAGAAATAAATGTTGAACCGTAGTTACAGACTTCTGAATTAAAAGTTTTGAATTCTAGGTTGTTGTCTTATAATTGTTTTTCTGGTTTGGGTTTTGGTTTTGTTTCATGTCTTTGAGCTTTGGATTCTGTTCATTGACTGGCTCTTCATTCTTTGGTTTCAGACTTTAAAGTTCCACTTCTCTTTCTTACTTTGCTAGCTTTTATTTCCTCCTATCTCTCAGTATTTTTGACTGCCGTCTAAGTGTCTGCTTACCATCTAACTGGTCCCTTGATTCGCAGACACCAAACTCTTTAGTTGCACTCAAGGAGCACTTTTGACATAATACAGACAATCTGGGTTGAATGTGAAATGAACCGACCCCGTCCCCACTCCCAGGAAGGCTCATTTGTTTGAACACTTGCTGCCCGGATGGTGGTGATGTTTTGGAAGATCCTGGCTTTCTGTCATAAGGAGCCTATTTGATGGAGATATCTTCTGAAGGCAGACCTTTGAAGAGTTACAGCCTAATCCCTTTCTGTCCCCTTCTGTGCTCTGCATAGAGCCCTGTGAACTTCCCCTTCTCTTGGTGACAGAAGCCAGTGTACTGCCATGCTTTCCTCACTGGGACGGACATGGTTTCTTCATCTTCTAGATGAATGCATGCCTCAGAGCCTCACCTTCTACAGCGAAACACAGTTTCCCATCCCTAGGAAATCAAAGTGGATTTCTGTTTTACTGCTCAGTGAGTTGGTGCCAGTGAAGACCTTCATGGATGGATAGCAGGTCTACTGAGGGAAACTTGCTTTGCCCCCACAGTAATCTCCCTAGCTCAGCTCCTTTCCTCCAAGGGTTTGATGAAGTAGGGTACTAAAATCCAGAGCCATTGTTCATTCACTGGGGATTCAGGTTTCCTGGCCCTTTCTGATACATAGCAAAGTTCTCATTGTCTCTTGTGCTTCAGAGATGGCTTATAAGCATGTGTCCCTGTCATTGGCTTCCTAAGGAGGATGCTTCAAGACATCCTACCGCCCTTTGCCTAACTAAAGAGCCATCTGGTTTAAAGATTTTGGAGTTGAACCTGTGTGTTAAAACTTTAGACTGAGTAATTCTCTTGTCCATCTAGCGTGGTGAAATGGGGTTCAGAGGAGAAATTTGACATCATTACTGAATTTCAGTTTCATCCTGAGATCCATGGGGTAACTATTCCTTCCTAGTTGAAACTTGAAGATTCAACATGGAAAGAAATGCATGAGGATTTTTTTTTCTTTCACATAATGTATAGGTGTAAATAACAAAATATTATTCAATGTTAGTAATTAGCAAGACAGTTAAGCACAGTGGGTGTTGGACTCCCGGTGGCCAGACTCAAGTGAAGGCAGAGGTTAGAAGAGGAACAAGTGATTAAACCTGAATATCAACAGGAAGAACAGAACAAGGAAACAGGGAAACTCAATCGTGAAATGTTTGCCTGGTGGATTTTGTCCACTCGAGGATTCAGTGAGGATAATCCTACCAACAGTGGAGAGTCCAAGGGTTAATAGACCCACTTAGGAGCAAATGGGCCCCTTTGGGCCAGAGGGGTGAGACTCCATACCCTCCCAAGGCCAGAGTTCAGAGTTCATCTCCTCCACCTGAGCCTCCGGGCTCCACCTGAGCCTCCTCCGGGCTGGCAGCTCTGCTGCAGTCGCTCCTTATTTCTGTAGACTTGTTACAAAGGGCTCCAATTAGCTCTCTGTAGCTTCCGTGGATTTTCCCTTTTAGCCCTGCTAACATGTCAAGATGCCGCTAGAGCCCAGCCCTTTCCCAGCCCTTTCCCCTCTGACTGAGGCTGCGCAGAGAGAGGTGCAGAACCTACTCTGAAAGCATACCAAGAATAAGTGGATCCAAGGATGTGCACATATATGGTTATTTTTTTTTCCTTGAACTGTTTGAGCACATGAACTTAATTATCAGGATAATTAGCAGAGCACCTGGCATCCTGTTAAGGCTGTAATTGCTAAACAAGAATCACTTTCTTAATAGTCTTGTTGTATTGCACTGCTCTAACATCTAGGGGCTCCGTTCCTTCCCTTTACCACTAAGTAATTATTATTCTGCCAGAATAATTATTTACTGTCATTTACTATTCAACAACAACAATAATGCTTTAGATATTAACAACCAAATCTACATCTTTGTAGTAAAAGAAGAGATTTCAATGGATAATATAATTGGGAATAGCTTTTCTCACTACAACTAGTCCTGGTCTACGCAGTTGAGTCTACTTCTGGGGTGGGGTGGAGCAGGGTAGTGACTACCTGAAAATCTATACATTTCTATTCTCTCTTGAGTAGTTCAGTTACAGTCAGCGATTCAACTCTATCATATCAGGTGCTTCCCAAATGGCTTCTGGAACGCAGCCCCTTTCATAGGACCCTGTGCCAGGACTTTAAATTCTGCACTTGGCTTATTTTCCAGGTTTGTGCTTTAAGAGTGGGATTCGTGGACCACCCAGGTTAAACTAGAGCATAGAGACCTGCTCCTTTGGGAGGTCTTGTCACCTCACCAGCACCCAGGTTAAGCTAGAGCATAGAGACCTGCTCCTTTGGGAGGTCTTTTCACCTCACCAGCTAGACTGGAATTACCCACACTCTTCCTTCCCCCATGTACCCTACTGCATTAGTTCTGCCACAAGAAAAATCCCAGGGCACTCAGGGAAAGGCATTGAGGGTGGGTACAGGCCTGCCAAGAGCTCACAGTGCAAGGAGAGTTCCCCGGGGATTAGTCTGGGATACAGGTCCCTACTCACTCAGGCTAGAAATGGGAGGCATGACTCTGAATTTCTCTTTTATTTTTAATTTAAAGTTAAGGTTAGGGATCTAAACCCTTTATTTGTATTTTTAATTTATTTTTTCTAATTTTATATAAGAATACTGTGTTTACATCATTTCTTATTATTGCAGCTCTCTCTGGTCTCTGACTCCTCTTGCATCCCTCTCATGTCTTCTCAAATTCATGCCCTCTTGTTTTTTAAATACGCATGTATATTTACATATAATATTTATACATTTAATCTGCTGAGCTTACCTTAGTGTTGCTCAGATGTCTTTGTGTTTAAGGATGAGTGTGTGGGATTGGATGACCTATCAGGGACCTTGTCCACAGAGATGGCTCCTCTCTTGGCAACTGGAATGTCCATAGATTGCTCTTCCTCTTGGGCTGGGGCCTTGTGAGATTTTTCCCATCTGTATTGGCATGTCAGTGGGTGTTGGCATGGTTCCGGTCTTGCCTATAGCCATACTGTTGAGATGGCACGGGTTCAGGTTCCCTGTTGTATATAGAAGATACTATCCCTCCATCCCTCAGCAGATGTCCCGCTCCTCTGGCTCGTAGAGCCTCTCCCCCCTTCCTATGCTGTCCCCTGAACCTTAGGTGTGGGGTTGTGTTGTAGATGTATCAGTTGGGACAAAGTGCAACTCTGAATGGCTAAATCAGCGCACTCCCCACCCCGAGGTGCCAAGTAGAACTCATGTTGCTAATTATATGGAAAATGAAAAAATAAATAAATCTAAAGTCCATGATGCCCATTTGCTTCAGAGCAAGATCAAGCAAGGGCAGTGATTGGCTGGCTCAGTCACGTTTTACCCACATGTGCTGGAAGCACAGATGTTTGACTGTGCCCTTGGCATGTGGAGAAAGCACATTAAGTAAAGCCATAGGCAAAGGATGGTGTCCACTCCTGAAACTTTCCCTTCCTGTTAGCTGGGGTGCGCACCTTAGGGTTTTCCAACTACTGATCAAAAAGAAAAACTTGCTAGCAGCATGCCTTCAAGGAAAATGAAGTGTTAAAAGGCCCTGAAGGATCGTAGAGTAAGGAAGAGTTTGGATGCATACCCAACCCAAGCATCCTGTTCTTGAAGGACAGTAGGAGGAGTTGGATGGGGGGACTTTAAATCATGTTCCTCCTGTCTTGGGACTGATTTAGACTTAAATCCAGCTATCATTTGATCTTGGAGATGTTATTCTAACTGTATAAGATACTGTATAAGTGGGTATCTTAGGGTTTCTATTGCTATTAAGAGACACCACGACCACGGCAGGTACCATAGAAGAAAATATTCACTTGGGGCTGACTTACAGGTTCACAGGTTTTGTCCATGATCATCATGGTGGGAAGCATGGCATCATGCGGGCAGACTTGGTGCTGGAGAAGAAGCCTAGAGTTGTGTCTTTGAATTGTCAGACATCAGGAAGATGGAGGTACACTGAGCCTTGCTTAGGCATTTGAAACCCCAAAGCTCACTCCGAATAACACACATCCTTTAACAAGACCACACACCCTAAGAGTACCCCTCCCTAGTAATGAAACATCAAAATATATGAGCCTACTGAGGGCATTCATATTGAAACCCCTGCAGCAGATATATGCAAATGTGAGCCTGTGTATGTTCTATATTGATATTGCAAACAATATACATTGTATTTACCTGAGAAGTTGTGTTGGATCTCTCTAGTTCAATGCAATGTGTTTTTGTTTTCCTATTCAACTACAGATGCTTATGCTGTGGTGTCTATATGGCCACTCTCTGTCCATATATTTTATTTCCTCATTAGATGATAGGCTCTTCAAGAGAAACCATTGCATGATACACACTTTTTTAGGTCTTGTGAAATAATTGTATATGGCTAAATTATGGAGTGCCTGCTACTAACCCTTAGTTGATGTGCAGTTAGTGTTGTATGTTGCATCCGGTTCCGTTGTGCTGGGGCTTGGATAACTCCTCCTTAGTAGAGTTTCACCATAGTTGTTGTTCTCAAGAACTTTCTTATGAAAGGGCATGCAGGGCTGGTCCTGGTTTGAACAGATATTTTGAGTTTAATGCAGATTTTCTCCATGGAAAAAAAATAAGTAATGGTAGATGGAATGGTTCTAAAGGTTGGCTTCAAATTTTTTACTTCATAATAAAATTCAGAAATCAAGCATCTGCATTACAGCAGTCTAATGATATGCATAGAGAACAGACAAATATTCATTGATTTTTAAAAAGTATGCAACTAATAGTTACTAGCTGTACATCTGTCAGGGGCCAGCACCCAGAATCTATGAAAAACTAAAATAAATAATTAAAAAAAGAGAGATCATCCAATCAATAAATGAGTACATGAATTCAACAGAGAAATGCTGAAAGAAGACATTTAAAATGGCCAATAAAAATGCGGGGAAATCTTCAGATATGGAGAAATGCCAGCTAAAATTGATTTGGCATTCCAACTCACCCCTGCCAGAATGGAGAGGTACAAGGAGAGGAGAGGAGAGGAGAGGAGAGGAGAGGAGAGGAGAGGAGAGGAGAGGAGAGGAGGGGAGGGGAGGGGAGGGGAGAGAAGAGGAAAAAACAGTAATTGCCAGGGAGGATATGGAGGGAGAAAATTAGTCTATGAAAGAATAGTGGAGGGAGCCTGCATACTCTACTGCTGGGGCTAAAAGCTGGTGCACCCACCATGGACTCACTGCAGAGCTTCCTCAGAAACAAACATCAATACAGAGAACAGAATGGCCAACTCATTCGTGTAAACCAGCTGCATCCTCCTGGCATGTGCCCTAAGGACTCTGCATCAGCACATCACAGAGATACATGCATATCCATGAGGACCATGGCACTACTCACTAGAGCCAAGACACGGAGCAGCTTAGATGTCCTTCAGCAGATGAATTCATGAGAACTGAGGCACATGTACACAGTGGAGTTCTATTCAGCCACAAAGAAGAGAGCAAGTAGGGAATGCATTTTGGAGAGAAAGGGGGTCCGCTCAGAGGGAAAGTGGGGTGAGAGGGTGCGGGGCGTGAGGATGCTAAAAGTATATAAGCCTGTGAGGAAATGCCTTGATGGGATCCATTATTTCACAGACTAGTTTTAAAAATAATAAATGACCTGCTGTGTTCTAGGCCAGGGCGCAGCCAAGTATAGTGAAACACTAAGGAGAAAGAAAGTTTTGTGGAGAATAGTGGGAGGGTGATCTATCATTTTCAATTAATTTCACTTGAAAAATGGAGAACTCAGAGAAATGACTTAACCAACATGGTAGCCTCTTCTGGAGTTAGATGTCCACGGTCTGTCAATGTGGAGGCAGCGGTCCTAGTCCAGCAGCACTCACTACCTCTTCTTTGGGGTCAAGAGTTTGGCTTCATGTTCCAAAATGGCTGCTTGGGCTTCACCTTGCCCGTATGATTCCACTCAGCAAAATCTTAGAACAACAGTTAGGGAAAGATCCACACATTCACGGTAAAGTGATATTTTAAGAACTAGTTTACCATGGTTGAGCACTGTGATCAAAATTCAGTGACATGGCTGTGTGGACTGCAGGAACTGCTGACCTTGCTCCAGGTAGCCATTTATCTAGTCCGAAGGAAGCCTTTTAGTTTGTTGAGGAAAAGGTGTATAATATATACTAAGAGGTCAACTAGTGGTCTCTGCCACCATCAGCAAATGGGAGAAGAAATGAAAAAAGAAATTCATTTCGCTGTGATTGTTCACAGATGAATTTTGAGGAAGTCTGTGCCAGTTTTATAGTACTCCATAAATTTATTTGTGGTTTATTACAAACTATTTCTTTAAATGTAAATCTTGAAAGAAATTGGTCTGAAGATTTGCACAGCACAAAAATACAGCCCTATGACAGAAATTGTAAAAATAGAAGTGATGTAATGTCCCTGCTTTGCTAATGTAGAAGAATTGCATTAGGCTGGGCAGTGTTGATGAGTTAAGAGCTCTGTCTGTTTCCTTGGAATATGTAATGTGCCTGGGTGACTTACTCATTGAGGAGATAGGTACTGCGAGGTTGTCTGCTTCTTGGTTTCCTGTTTATTTTTGTTTTAACGAGTAATTCATATGAGCCTGCAAAGTAAGAATTTTTGCTATAAGCATTGGGATTTCAGTTTTGATGTAACACATGCCATGATTAAAAGTGAAGATAGTATTTAAATTCTGCTGTCCAGTGACCAGCAGTGAGGTATGCCTGTGTGCTCATAATACTCTATAAAAGTAGGGTTATCGATCCTATTTGATAAGGAAAAGGAAGTTCCCCCAAATGATCTCTTTCTACTCTTCCATCCTTTTATAACTGGATTATATTTGGATTGATGCAGAAAGATACACACAGGTCTCTCTCTCTCTCTCGTTCTCTCTCTCTCTCTTTCTCACACACACACACACACACACACACACACACACTCGCACACACTTCTGAGTCAGTTGTTTTCTTGAAGAAGTGTTGGCAGCTGGTTTGAAAGACAAGTCACTCTTTGTAGACAAATCGTTGCAGGAAGGATGAATCTCTGAACACATTTTAAGGTTCATTTTAATGGAGTATTTGCTATTAAAAGTGTAGAGTTGTTTTTAATAACCTTCCTTTTCCACCATGTAGGACAGACTTAGGTTATGTGGAAACAGCAAAGATCAGAAGCCAAGGTGTGACCTTGGTTTAAGAGGAGTTTATGTTTCTTTGCCTACCCACAGCCCTTCTGGGAAACAGTGACTCCATCAGACTTTGAACCAGCTCATGGGACAGTGGTCAGAAGAAATGGCCTTCCTTCAGTTCCCTCTTGCCTCATGCCTTCCGGCTGAGTTGTGTTCATTATTTCTTGGGGCATTCCACTGAGGTCAGCACCCGTCCATTACGTAAGTTAAGGAGTTAACTTAGCAAGCCTGTGGCTGCAAACTTCCTTACCGTTAAGATGACAGAGACTCCGTGGCCCTTACGAAGAAACAGGCATTGATTTAAAATTTGATGTTAGCTGTAAGCCTGCTGAGAGAATCTTCATGGGTATTGCTTTGAGGTCAATTCAAATCACCGCTTAAACCATTTTCTAAGTCCGGGATTAAGTCCTATATTTTATAAAGGAAATAGTTATTCTTCCTGCTTGAAAACATCAAAATCTGCGCAGTCTTGGATCCAAGGTGTGCGATCTCCTAGGCTTCCCGGGACGAGTTCTAAACTAGGCCACAAAGTTCATTTGAAAGAGATTGAGTATTAAAAACACTGGGCTTAACACTTCCAAAGCACCGGCTTAGATAAGAGTAAGTGCCAATGCACCTTCACAGCTCGAGCAAATTGAAGGCTGACTTTATTTTATAAGTGCTATATGCTCTTATTTTTATGTTTTATTAGCCTGTACTAACTATATGTAATAATGTTTTTTTTTTTTAACTAAATTCCCTGAGCCTTGGAAGAGGTGACGCAAATGTCCCATTTAAAGCTGTGCACTCAATAGCCCAGTGCTCTCATCAGCTTATTGGTATTTAAAATGCTGCTGAAACCTCAGTAGGAGAGGCCCCGCTATTCTGCATGCTAGGAACAGGACAAAGGAGATGTATCTCTGGATATTCCCAGATACCTCTTCTAGACCATTCACCTTTCATCCACACTGAACATCATTAAACAGTTTCTTGGGGTTAACTTGTTCAAATGTCTGTGTTAGAAGTTTGTTTCCAAGGGGACCTGTGCAGAAACTATGGCAAGCTGGATTGATTTGCTCCCTCTAGTCCACCCAAGGGGCTGGCTTGGATACACACTTGAGAACTCTAATTTATCAGCACCAGGGCAGAAATCTTAAGGCACAAACTGTCCCCTTGTCTTCTCTTCATCCTAGGCTCTTCCATTCTGTCCCCAGTGATGAGCCATTCAGCCTAGGTGGCATCCCTTACCAGATGGCCTCTTAATAAGTGCCTTGCTCTGACCCACCCTCGAATTCTTGATCCAAATGTGAGATGCCAGCAAATAAATCAGAGAGCAGCACTTGGCTGAGCTCTCGGGAGATGGAGGAAAGCCCCGGGGAAAGGAAGTGAGAGACAGCATGGCTGGGGATGTGTCCACAACTCATTATGGCCAGTAAATAGAAGACAAGAGAGAGAGAGAGAGAGAGAGAGAGAGAGAGAGAGAGAGAGAGAGAGAGAGAGAGAGAGAGAGAGAGAGATGGAAGCAGAGAAAAAGAGAAAGTCCGACAGACAGGGAGACAAAGACAGAGAGAGACAGAGACAGACAGAGACAGAGAGACACGGACAGAGAGCTAGACAGAGAGATAGAGGTAGAGACAGAGAGACAGAGACAGATGCAGAGACAGACACAGGGAAAAAGAAAATGAATAAATTCTCCATCTTTTTCTGACTCTCTCTCCTAATACACAAGCACCTCCCTTGAAGCATGATCTTTGCAGAAGGTCCGCTGGCTTTAGACTCGGGGTAGACCATGCCATGCACAGATTTCAACCACCAAACTAAAAGAGCAACGGAAATGAGTGGGTAATGAGAACAGAGCAGCCAGGTCTTTAATTGAATTAAAAGCTGGGTGACATCAGTGCAGACACCTGTCCAATTACAGACAGGCCAAGGTGTTTACCGTTGCTGTACAAGCCATTCGAAGATGACAGAAATCTTTCCGCCCACAGATTAGCATAATGAAGGAGAACAGATTACAGTGGATGCTCGCCAAACACCTAGCTTGGCAGCTGGGGGTGGGTGGGGGAGGGGGAGGAGTCGGCTGAAGAACAGAAATAGAAGCACAGGGCCTTCTCCGGGAGGCTGCCATCTTGCTTTGCTTTCAATTTCTTTTTTTTCCAGGCAGAGCATTTGTACTTGCAAACATTTAGTTAAAAAAAAGCTAACCATAAAATCTCAGTGGCAAAACCACCTCCTCTGCTCTCCTGCCTCTCAGCGCTCAGGCTCCATGAGAGGTGCAGGAGCCTGTATAGTTAATGTCAGCCCAACAAGAATTTTCTCCTAGGGAGTCAGGCTGCCTCTGATGGTTAATATTCCTCTTTGCCTCCTTCGGAATTTGAGGTGGGAGGGAAGGAAAGAAAGACGTTGGTGATACCAAACTAGTGTTGGAGAAGCTTGTCTGTCAGTCAAAAGATATAGTCTGGGGCACACTAGTGATGAGCAAAGCCTTCGCTGATTCAATGAACCAAGGATCTTTTATTAAACCAGTGTGTGTGTTTGCTTGGATGAGTACAGTGTGTGTATGTGCAGGCCAGAGGACTACCTCATACACACCTCTGTGTCCTGTCTGTGTTAACATGGTATCTCTAACTATCCTAACTGGAGTTCGCAAAATAAGCTCCACTGGCTAGCCAGTGAGCCCCTAGGATTCACCTGTCTCCACCTCCCCGGCTCTACTTGACCAGGTATGCCTTCACACCTGATTTGGTTTTGAGTTGGTCTATTTGGGGTTTCTGGTCCCTGGAGGAATGCTGGGCCTTGAACTCATGTTCTCATGCTTGTGCGGCCACCAACCATAGTATCCTCAGGGGAGGATACTGAGAGCAGCAAGGAGCCTTGTGAAGAAGTGGATTGACAGGGTCTTTGCAGTCACTGGCCTAGGAGTCATTGTGAGGGACATTTACATAGCAGCTTCTCTGTACATGAGCTCTCCTGGGCCAATCTCTCCAGAGAAAGTATTTGGAGTCTTATACAGAAGTTAAATTCCTTCCTACCTGGGCAGGAAGGAATTCCTTCCTTTAAACAAAGTCTCTGTATCATCCTTAGCTTGGGCTTGGCAGAGACTGTACTTAACTTGAAACTCCCCTGGTGTGGTTTGTCAGGACATCTCAATGCCAGGCATTAATGCACAATGCATTATCGCTTAGGGTGAGAGTTAGGGCCCTGCTGGGGCTAGCAATTCAGGTCCACATACTGCCGCTCCCCAGCTTCGTGGGCCACTCACACTTTTAAGACATCAATAATGCTTGCTTTATGCTTATAGAATGCTATTTCAGTGTGCCTTCTTCCATTATCAAGAAAAGACTGGCTGTCTTTCTGACATGGCCGGGGCCATTTTCTGACTACACGGAGTTTTGTGGCTAAAAGGAAGTTTGAGAGGTCACTTGCCTGTCTGATGAATGGGACACTCTCAAATTGAAAGGAGTTCTCAGAGACAACCCCCCCCACACAAGGACATCTACCCCAACCCACTTAAAGTCATAGTGTTGGCGTCTACTTCTTTGTCTTCATGAAGAGCTAGCTCAGTTCTTTGTGGACACAGTTTTTTTTTCTCTAGAATCTTTTATAACTCTGTCTATTCCGTATTACTCCATATTTTTTTTTTAAATTATGACATTCAAGCAAATTTCTGTAATTGTCCCTTATACATTTCCCTTTGCTTAAAGGCCTCCTATTCTTGTAGGATTTAACTGTCAACAGAACAGCCTAGATTCATCTAAATAGAATAGTCTCAATTAAGGAACTGTCTAGATCAGACTGCCTTGTAGGCACGACTCTGGGGGCTTGTCTTGATTGTTAATTGATATTGGACAGCTGGGCCCACTACGGGGAGTATAATTCCTAGGCAGGTGGTCATGGACTATCAAAGAATTCTAGCAAAGTAGAAGCTGGCCTGCAATCCAGCTAGTAAAGAGGATCCTATATGGGACCTGCTCTACTTCTTTGGCTGAGAAGTGAGTTTAGTTAGAGGTCTGTGCAGAACAGCATGTTGGATAGAATAGTAAGCAGATCTGCCTTCACATTCTTGTCTTGAGTTCAACCATTGACTTTCCTCAATGGCGGGCTGAGACCTCCTGAGACCTCAGAGTGGAAGCCAAGCCAAGCCATCCTATCCCTAACTTGGTTTTGGCCAGAGTATGCCATCATAGCAAAAGAAATGAAACCAGTACTCCTCCGGGAAACTTAGACTCATAGGTGCAGGTCATGCAAATACATACCTACATCATGCCTGAAGATACTCTACTTCTGCTTGAGTCTGTGCACGGCTACCATTATTGTGGTCCCGGTAGCCTTATGAAATAAGTTATCATCTCAGTCACCTTTGCTAGAGGTCAAAAGACAAAGCATTGATTAATAATTGCTGATGATAGATTCTCAGGATAGCACTATGTTCTTCTCTGGAGACGATACAATCGAAGTGTTTATCTTGACACTCAAAGCCAGACTTCTAGGGAATCCATTTAAGGATCAGGGAGTCCGTATTCAAGATGGGCTACCTGCGGACGGTCAGAGAGAAGCTATTTTGCCTCCTTTGTCAATTGCACAACTTTTCCTAGGCATCCACTTTAATTCACCTGGGGATGCTCTCCACACTGGAGCAAAGGGAGTCGAGTATGTGTTCCAGACTGAAGGACTGCAGCAACATGCATAGCCATTTCTTCCTCATGACTCACTCTTAATGGTGACCAGTCAAGAAGGAAGAAAGCGCTGAATGGTCACCCTAGGTCTCTTTCTGAAGTCTGAAGTTTCTAGTCTGAAAGTTATTTAGGCACTTTGACAAGACACTTTGCATCTCAGAGATGCAATGTAATGGGCAAATCCCCCTTGGAGCTAGGCAAGAATCACCACTCCAACCTAGAGAAGGGCAAAGCGATTTTTAAAAGTGTTATGTAGAAGTCATGCAAGCTTTCCACCAGGGATCCAAAGCTGGCAAACCCCCAAAATTCAGGTCTCTTCTCTCTGCCTTTGCTCCCTATTCTCCATTCTGTATCTTCCTTTCTTGGTATTTATTATTTTCTCACTGGCTTAAAAGAAGAAACGTGAATGCTTTGATAAAAGGCTCAAAGAATGCTCTAGTTTCTTTCTACAGTCCTTTAAGGTCTCTAAACTTTTCTAGGAAATATAACGCAATTTGGTAAACCTCTCTTCCAAAGCAGAAAATCAGAAAAAGTATTTCACTGAGAGGTTAAAATGACCATCCTTCAAAGTTTTCTTTAATTAAATAGGCCTCCTGTAACCCTGGAATAGAGTCTGCATCTTACAAATTCTCATGTCTAGATATTTTAATGAATTTAGGGAAAGTAAACTGCTGTGTGATGAGCTCTTTAAAGAGAAAGCTTAGGAGACCAATCTCACGGTACATGTATGTTCTGCTTAGCCTTGTCAACTTGGCTGAACTTAGAATGTTCTGAAAGGAAATCCTTGATGGAGGAATTATCTAAATCAGTTTGGTCTGTGAGCAAGTCTGACGAGGGCTGTCTTGGTTGCTAATTGCTATATTAATGCAAGAGGACCCATCCCACTGTGGGCAGCACCAATCCCTGGGCAGAGTGCCTTGGCCTGTATAAGAAAGCTAGCCAACCATCCCCCTGCATGACCCAGCATGCAGTTTGCTTTCTCCCACAACTTTTTCTTTGAGTTTCTGCCCTGTCTTCTATCAATGATAGATTGTGTGTGACCTACGAGTTGAAATAAATCATTCTTCCTGGGACAAGCTTTTGGTCACAGCAACAGGATAGAACTGGCACAACATATATGCAAAGAGACTTATTTTCTGCAAACAAGCTAGTCCTAGCAGAAACACTGAAGCTCACTTAGTGACAGACTTTCCTGTGGTCCTCCCTGACTAGGTGAACTGCCCTGAGATGCTGATAGAATGGCTGAAGTCCCACCATGGCACTTCAGCTGTGATTTGAGGAGAAATAATATCCCGAGTAAGGAGTTTGTGTCAGGGCAGGCATCTATGATTCTCTGTGATGATGGTACCTTAATTCCTAACAGACATTTCTTTTAAAGTATGCTGTACCACCAACCAGGATGTCCTTTCTGAGTCAATACTGCTGTGCCTGCACTAATGACATCCATCTACGAGAGACTGCTTTTGTCATGTGATTCTTGTGATCACACATGAGCTTTATATCCCAGCGTACCTTACTCATGTTGACAATATAAGTTTCATTCTGTGGGGCTGCTCTCGCATCCTACTGGTATTATTCGAATTCAGCCATGTAAGCTCTCCCCTTTGGGCACTCACAGTAGAATTATACTTCCTAACAGGAAAGATGAGTTAAAAATGTGGAAGAGCTAGAATTGCCAAGACATACGTATGGTGATGGTTTCATTTTGACACTAGAACGTGTGTATCATGATAGTGGGACTAAGAAATAGGAAAATGGGAGCTAGGGAGATGGGGAGATGAGATGGCTTCATGGATAATGAACTTACCACCCAAATATGAGGACCTGAGTTCAAACCCCCTGCACCCAGGTAAATGTCAGAAAGGTGCAGCAGTTCATCTGTGTGTGATCCCAATGGCCAGGAGGTGAGAGTCGGATCCCGAAGGGCAAGCTGGTTAACTAGCCTAGCAGAGTCAGCAAGCTATTAGTACAAGTAAGAGACATTGATTCGGTCAATTAGGTGAAAGTGATAGATGCCTGATGTGACGTCTGGCCTCCAAAACACTCACAGACATACAAGTACTTGCATCCATACACATCCTTGTAAAGGGTGGGATGGAGAGATGGATCAGTGTTTAAGACCATATACTTCTCTTACAGAGGAACCTTTCCAGCACCCTGGTTAGATGGTTCCCAACAGCCTCTACCTCCACCTTCAAAGGCTCCAATGCCTTCTTCTGGCCTCCACTGGCTCCTGAACACAAGTAAACATAACCCTGTGTGGAAACATTCATAACCATAATTTAAAAGAAACATAAATCTTTTGAAAATAGGGAAATAAAAAGCCAGAGGGGTAAGTCTGTGATATAACAATTGCATAGTATGCTTACATCCCAAGTCCCATCCCAAGGGCTGCAAGGTGAACGCAATGCAGAAATGGTGTTCTCTGTGGATTGAGACAGACTGAGTGGCACGTGCCTTTAGGAAGACAGGTGAAGACGTCCACACAGCAGCAGGTGGGAAAACAGGGCCAGAACCCTGGGCCAATGAAAAGTCTGCAGAGATTTTGGGGCTCCTTGTATGATGAGGCTTGATAGATTAGCAAAACCCAGAAAAAGAAAAAGACTCAAAAGTCCAGTCTGGTAAAACATTGGGCCCTTAAAAATGTCCTTTGAGGAATCAGAGTCAATCAAGGAAAGAAACAAAATGTCTGAAATTAACCAGCTCAGGGCACTCTAGTAACACCAGGGACACAGAAAGAGCCCGTGTCCAGTGTGTAAAGAGAGTGAATGAACCTGGTGTCCTTGGTTTTGGATTTAAGGAACAATGACTTACGTCTGAAAGATTGAAGTCATTCAGAGGCAATGGCGTCAGGAGCTGGCTCATAACATGAGTTAAACTAGAACTATTCTACACTAGCATTCTCTGTGCCCAAAGCTATGCTGGGGCCTCTATGGGCCTGAACTGCTAAATCTCATTGGTAAACTTCTGAGATAAATACTACACTACCCCACCACAGAGACCACTCCCAAGGCCTCTCCTTCAAGACAGAGATTGTTATTCATGTAGATGTAACAAGACTACAAAGCGCTGAGGCCTGGTTAGGCCCATGGTATTCGTCAGGCACCCAGCCTAAGCTGCTGTGTAGCCTCTTGCTATATGATAAAGGGTGACTGTGGGACTTCTTGCAACTAGGGCAAACTCCTTGAAAATATAGAACTCAGAAGACGGGTCATGAGTACTGGGACACACATGCATGTGTGTGTGCACTAGCTCACTGTCTTGCTGCTTTGGGCCACCAACTGAGAGGAAGGTGGCCCATGGTCCAGTATTTCCCAAGAGCTGCACCGCAGGGAGCTATCTGCATAGCCTCTGAAATGAAGACTGGAAACAAACACTGAGACCCATGGGTGAGGATGAGGTGCAAAAGGGAGCCGCAGCTCACCGTCTTGTCTTTGTTAATTCCTTCTTCTCACTCTTTCCAGTCATTAAATTCTCTGTTGGGAAGGACAGAGACACATGCAGATCTGTTAAAATCTGTGCTAGAGTTGGGCTGGAAAGATGCTCAGCAGAAGCACATGTTTGTAATCCCAGTACAGGCAAGGCAGAGAGACAGGAGGATTTTTGAGGCTCATTGACCAGAGAGTCTAACCTTAGTGGCAAGTTCCAGGAAATTGAAAAAGGTTTTCTCAAAAATCAAGATAAGAACAGGTGAAAAAGACAGCCAAGATTGACCTCCAGCTTTCCCAAGCATGTACACACAAACACAAACACACACATGCACACACACACACACACACATGAATACATACCTACACACACACACACATACACACACACATGAATACACACACACAAACACAGACAACCAAACACATACACATACACATACATACATACATACATACATACATGAATATACATACAAACATACATATGTACATGAATACATACACACACAAATACAGACAACCAAACACATACACACACACACAAACACACATACAAATACATATACACACACAAATACACACAGCCAAATGCATATACATATACAAATACATAACACAAGTAATAAAGAGTTTAAAGGGTGACATCTCTCACCAGTATTGCTCCTTGGAGCACTAACATGTTCTCTGTGTTACTGAAAGCTTAGTCAATAAGGATAAGAAAGACCGGGCTACCTTTTTATACAAGTGATAACAGTCTACCGCTCGGATTGAAGATTGCCCTAAGAACAATCTTAGGAGATTGCAGAGTGAGAGAAAGCAGAGCAAATGCATGAACTATGAGTGTGTTATGTCTTCGATCCCTAAGACTCACAGAGTGAAGAGTCTCTTCTTGCTAAAATCAGTAGACAGAAGGTGTTTTCAGGACCATGAAAACTTTCAATTGCTGAACAAATCTTACACGTCGCCTACGAAGCCAGGTTAATTCGATACCTCCCTGTGCAGTGCTTCCATTTGAGACAGGTGTCTTAATTAAATAAACTAATAATTTTGCAAGGAAAGTAGAAAAGCATAATTATCCCATTTACTAATTGTTCTGTTGTGTGAATTTGCATACATTTTTTTTTCTCCGCCACACAAACAGTTTGTCTCGGTGTAACCTACCGTTGACATCATGGAACCCCTCCCGGGAGGAGCATTTTCTGAAGTGTACTCACAAACTGCACTTGGGGCTTCTTAGTTGAATATGGTCGAAAAGTGCCAGGTTCGAGCAAATTGAATCATTTTTGTTTCTGTGGAAGGCTCAGGCCCTGTAATGAAGCATGGTGCAGAAATGGGTGCTCAGTATCGAAAGTAATGACAATACTGTGTTAGTTATGTCTTGGTGGTGAAGGGCTTGGCCATGAGTTATCATCTTTAGCACTCAGTCAGTAAGTAAGGGAAAAAATGAAGCCATGCATTGTGGTTTTGCCTCTCTCTCTCTCTCTCTCTCTCTCTCTCTCTCTCTCTCTGTCACCATATCTATGCCTTCTTCTCTTTCTCTATGTCTCCCCCTTTCTCTCAGATACAAGCTAGCAAACATATAAACCTTTTGTGTCCCCCTTTTATCCTAGGCATATTGACAGGACTACATCCCTTCCACAGTTACACAGTCACCCTGACGGCTTGTTCTCGGATGGGCTGTACCGAGAGCTCACATGCGTTGAGCATCTCCACTCCACAAGAAGGTAAAGTAATTTCAAAGGTCTTGACTTCCACATTTCAGTCATGAATAATAAAATAGGAGAAGAGCTAAATGCTGCGAGGCCATTTGCTGGAAAACCCCGACCTAATTTGATGACAAAGTGCATTGCCAGGCCATAATTGCTCCCATTTTTTGGGGGGGTGCGAAAATGAATCAAACTCCACAGCCTTTAATGACATGCATCTTTAATAGCTGTAATGCAGATTAATGGGCTTTTTAATTGCTGTTACATTGTTCATGCAAGAGCCTTGTCATTAATATGGAGCATCTGAAAGATTAATGAAAGCTTCCTCATTTTACTATGGCTCAGAAGTAAATCTAGAGACAGTCTGACTAAAAAGAATTGATTGTATGGCACAGTATGAAATTGAGAATCAAACGGTTGATTTCCATGGTCTCCTTTAACTGCTAAACACCAGCATGGGCGACGACGACTTCGGGAAGACAGAGCCTCCACATGCCAAGCGAGCCATGATTAATCCCTGTTCCTTTCCTCCCACGCCAGTCTCTCTCCTGTTGTTCTTGGGATGTACAAACTGTTGGTCTAAATTAATGTTTCAGAAAACATGGGTGAGGGTGGCAGTGGGCAAGAGAAAACACCTCAGGACTCCAAAAGTAAAAGCTTTGCTCAAGCCCCCAAGCACAGCACACCTCGTCAACAAACACAAGCTCTCTCTCTCTCTCTCTCTCTCTCTCTCTCTCTCTCTCTCTCTCTCTCTCTCTCTCTGTCTCTCTCTCTGTCTCTCTCTCTGTCTCTCTCCCTCTCCCGCTCTCTCTCTCTCTCTCTGTCTCTGTCTCTCTCTCTCTGTCTCTCTCTCTCTGTCTCTGTCTCTGTCTCTGTCTCTCTCTCTCTCTCTCTCTCTCTCTCTCTCTCTGAGCTGGAGGAGGTGCTATATCCTATTGTTGTCTCCTGGGTGCTGCCTGGTAAGAAAGGCAGTTAGACTTGAAAGCTGGGTCCTCGGGGCAAAACTTAGTGTGCAAGCTAGCTCTCTCTCTCAGTCTCTCTCATTCACTCTCTCTTCCTCTCTCTCTCTTCTCCCTCTTCTCCTCTTCTTCTTCTTCCTCCTCCTCCTCTCCCTTCCTCCCTCCCCCACCCACCCATGCATGCTTCCCTAAAATCTCCTTCCTTTTCTCTCTCTCCTTTTACATCTCTTTGCAAACCCCATTTGCATAGGAACTGTGTTAGAAGTGTTAGGAGAGAGAAGGTAACAGGCAGGCAGAAGCCCAAATGAAGAGAAAGAGAGGGTTCTGTGACATCCCTCTTGAGAGCCTCTATTTTGTTTCATGCCCGCCCTGAACCAGAGTCCATGCCCCCCACCCCACCCCACGCCCGTTCACTGGCTGTGCAGTCAGAGGCACCCACTAACCCTGTCCACTCTACTGGAGTGGCATTGTTCCTCTCGGGGTGACATTGGGTCTTCTGGGGCATTGCATTATCATCCCGTTTTATAGTCATTTGCACCAACCCATACCTTGGTATCCCTCATGCAGGCTTCACAACCATTTCACCAAGGGCCTGGCCACGCATCTACTGCAATGCCTTTGTCATTAAGTGAGTAATTCCCAAATCGCTTTCCAGGGAGCCAAGATGAACATTCATAATGGTGTTTTCTGTTTCTGATTAGCTTTTTGTTTTGTTTTGTTTTGCTTTGCTTTGTTTTAATTTTCTGTGATTTTAATTCACTGGCCAGTGAATAAACAAATCCTTGTCAAGAATTACAGTGAGGTTTCAATATAGAATGATTTAAGTGTCTGTTTCTTAGCCATTCCTGTAGTTGGAGAGCCCCCTGTAAAGCCCCCCCAGTTAGCAACTGCTCACCAGTTACCTGAGTCACATCACATGCTCCCCCCAAGCCAGCCACACTGATCTGCTCTAACAGGCTCAGCCCCATAAGGACATGATGGGTTAACAATACTTTTGATGAAGCAACCCAAACGTCTGTCAACTGAGGAGAGTAGGGACTCCCCATCCATCACAGATGCAAATTCCCAGAAACTCAGGACAGTTATTTAGCACCCTTCCTAAAGCAATTACTGACAAGCTGCCTGCGAGTTGGGAGCACTTCCATGCATGGGACTACAGCTTTAGCCCATGATTTATTGGTTTGGGTCTGAAAAGTTTTACTTACAAAAGTAAACTAAAATTAGACACTGTTTTATTCCTCTCCACAGCACCCCAAGAGGTTCAAGCACCAGTCGCCTTGGCCCTTCGTAATTCTTTGTCTTTCTTCTGGAGTCCACCCAGACAAGCAAATGGGATTATTACACAGTACTCCGTATACATGGATGAGAGGCTGGTCTACACAGGCAAGGGACAGAACCACACAGTCACAGGTGGGCCTTCAGTCACCATCAGGTAATAGAGTCACAAGTCTATTTGTGAATAGATGACCTTTCCAGATGACTACTGCATATGTTTTTCTGAATCAGGTGAGTGAGCTTTGCCTCCTTGGGACTTCAAGGAAACCTTGGGACTCTATGAGCCCAGATGTTTCTGGATCCCACAGACTATGTGTTTGACTCTGGGTGGCAGTGTGACCCCCATGCACATGAGTCTGTGGGCTGACTGAATTGGAGACATCTTTAGCCATCTCCATGGTCACATGACCAGCTATTTGAAATATGCCTGCATGGAAAAGAATTTGAGGATGCAAAAGGATGGCTTAGCATGGCACAACTCTTAAACCATTTGAGACAAAACATAGATCATAGCGCCAGAATATCTGATGTATGATCTTTCTAACTGCCAGAGCCCCACGATGAGTGGCACCTGATGTTTGCATTGTGTTTAGGGTGCTCATTGTCTACCCAGACTACTCATGTGCTAATCTTGTTGCCTTGCTATATTAGACTACAGGGGACATTGTAATTCTCAAATGTTGATTGATTTGGAAACTGAGGCCTAGAGATACTAAGTCTTCCGTGAAAGGTTGTAACAGGTCCCAGTCAAAGTTAGAATTAATAATTCAAAGGTTCACTCATTTGCATGAAAGCCAGGCACTAAGATGACAGAGGTAAGCAGTATGGTCCTCCTTTCCTGGTGTTCCTGTCTTACCGGGACACACTCAGATCCCAGCATGAAGGATTACCGGGCAGTTGTGTTCTCCTTTGTATATATATTTCTCCTCTTTATTCTGAGAACACATAGTGGAGAAGAACTGTGACTTTTATATTTCATTCAGAATTAGATGGACACCTGTGGTCTTAATTTTACAAGGTAGATGAGGTCCCCACTTCACAGGTCAGGAAACTGAGGTACAGCAGGATCTAGGTTGCACAGCCAGTGAGTGACAGACATCGGTACTGAGTGAAACAGTCTAGCTGACGCTCAAGGGCTCACGTCACATCTTCTCTGAGTCTTCAGTTCTGAATCTACAACAGGAAGAAGGTGGTTAACCTTCCCCGTCAGCTAGACTGGATTGAGAATTACCCAGGCAACACAGCCCTGGGTGAATCTGTGACGATCCTACAGAGAGACTTAGCTGAGAAAGGAACCACAAGCCAAAATGTAGCTTTGAGATATGTCCCCTCGGCTAACACCCAAAAGCCAGATTCCTGCTGCCTTCCTCTGTTTCCCGCTGTCCACAAGCTGCCCAGCCTCATCGCTGCCATGCCCCTGCTGCAGACACTACTCTCGACCTCCATCCGTGAGCTGAGATTAAACCCTTTCTCCCGTTCCTGGTTAGGGTCTCTATAGCTGTGAAGAGTCTCCACAACCATGGCAGCTCTTATAAAGAAAAATATTTCATTGGGGCAGTTTACAGTTTCAGAGATTTGGTCCATTATCATCAAGGCTGAAAGCATACCAGCACCCAGGCTGACATGGTGCCGGAGAAGGAACTGAGAGGAAATATTTCACAAATGATAATTAGTAAGACACATCAGAGAACTTTACACGTGGAATAATGATTGGAACACTTTTTCAGGATCAAAACATATTGTTGTTCATGAAAGGAAACAATGTTTTGTCCATACGTGGATGTGTCATCCCCTGGAAGAACCCTTCTCGTGGACTCCTGAGAGACCAAATACATTCATAGCCCCCTTCGTGGGTTTTTCATTTTCTTTGTACTGTTTTCCATTATTTTGAATGCTTACATTTTTTATTCTAAGATATGCATTCAGGAGGCTAGAAGTGTGTCTGCTTTGCTCAGTGCTGTATATACAACACCTGCTCCAGACAGGACACAAACTCGGCAGTAGAGGAGGAACAATCGAGAAGTCCCCTGACTCTGAGGAAGAGAGAAAGCAGATGGCAAGGACTAGCTCAGTGGCTAAAGCGAGCTGATGGCTCAGAGTTCACTCCCTAGCACCATGTTCATCAGGAGTCATCAGACATTCCTGGAATTCCAACATGCAGGGGCCGGAAGTTGAAGGTCATAATTAGCTGAGTTTGAGAGTAAGCTAAACCATTGATCCTGCTTCAAATGAAAAAGGAAGAGGAGAACACACGGAGATGGACCTGATGAAGGCATGTAGGGCCAGGAAATCCAGGCGGGAAAAGAGGGAAGAGGCGCAGCCATACACAAAGCATCTAAGATCCACATACAACACGAGCCACATCAGTCACACAGAATGCTTCAGCTCTGTGAGCCAGAGGGGTACACCAGACGCTGTAGGCAGTGAACATCTCGCAGATATGCAAAGTCACCATCAGGTGACATTTTGCAAAGCCAGAAGGAAAAAAAAAAAGCCATGTGGGGAGGGGAGGGCTAAAGAGCCTACCCAGTTTCTAATACCACCTGCAAAACCATAGTGCCTTCTATACATTTTGGAATGGCTGGTGGATCTTCAGCAGAAGACTTCAGAAATGGTATCCCAGTGGACCGGAACGGCAGGTGCCCTAGGTGCTCTTGACACCCGCACTCCGTGTGCTCACAGCTGCTCTCCTTCTCCAGTAGCAAGTTCTTCAGTGGGGTCATTCTGGTGTCCGGTTTAAGGGACGGTATCTTTAACATCACCCATCGGGTTTCCATAGCTTCCTCACAGGTAACTGCTCTCCGTGTTGTCACCACAGAATAGCTGAAGTCAGGCAGCATTCTGAGACTTCACCCTCACTCACCGTGGAGAGGAAGGCCAGGGGCGGGTTGGAAGATGCATCTAAGTCTTCCAATCTCCATTAGCATTTATTCTTTTCAGAAGCTCTTTGAGAGTTTCCTATGTATGTATCTTGAGCGTGCTCGCTTCTATCCTCCTTCCCACTCCCTGACTCATCCCCTCTTCCTTATCTACCCAGATTTGTGAATCCGTCCCCTTTATAAACCTTCAAACCCAATGTTTGGCAGCCCCAATCCACTTGGGTGCATGGACTTCCACCAGAATATGGTGGACTTACCAGAGCCCACGCTCTGGAAGAAAGACATGTCTTCCTCTCTCTTAGAAGCTCTCAGCTGCCAAAGCTATGAGGCTTAGAGTAGGATAGATGGCTGAGCTCCTGTCTCCACCCTGTGATCTTGTCTGGCTCGGCCCTGGGTTTCTCTAGAGCCTGGACCTGTCTAATTGCAGGTTCTTCACCTGATAATGTAGCTAGGAATCGGCTTGGCATCCGTTGTATCTTATGGAGTAGCATACTTCTGGCTCCATTCGAGAAACACACCTCATGATCAACGACAGACACGGCTGTAGGGTCAAAGAATAGATTCCGTCAAAAAGGAACCAAGAAGCAAACAGATGTCACTATACCAATATCTGACCACATTGACTCCAAACAAAAAGGAAAAAGTTCAGAGGAGATAAAGAGGGATAGTTCATATCTCTCTAGTTTGACAGTAAGCAAAACTGAGGCGCAGCTAAGCCAAGAAAGTCCGTAACTGGATAAACCAAGTTGAGTGTGAGTCTGCATGGGTCCCAGGGTATGTGCTATGCTGTTTGGGTTGGATAGTTTGTTTTCACTTACAGATTGAATGGAAGAAAAGAACCTGATAGCAATCCCTGGGGCACCTGTGCTTCTCTTCTAAGCTGCACAGTAAATACCACAGCCTAGGGGTGCTATGCAGTCGAAAGCATTCCTCACAGAGAAGAGGCCAAATCCAAGGTCCAAGTGTTAGCACGTTCCCTTGGTCCTCAGATGTTTCTGTTTGCCATGAGGAAAACAGCCTTCTGCCAGGTCCTCACTGGACCTTCCCCTGCTTTCTGTCTCCTCTTCTTCGTGTAGTCAGCAGTAACTTATCAGGTCTACAAATCAGTAACCTCATTCAAGAAAATTCTTGTCCCTAAATACAGTCAGGTCGGAGGTCAGGATTTGTTCTGGATTTGTATAATTTTGGATCCTTGCACACTACCGCATCCTGAAGTTTTTTTCTAAACATTGTAGAATAGATTTTCAAAAAAAAAAAATTTATGTAGTAATTTCATTTTATATGCATGACTATTTTGCCTGTCTGTATATATGTGTACCAGATACATGCCTAGTATATGAGATACTCAGAAGAGGGTGTTGGAGCCTCTGGAGCTGGAGTTACAGGTGGTTGCAAGCCATCATGTGGGTGCTGGGACTTGAACCCAGGTCCTTTGAAAGAACAACAAGTCCTCTTAATTACTATGCCTTCTCTCTTGCACCCCATTTCAGAATATTTTAATAACATACTTTACCTAAGAGCGTTATATGAGCGCATAGAGCCATGTAGACATTAGTCTTTTTAAAAACTGTTGTGGCAGATATTATATGTAGATATTAATGTGCTATGTTTTAAAGGGGGGACAAATGAGTTTAAAGCTGTTAACTCTTCTGACCGTTTCATACCTCTATACATTGAGCTCAGACTCGCCCCTCCTGCCTGAGCTGACCCCTTCTCTCCAGCCCTCTCTGCTTTCACGTCTTTCTTTTGTTTTTTTACTTTTGCAAATAGGTTGCCACTACATTGTCACCTGGTTTCCAGATAATCCGTGGTGAATATTGTTGTCAAGTCATGTTTATTTATACTAACAAAAAAAAGCTTGATAATTATTTTCATGTGTAATTTCTGGTTCCACCATCATTTCTGGGCTGCTATCGTCATTATTATTATTATTATTATTATTATTATTATTATTATTATTATTATTATTATTATATATTGTTAATTATAAAATATTATTATTTTAATAATTTATTATTATTATTATTATTATTATTATTGTATTTCACTTCAAAACATCTAATTATTCTTGCTGAGCAAAAACATTAACAGTACAAGAAAATTTTTGAAATTTCATTAAGGACAATGATTCATAACATTTTCTTGGCCACAGCCGATGGCATTTTAAACTCCTTTGCTTTCTACTGCATTAAAAACCTTCCTCTGTAGCACGAGGCCACGGCCCTTCCTAACTATTCAAAGTGTTGTCGGTGTTTCTCCCCGCTCCTCCACTTGTCCGTGGCTTCTCCTAACGTCTGTCTGCAGCTGGGCAGGCAAACCCCTAGCGTGCGTACCCCTAGCTTGCATAGGGAACGGGTCTAGCTGCGGAGGGAGATTGAGGTGGAAGAAGGGCATTACACCCAGTAGCCACTTAGCCTCTGGGTGCTCTGAGTTTTTTTTCTTCTTCCTCTTAAATATGAAACATTAAAAGTCAGAAACACCGCTGCTCCTTGGGTCAGTACAAACTATATTTAAAAATGCGCACAGTTCGAGTTTTTGCCTTGCATGGGCCATAAGCTTGTAGTACACTGGGTCAGCTCTGACACTGAAAAATGAATCCAGTTAGGGAACCTCCCGAAGGCTGTTGATGTTTGCTATAATAAATAGCACACACTTTAAGTCAAACTTTTTCATTCCATATTCAAAGGTAATGGATTTTTCGTAACCATAGTAACCTTGGTGTATTTCTGGATTAATACATGAGGTATATACATTCTGGTTTTATTTTTGAATATAAACTACCACATTATGTATTACTAATAATATGAAAAATAGGATGTAGGTTAGTGTAATGACAGCTAAAACTAGTATGCATTTTTCTTCTGCAAAAAATAAATATTTATCAAAAGTAAGGGTTCAATTAATTTCCCCCCAGTTTTGTGGTATTCTGGTGGTGCCATTTATCTTTCCTGCAAGATATCCATTAATCTCTTATTTCTGTCCCATGACAGATTTTTTTTAAAGAATTTTGAGTTAAAAGCAATCGTGCTTTTAAAACTTCTGATTAAAAGCATTATCAAAAGACTGAAGAACTCATATTGATAACGCTAGCAGGGCTACAGTGAGCCACTTGGATGTGTGTGTGTGGTACATTTGCCGACTAGGTAGAAAATAGGAGCCCTCTGTGAGAGCCTTCACCATCCCAGGACTGCCCGGAGTTAAGGCCAGAGAGCGTGGTGATGGATGGCGACGATCCAAGCGGTAGCCAACCGGATCGTTCTCCTTGTAAAGGGGCACCCTACCAGAAACAGACAATCCTTAAGAAGTTCGAAGAAACATTTCAGAGAAGCCCTTGGGGCCTTGAAGGACAGGAACAGCATGTTATTGGAAGTCAGGAGGATGTGTGGCAAAACTGGCTAGAAAGTTACCAGGATCCTGCTACCATGGAGGCAGCGAAAGGGAAGCCTGAGGCTTTTCTGTTGTCATCCGAGCTGGTCTTGGTTGACACAACCCTAACTATGGCGGTTGATAGTTTCTAGAATGCCAATGGAGAAATGACAGTGAGGACTCTAACATATATCAAGATACCTGGCATCAGTTACAGCGCATGTGCTTGCTCAGGCGCACCTCTTAAATCCCCTTCGCTGTGATGAAACATCATGGCTTAGAAAACTTCCGGAAGGCAGAGCTTCTTTTGGCTCACAGTTCCCGAGGGATAAGCGTCCATGACGGTTGGCACAGCAAGGCAGCGTACAATAGGCATGGCAGCTGGAGTCCTCACAGCTCAGATCTTTTTTTTTATTTAATTTAACTTTATTTTACCTATTCACTTTACATCCCATTCACTGCCTCCTCTCAGTACCCCCTC